>NC_089978.1:90050570-90371285 GCF_036417845.1 Apteryx mantelli | reverse complement strand
ACAGACAATGCAAAATGCATCTCTCAGAGTACCAAAGAAAGAATGTTTCTGGGATCAGGAAGATGTAAGGACATCTTTTGTACCAGGTCCAACCACAGGTCACACTAATTAATACCCCCTCTCTAAATATGATCAATAGCAGATACCTAGGGAACAGCAGAAGAAAAAGCATACAGTAACATTTTTCCAGAAGATTTTTCCACGTTTGAGAGGTGGATGTCTCAAGCACCTCCTGAATCAAAGTGTTTTTATATATTCAGTAGCCCTAGATGGATTACTCCCCTCACCCCAATGAATTTCTCTAACTGCTTTCTGAACCAATGTAAACTTCTAGCATCCACAACATCCTGCAAAACAACTACAAACTCCATGAAAAAGTATTTTGTTTCTCTTGAACACACCACCTGTTAGGATTTTCTTTTTTTAATGCCTTCTAGTTCCTGTATTGGAAGAGACTAGGAATAATCATTTCACATTCACCTTTTCCATGCCACTCATGATTTTACCGACCTCTATCACATCACCTGCAATCAAGCTCTTTTCCAAACCACAGTCCTGATTTATTTAGTTGTTCCTCACATGGAAACCACATCTTTGTGGCCCTTCGCTGAATGTTCTCCAGTTCATTTTTAAAATGAGGGGGAGGAGGAAAATAGGAGAAAAGGAGAGAAAGATGAAACCAGTATGGCACACTGTATTCAAGATGCTGGAGGAACATGAATTTATATAGAAACATATAGATATTTTCTATCTTGTTCTTTGCTCCTCTCTTAATTCCTTAAGTTCAGCTTGCCTGGAGCACTACTGAACATTTGAGCAATAAGCAGACATTTTCATAAAGATATTTATTAAAATCTTATTCTTAAATGGTAATATTCAATACACATATTGTATGCAAAATTAGGATTGAGTTTTTAGCATGTGCGTCACCTAACATTAATCAACAAAGGATTTCATCTTCCATTGTTAACTGACCAGCCAACTTAGTATCACAAGGTCTTTCTGCCACACTTCTCAAACAGTCTCTGCCTGTACTACTGCTGAGGAGCTCGGCACTGTTAACACCCACTGATTTGAGATATCGCACATCTCTGCTGTCATATTCTGCTCTGTGAACAGTGACCATTTATTTTCACCTCTGTTTCCAATCTTCTGTTTTTGTTGCTCCTGCAAGGAAGCTGAATCTAAACACAGTACAATTGCTGGCACTTCGACAGAAATATTACGAACCAGAGGACAACTCAAAAAGTTGCTCGCTTCCCTTCTCTTTGGCTCTTTAATAAGCTGTCTCAACATCATGCTCTGGCATGACTTCTACCTAACCTCCACGATGCCAACTGAAGTTTCTAATCATTACTGTGTTTCCTACCCTTCCAGTTTCCACAGCCTCACTCACAGCACTACAGTCACTACCACCACTTTGACTGGCAGTCAGTAATACAACCCTACAACTACATACTTTTTCTGGCTTTTAGTTCACAGAGATTCTGGCTTGCTGACAAAGTCAATTCATTAATCTTACACAACTTGAATTTTCCTTTCTCATCAGTATGGTCCAAACTGTATCTTTATTTTGTACCTCAGTAATCCATTGTCCTGATTCAATATGAATATGTCAGTAACCTAGTAAAGTTACATATTTCAGTTACCTGATTTCTAACGCTTCGAAACTTGTGCAGAGGCACATAGGAATTTCAGTTTCTGTTTTCTAAAGTCCTGTTAAAATGGGACTTTAGTATAACTACTCTTAAAAGCTGATTTTTTTTATTTTTGCCCATTTCTTTCCTATCGTCTACTGGAGTACACAGGCTTGAGGGCTTTTCATGGCTTCTTCTCTAGAGGTTAGATAAGTGGAACACTGTGTCTTTTCATGCCTGCCAGCTTTACCACTTTCTTCAATTTAAGAATATATTCTCCTATAATCTTTTTAAAAGCACTAGCAGTCTGATTCAAATTTGTTTTTTTTGTTTTGTTTTGTTTTAGAAGAAAACCTCAAATCCTTTCTGAATAGCTTCCTTTATTCCAAAAGACTTCCCAGGTTCTAGAACCTCTTTCTTTCACCATTTCTGCAGCCACATCATATCGGCAATACTATCACCCTCAGTGCCCTGCCCAACAAAACACTTCCTGTTGCTCTTGCACAGAGGAGCTTTTATGCATATGCAGGCAGATATGCAGGCAGACCAAAAAAAAAAAAGAAAAGAAAAGAAAAGAAAAAGAAAAGTCAAAGTATCACAAAGAGTCCATTAAGATATATAGTTAGGCTTCGTTTCACCCAACTTTTGGTATCTAAAAGTCTGATACCCAGTTTAAGTTAGTCACCCTATCATCTCTTTATAGTAAATAGAGAAAGAAAAAAGCATCTCCAAAAAGCAATTCACTTAACAGATTCTGGGATGAGACGAATCATGCTCTGGGGCTCTCTTGATAAAATAAGGGCACACTTAATGTCTGAGCAAAGTTTTTGGAAACAGTATGATCACTGTATCTGATTGCCATGTTTAAGTGTTATTGTTATGCATACTAACAACTTAAATCATTACATACGTAGTACGGCAAGGTGAGAAAATTCCAGGAATTCAGAAATCTTCCATGGAGTTAATTCTGGTCTGTTGCACCTAGCAGTCCTAGTATCACTCTTCTTGTCATATACAAATTATTTATGACAAATACTTCTTAAGTGGCATTAGAAAGATACAGGCTGCTGTATCAAGATTGAGCTTCATCAGCAGATGCTTTATCATTGAAAGTCCTAATTTTGGACCTGACCCAAGGTCTTCTGAAATCAGTGGATGAGCCTCAAGTCAAAAAGCTAGTCCATAGCTTTGGTTTTGTATGTGGACCTAAGATTTATTTATTTATTTTTAAAAAGGTGTTCATTACATTGCCTTGCATTTTTAAAATAACTCAGTTTTAATAGACATGGAATAACTTATTATATAAAAAGTTACTGAAGGAAAGAACTTGAGATCTTTAGACACCAGACACTTATACAAGTACTGAGAATATCATACGAACCACTGTGAGAGAAAACACCAAAACATTTTTGGAAAGGATAATGAAATGTCATGTATCATCCATTAAGTTAATTCTTAGAGACGAAGATATGCTCTACGTGGAAAGCTGTTTATGCCATGTTTGCGTATTATGTGGTACCTATACCTTCCTATGAAATATCTGGCAATAGTCTGACACAAACAGGACCTTCAAATACAGAGCTGGGGGCGAGAGGGGGGCTAACCCATCTAACCCATTACATAAACCCTTCTGTTTAAGTGCATAATTGTTGCAGTTGTAACGATGATGAAAAGATTCTGTGTGCACAAAAGAGAACATTCATGACTCAAAACATATTAAATGACTATATTTGAACTTTAAGACAATTTATTACACCACAAAAACAAAGTGTGAAAACTGCCAGATAGTAAGGTATTTGGTTAGGGAATGCAAGTGCAACTGAAAAAACAAAGCCTGGAATGGGAGCAGCATCACAGCTTCAGCTGAGTAGAACACTCAAAAATAGACAACCATGACAATAATGTTTGGTAAAAGTAACTGTGTTTGGTTTCTGCCACCTATTGGCATTTTTAGCTAATGATTAAGAATCAAAGGACTATACCACTTGTAAGGTACTGCTTCTATTATCTTATAGGGAATGCATAGAGACGGTCCATCCAAATTATCATGGAATAATGACATTTGAAGCAAGTTTCTTTACGCAGTTATTTCAGTCTAATTTAGTCACTGCTGAAGAAAGAGCTGGGAACTTTGCTGGTCACAAAATACAGAAGGTGAAAAAGAATGAAAGAAACTGCTTAAAATAAAAATAGCAGCTTATTTTAGGATAAAAACAGGCATTCTAATCAAACAGCTCATTACTATTGCATTTGTTTTCAACAATTAAAGAACAAATTATCAAAACATATAACCTTCACTAAAAAGTATGTTTCTAGATAAATTATATTTAAAAATGGAATTCTAAGCTGTAAAGTCACCTGCATTAAAAAACAAACACAGTATCTGTGAGGTAGAAACTAACTAAATGTCCCTTCAATTCATATAGAAAATAGTTAATGTAATTTGCCTAGTCTTCCTACCAGTTATAATTAACATTAAAGAAGTCTTTTCTTCTTTGTCACCTCTCTATTCAGGACTTATTTGCATTTGTTTGTACTTGCTATCTGTTAATCTCTCTTAACAAATGACAACAATAACTGTTGCTATTATGCATGGAAATTAAACGTGTAGATAACTGTGTGAAGGGAGCTATTTTTGGGAAAAAAAAAACAGTATCAGAAACATGTAGCTCTTTATGTCTCTTGTTTTGCTTTGATAACTAAGCTATGGTCTTGATTTGTTTTAAATAAAAAACTTTTCCGTGGACATGCATGTTGCAATCAAACTCAACACATACATTATGTTCTGATTCAATTTGTTCAAGGGCATTATTGTTAACCCTCATTTGATCCATGCCTATTGTCTTCACTGACCAAACAAAACCAATTCTTCATTTCCCAGCAGCTATCATTGAGTCTTTAAATTAATTTGCAATAGATCAAACAAAATCATAATAGGAAACCTTCAGTTTTGTTATACTTGGGATCTGCAACATTGTGGAAAATGAAATGAAAGTTGATTAAAAAAAAAGAAAAAAAGCAACTAGCATTTCCAAACATTCTGTCTACAAATGCTTAGTTCAGTTCAAAATATAAAAAAAAGTAAGCAAAGAAAACTGAAGTAAATGCATAGTATAAAAGAAAATCCCTGAAGAGTATTATGTCCACAAACTGCAGCTAATGGGGAGAAATTTGCAAGTCAAAAGTAATTTTCTTTCTTTCTAAATCTGTTCCTGAGAATTTAGCCTCTCTCATTCTAGTGATCAACAAGCATTATAAATATTACCCCAAAATAGAGACAAGAGGTTTTGGAACAGCCTTTAAAATAGAAGTTGCAAGAGTCAACGACATACATTTATAGAGCTTTATCTTAATAGTTTTTACAAATTACACTTCACAATACAGTTTGGTTGCTTGCCACAGCAGAAGACTGGAGGTGGCTCTCAAAGTCACTTCAGCTCTCTATCTATGTTCCTGCTTCCAGACACCCTGGACACTGAGGGACTATGATGCTTTAAGTTCACAAGCAATGCAAAAATGCAGTAGTAAAAAGAAGAAAGCTGCGAGCACTGAAAATTATTTAGAGATCACTGTCAGTCACTTTGGAGAAGAATTCAAAATGTAATTAGTGCTTGCCTTTCATCAGTCTCACTCTCCATTGAAGAAAATCTTAATATGGATTTTAAAAATGGGATCTTGGTAGATGATGTCCAGTCTCCAGATGACTGGAATATCCAACCTAAAGCCTACTGGATCCAAACCCCATGGTTTCCTCAGCCACCATAAAAGCTAGAATTATCACTTTATCTTATCAAAGTATCCTAGAAAGGGAAGTGTGGGCACACTACTTGGACATGCTTTCCTAGTTAACCATCACGAGCTTTCTGTTCTTGTCACTGATCACCAAACTGGCTTCTGGAATACTGAATGTGAGAGACAACAATGAAAATTTTCTGATTCAGACATCAGCTCTCCTTTTGCATGGACTATGCTTACAAATGCATTTTATTTCCACTAATTCCAAGAGCAGAAGCCTCAAGCCCCTTTTTCCTGTTACAGTCTATTTTATGGATAGTGTTGCCTAAGTGGATCAGAACAAATCTGGTGAAGGTGACTCTAGATCCTCTGGAAGGATGAGGTTTACCCAATACACAATAAGTGGCTAAACTATCAAATTTACTGATACCCTCATGCCAGTGTCAAAAGGTTGATGGTTTTTATGAATAAGTGTCTTGTGGCAATAGTGGTCTAGATTCAGTGACCTGAAAGTTATCACTTCCACTTGCCACAGCCTGTTCTACAGCTCAGGTTTGTTCTCCCCGTTCCACATGTCTTATCTCTGTAAATATCTGAATGCTGGGGGGGGGGGGGGAAATGTATCAGCATCTCAGAAATTGGACCTTGAGCCAAATCCTTGGCTTTAGTAAGTGTCTTGACACTTGACACTTGCTACCTCAAGTGTCTTGAGTTAGATCTTTTAAGAATTACATTGCCATTTTAGACTTGAAATGCCAAAGGTGGTATCAATACCCACTCTAAGACAAGCTACTGCTGTAAAGTCAGGGGAGTTTCTCTGCCGTGTATCAGAAACTCATGTCCTTGAAGTAATTTCAGCTTCCAAGAACCTTCTTTTTTTAGGTCAGATCAAAGAAATACTCCAGTAAGAAAAGTGACTGGAACAAATGCATTTGCACCATGTTGGTGAGACATCTCATCAGCAACAAAAATCTGAATGACAGTGTGAGGAACTAGCATCATGCACCAGAATTTCAGTACCTAATACAGACTTGAGTGACACCTGCTACTGCTGCAATCCAAAGAAGAAACCCCTCAGGACAGGAATGCTATCACAAATAGTGAAACAAGATTTCACATGGGAAACCCACTTACTGAGCTGAAGTCCAGCATAACTCAGATTCCTCAGGCAACATCCCAGTTTTTCCATGGGAAACATTCCTGGTAAAAACCTCAGAAGACCTCTCTCCTGAAGAAACCAATTCTACTACTGCTAGACACAAGAAAAGCACAGACTTGTTCAATTTTTGAAAGGGTTTCTCAAGATGGACTCAATGAGAAAAGGCTAAGATAGGCATAATCAGAAACACACTATTCTCATCTACAGAAAGAGTAACATGCCTATGAAAGTTGGAAATTCTGCCTTTAACACTGCAATCATGTCACAAACACACTCCATTATCACAGTAAAGTTTCAGTAGTATTTGCGCCAGCTACAGTTTTGATGCTTGAGTATCAAATCAGTGGAAAACAGCATCATGGTTTTCCCTCTTGATGTAACTGGCATGTTCCCTCTGATACTTCCAAAGAATGATTAATAGCAAATGAATAAACAGACCCCAACTCCCTGCCCCCCCTTCACCCCCCCCCCAAAAAGACACCACTTCCTGTATTTGGGGTTTCAAGGGCCTTCTCCAGGCATTATGTAGAAACTGATTTGGTTTCAAAAAGAGTTACTCTACTTTATGCAGTTTTTCTTTAAACAGGAGAAAGATTATGAATTCGGGTGAACACAGATTCATTTAAAGTGCACATCTACAGATCATCTAAGGTTTAACTAATTACTGAACTGGATGCCCTTGCTATGTCTGAGAACATATGCATTCATTCAGCCATCTGCACCAAAAACTATTGCTAGAAATACATTCTTAAGGATAGTTCAGAAGTTAGCAGCTCACGCAATTCCAACCCATAAAACAAGGCATTTCCAAAGCCAATAGAAAGTATGTGGAAACCTCACATCAGTCCAAAGAACTTTATTCTCAAGAAAAACCTGCCTCTAATGAGATTATCATATGCTCCACAGCTGATGCCTCTTTGTGAAGCTATGCTGTCAACTAAACTTTCTGTGGTCCCTTGGTGCCTGTCTGCTCTATATACTTTTTCTTACTCAGCTAGTTGTTTCATCCTGATTATTCCTCCAAAGCAAGTTCAAAAATACTTCAGACAGTTGCTTGATCAATGTTATGGATGAAGTAATTTTTTAGTGAGACTAGCAAAGGAATATCACTGGAGTACACTTTGACAAGGAGGGCTGCACACTGGTGGTATCTTAAAACACCTGACCCAGTTAAGTCAACATATCTCCTAGACAGCCTGAGCAGAGATGGCCATTCCTTTGGAATTCAGATACTAATACGAACACTTTGGAGACTGAATTATCAAATTTATAAAACCAGACTGGCTCAAAATATAAAAGGAATGTATTATGATGTCTAAAACCCACCTCTACTCCGTACGACTGATGCCTGGGCGTGGAAAAGCAAAGACAAGTAAATTCATCAATTTTAGTGGGTAAATTAATCATCAAGCTGAAATTTGGAAATAAACTTGTCAGAAAGAAATTTAGGGGAAACCAAAAAGAATACACTATCTCAAAAGAGCATCACATACAGAGAATCAGCTATGAGGCTTCTTTCCATCCTCATCCCTAACAAAATGACTGCTGTCAGTAACGAAGCCTTCATAAATACATGTGATAGCCAACTACTTCTCTGAGGAAAGAGACTTTTCAGCTCTACAGGATTATCTTGAATTACCAGAGCTTACGACTGGAAACAGAAAGACGACCTGCAGCAGTAGAAATGAAAATCTTATCTGTTTAGACATGTACAAACTTTCCTTTTTACTGTCAGTGATGATCTCCTCGATAAGGAAAGGGCAGGCACGCTCTAGTGACAAGAATCATACAAACAAACCCTAAAAAACACAGTGACAGAGTTAGAACCAATCAGTGACCCAGGTTTCCAGATCAGCAACTTTTTCAGGATTCTCCAAGGGAGGAGAGGAGATTTGATATTCGTCAAGCACAGACACCAAGCACTAATTAAAATATATATATATATCTGCGGGGCCATGAGAAGGGTCCCAATTGCCAAAGAAATCCGCAGGGCCTGCAAAACCCCTTTGCAGTTAGGTTCAGACAAATTTAGATCTCAAAGCAGAACATGGATAGATGCCAATTCCTTTCCGCAAAAGAGCTGGAATTCCTACTCTTTTATTATTGATATACTAGTTATTCCAACCTTCCTGTCCCTTTTGTTAAAGTTTTAACAAGAAATTACAGCAAAAGCTCTCTCCACTACTCCACTTTCTAAAAGAAGAAAGACTTCTTTACTATAAAGAGATCAAATCATAGCAAGTCAGAAGCCCATATGTCAGGTTCAGGAGATCCCATACCAAAGAAATGTCTGAATTTCACCCTAAAATTTCAAGACATAAAAGAATTTCTAAATGGAGAGTGCCTGCAAGTTTTCTTGAACTGCTATACATACCTAAAACTTTTATTGAAGTCAAAATCTTTTGAAACTGACCTTATCTAACTTATATTTTTACTGAAATCTAATCAAGGAAACAAAGGCAACCTTTGAGGCTGTCTTGTTTTAAGACTTTATACTGCTGTCCTCGCTGTAATGTTTAAACATCTTCCAGTAACAAATCCCTTTGATATTTTCACAGACTCTTCAACAAAATTATTTCATAAAAGGGATGGGTCAACAATGTGTTATTGATGTTGGCTGACTACAGTTTCCGCCTTTTAAGTTTAATTGGGATAGGTACCATGTTAAACATATTGTCAACCTAGCAGAAAGGAAAGATATTGCAGCATATACTTAGAATGCACCTTAGATTTAAATGACCTCCTCTAGAAGTTTAGCTTAACCCCCTTACCTGGGGGATGCTTAGTCCCTGTTCTCTGGTATTTTGTTATATATTGCAGATATCTGGGTGTAAATTCCAAGAAGCAATGCAAATAGTTTTAGTAACTCAGTGACTGAAATTTGTTCTTGAAATTTATACTCAAAACTAACAAGGAGTTCATTAAGAGATCTGATCACAGATCCAGTGTGTTATATGGCTATCCAGATCACAAACAAAGATAAGGAACTATTTTATCAGCTCCTGTCCATTGACTTCACATTCAGTTTTTTCATACAATAAACATTGCAGCTAGTTCCTCATCCAGAAAAAATGGGTTACATTTCCCAGTATGATATTTTTAGAGTCTGATGCTACCTGATCATCCAATTTAGGAGAAAAGTAAACAGAGACCACGACATTTCACACTCCATTTCATGTTGCCTCACTTCAATGGAAGTTGCAGATATCATTTCAATTTCTTTTTGAAGCACTTCCTCATTTTCAGAGCTTCTTGAGTTTTGGCCTATATAACTGATCTGAATTCAGCTGTGGGGATGGAGTAGATTAAAAAAAAACTCTCATAAGGAAAGGAAATCCTTTCCTGGATGGTTCATTCTGCTCCTCTTGAATTCACCACTTGCCTGAAAAAGCATTACCCAGGCTGACTAATGGATAGAAGTGATTTTTCAGGAAAAATACAGAACTGCCTCTTAAATGAAAGAATGGTAACAAGGAGATATGAATTGCTTTTGAAAGCGTGCTACTTCAAAGCAGCACAGACCATGGATGGTTGTTTATACATTCAGTATTATCATCATAGGAATCACATTAAAGGACATTATCAAATTGAAGTATGTTAGCCAACAACTTCCTAGTAGAAGGCAAATGATCACTTTACCACCCAGTGAGGCAGTACTACTGGCAAAAAGAAGGATACCCTCTCCAATATCTAATGAAACCTCCTGTTCTCAGACGCTCATATCTGTTGTCTCAGCTCCCAGGTAGAAAGCTGCCAGCTCGCACCGACCCAAAGACAGTTGTGATCAGTGGGACCCACACCCCTGAAAGACTAGGTGTGAAGATCCAGAGCAACCAGACAAACTGTAAGTGAAGATAATGCAGCTTACCTAACTTGCTACCATAAAGAAATTATGACAGAAAAAAACCCAACTGTTTCCTGAGTGAGTTTCCCAGCAAAATGTGAAGTGCCCTTCTATCCTGAAAAAGTTGATGATCATTAGAACAAGAGGAGTAGTGATGTAGGTTCCTAGTAGCCACTATGAAAAGTGAATCTTATCTTTCACATCAAACTGCTCTGACCCAAAACACCCAAAGGCAAGACCCATATCTAGTCCCCTTGAATATTATGGAAATTTGACATAAACTGAATGGAATTTAGCCCTACAAAAAAAAAATGCTGTCCCATAAGCATATATTTTTGGAATTTATTCACTACTCATATATAGTAAATACCCATTAATAAATTGGCTACCTCGAGGTTCTATCAGTAATATATTGATCCTGTGATACAAAGTAAGCCACAAACTGTCACATGCCTATTTTTAGGCTATTGAAAATGGAACTTTTTAGAATTTCAAGAATGACATTTTCTGATTTAGGATATTCAAAAATAACAGAACTTGAATTGCTTTCTAACCCAAAACTGAAAAGAAAAAAAAAGAAAGAAAGAAGTCATCCAAGACAGAAAAAACTCATTAATCTGTAGAAAGTATTACTCTCAGCAATATCTAGCATATCAGTTTGACCATTAAAATCTCAGAAAAAAAATCAGAGCAGAAGATAATGGAACAAGCAGAAACGCACCCTATCACCCCAAAAGAACCCAAAATGCTGAAGCTGAAGTACAAAATTCTTTAAACAAAATTATCAAACAAGACAGAAGTGAAAAATATCACGTAGGTCAATGTAAGAGTTTTACATGCTATTAAAAATTGATTTTTTTAAAAAAGACATCTTCAAATGTACAGTCATATGTCATTTCATCAAGTTATTTGAAACTTATCGATCTCATTTGTGCAAAGACCAGGCTCTGTCATCAACCTGCTGAAAGGATAATAGAGCACTCCAAACCCTTATGATAGGTTAGATGCAAACAGTGGCCCTCATTTAAACACATGTAATAGCACCACAAGTGGACAAATTCCAACCTTAACAATTGTACATTATATGATAAATTAGCAAGTGTGTTCTGCTTTACTTCACATCAAAGCCAATATCTTGATCTTGTTATCTTCATTTACAATAATGTTCTAAGAACCAAAATATGCACCCAAAAACATTAAGAAGTAGAGCACAAGTGTTCATAGACTAACATACTGCTCACAAAGACAGCCAACAATTACCACCAATTTTATTTTACTTTTGCAGGACAATACCAAAGCAGCTAAATTGGATTTCATGCAAGCAATGGGGAGAAGACATACTTAAAATGACTACATAAGGAAAATCACACTGAGAAAGAGATCAGTGAAAGAGGTCTTATGTATTTCTGTAAGGACAACTAAAACCTCTAGAAGGATATTCAAGTCTATTCTGTAAAATATTCTCCCTATTCACACAACTCAAAGCAAGCCCCATTCTTAGGCTATAATAGGTCACAACTAAGTACAGTACCTTGCTTCAGAAATAATTTTGCTTTGTCTGTCAACTGTCAACAAAGCACAAAGAGCTCATACAGTCCAGCCATGTATTGCTCGGTAAAGAATCTAGCAAATACAAACAGTAAGGACACAAGATTTCATAAGCTCTGTGCCTCTACTTTGGTTAGAAAGCTAAAAACACTCTCCTCTCCCTCTTCGTCCATGATTTCTCCCTCTCCCCCCTCCTCTCAAACACATGTACCTTCCTTGCTTTTTTTTTCCTATCACAGAATTGTTTTGTAGGAATTTCTGTACAACATTAGATGTAATAAAGAACACACAAAGAATATCTGATTTTAATCACGTACGTGGCAATAACAGTAAGATAGTCAGCTCAAGTATATATTTCCAGGATGTAACAAAAAAAAAAAAAAAAGACAAAAAGAATGTTTATGCAAAACATTTCCTTTTGCAACATGGTTATGAACATTTCTAAATACTGAAGGAGTTAATACATTTCTGAAAACTTTAAAAATAATAATGCACATAAAGAAATACATACATAAATGAGTAAGTTTAGAGGAGCTCAACAGAATAAAAGGTAATGATAGAGAAAACAGTCTCAAAAGTCTGGTCATCTTAAACCAGAAAAGTTTAAGGCATCACTAAGCAATGTTTGTTCATTTAAGTTTAATTATTTTCTCCTTGAGAATGGCACTAATGAAACTGAATATCTTTCATGGTTTCGAAGAGCAGTTTGAATAGTCTGTAAACAGGGCTGAGGGTAGACAAGAGAACTGGCTGAGCTGGGGGGTTGCTAGGTGATGCAGAATGTAAACCCACAAACTTGTTTAGGTTTACTTTGCTTTCATGCTGCTCTCACACAGGCTCTCCAAAGTTTTAAGAATTAATTTCCAGGTAGCTATTTAAAAACAAAAAGCCAAATAATTAAAAAAAAAAACCTTAATCCTCTTCACTTCTTCCCTAGCCTGCTCCTCCCACATAGGAAAAAAAATAGAAAAGAGGAAAGGAAATTCACAGCTATAAAGTGCAGGGAATCCATCACAAGGTTTTGAATATGAAGACAGGAAGAGAAATATTTTCTATATATGTGTATATGAAGAATTTTTCATCTTTTCAGATTAATTTTTACTTTTCTAAATGTAAATAAAAATGATTTCTAGAGCAATACTTTGGTAAATAAATATTTAAACTGGAAATGAATAATTTACTAAAATTTCCACTGCAGATTACAAAAGCAAACTTTTTAGTACATCCATTTGTTTCTATTTCCATCCTTTTCAGAGCTGCGGTTATTTTTTTATTTATTTATTTTTTAAGTATCTGATCAGAGCTTGTCCAGTAAGAGCACTTTATTAGATCATCAGTCAGAGGGTTTTACAAGCACCAAGAGCTATGGGCTCAAATGCAGCACATCAGTTTTAATAGCCGAAGGTCTAATAGTAAACTGCAGATACTGCTGAGAACTTTCCATGCACTGAACTCTTGAAAAAGCACCATCTCTCAAGCTTAAATGCAGCTGCCTCTTTCAATGCCGCAAATGGGTAAATTTGACAAAAAAGCCACCATTAAGACTACATGAAAGGCTCAAGACAACATCCTTTCAATGCTTTGTACTTCAGTAATCAGATGTACTTACTCACCCCCTCCCCCAAACCCGATCAAGAACTATTTCTGAATGGTAGGAAATAATTCCACTTTGTACATCTTTTAGTTAATCAAGACTTTCTATTCAGCAATTTGACCTTTTGTTCAAAACAGGATTATCAGTTTTTTCGCCAGTTACCAAGGGCGACTCGCATGGTGAACATAATTGCAATAATTTGCAAAACACCATGGCAACCCACATTACAACTAGGTAAATACTGGTCTTTTGTGCTACATTGTTATTTTCAGAGATGCTGAAGTCAAAGAACGAATGACAAATGAACACAAAATTTATATTTGCTTTGTCTCAAAAGAGAAGAAAATTGATAACAAGAATTGGGGGGAAACCGACTACAGCTGTAATTTCTAACTTGATTAATTAGGATGGTAACAGTCCTTAACAGTATATTCAACAAACAGCCCTGACTTAGTCTCTCCACCCACCTCTCTCTCTTTCCACACTACTACCACTAACCCCCACCCCAGACAAATTTTTGCAGCTAGGAGAACAAACAACTCCATTTGCTCTTTTCTTCAACTTAATGGAATCCTTAATTACAGAATATTGTTCTCCTGCTCTTCATTACACTGAAAACTGAAAGTGAGAGAGAGAAGGAGGAAGAGAGTGCCAAGCAGACAGGGGAGCTACAGTCATCTTATCTGCCTTTCCTTTTTTTTTCCTTTTTCTTTTTTTTGTTCACAACGGATCTAAAGATGAGATAGCATTTTTTTTTTTACTGTATTAGCAGCTGTTGTATAGCAGATAATTAAGTAAACTATTTAGTGCTCAACTTCTCTCATTGGCAGCTTTAGTAAAACATGAAAGCTTATGTCATGTCATGATTAAAACCCAAAATCAGAGAGGAAGTAACTGCTTGAAAAGGAAAATTTACTCTTAAAATCACCAAATTGGGTGGTTTCTGAGACAACACTTACTGTATTAAACCATTTGCCTGTAAATAATATTACGTGTTTAATAAACCAGCTAATATTTTTTCCTAATTGTCTTTATAATTTTACAGACTTTATTGTTACAGTATAGGCTTTAATTAGGACTACAAGAAATCACATTAAAAATGAATATAATATTTCAGAAATAGAAGTTACAAATACAGAGGAATAATTTTGCTTAAGAAAAAAATATTTGCTGAAAGCAGTCCAATACACGGTACTAATTAGACTTAAAAATAACTTGACTAAATATTACTGGTGCATGGGTTATGTGCTGAAACATTGTTATGACACAAATTGAAAGGCTGAGAGTTTAATTTTCATGATGCCATTAACAAGTTATGTCTTTATATATTCTGCCATCAGATGTATGCATATGGTTCCTATAAAATTCAATGGCACCCTTCAGTAACAAATGTTCACATACAGAGTATATGAAAAATACATTAAGCGACAAAAAGCAGGCAATCAGAAGCTAGTGTAATCCTCTTTCAGTTCCCTGCACATACACATCATGTATCAATCTACAGTTAAAGGACCACATCTTTAATTCTCATTAAAGGATTGAATTGCCATTAGGATAAAACAGGTTTTAGAGACTACTGCTGTACACCTACATACCATAAACACTGGATAGTATGTAGTAAAATGAAAGAAATGAAAACAAAGTGCTAAAGGCAACTGAATCCTGCCCCAAGGAGCTGAAAAATACTACTGCCTCTGCTGCAGAGATTTGCTGTGCTGCTGAAAAAGTTGCTTCAACTTTACCAAGAGGACTCACAATTGGAGGCTGCCTGAGAAATCAGGCTGCTTTCGTTGAAATGTTAAGGTCTACACTGCTGAAGCTTCTGAGTACACCCAAATGCACCCCAGAAGCTGCCCTTGGAGAAGTAAACGATATACTACGCTGCATGCTCCGAAAAATCAGGTCCTTTGCATCACAAATTGGGTACCCAAATTTATGAATACTTTTGATGTTCGTATTTCTATGCCTCATTTCTCTGAGAAATAAAAACAATAATTTGTCCCCTCATTTTACAGGGCTCTTGTCAAGACGTTCTGTAAGAGGCACGCCATGCCAGAGTGAAGTACGCCACAGAAAGCTCCATGAGAAAGACAAGTAACTCTAGGCAAAGTTTCAGAGAGTGCACTCAGTACAGTAAAAGACATCCACTAAACAAGGGGGAGAAAACACATATGGTCTAGCAACTTATCTAATAAGTGCTGTCCAACCTATAGGCCACAATCTAATGAAAAAAGAGAAAGGGATAACATTGTAAGACGTGCACAAGAGACCCGAATAAGTAAGAAGGCAGTATTAATTTTAGGATTTCTTAAACCTTAAACTTTCAGATGTCCAACATTGCAGTATCAGGATCATGCTTCTAACTTTAAATAAAAATGCTGCCTATATTTCTTCAAAATAGGGTTTAAAGTTATGCACACATTTTGCTGCTTGAGCTAACAAAGTAACCAGTAGTAACAGTGAATTTCTACTTTCTCTGCAAGCTACACATTTTGGCCAATATTTGTCAACGGCAGAGGTGGGCAAAAACTCAGGAATTTCCTTATACGTACACTTATACTTTTTTTTTTTTTTTTTAACCATTCACTCTCAAATATAATTGTTTGCTTTTCCTGTCCTAATTTCTACAGGCCTATCTTCATCCATGACTGACCCCTCATGCTATTTATCTCAAGCCTACTTGCCCATCCAGGTGTTACTCTTACCAGTGGATTCCCAATTTGAATACTCAAATTTAGCCATTTCTACTCAATTCAGCTTCTTTGCTCTTAGTTTCCGCTACATCCACTGAGTTTCAGTTCTAGTCCCATGTGCCAATTCTAGCCTCTTTGCTCACCCAGTCTTTCCGTCACACTTCCTAAACACAAATTCCAACTCCCTCTTAAAAAATCTGCTTCCCTTTGCAAGTGTATCATGCCCAGCTCCTGTTCCATCTCCAACTGAAACCAATGATTTTCTTTTCTTATCTGCTTCTGCAAAAGTCACTGACACCCTAGGTCAGACACTCATTTTCTGATCCAGGATCTGAAACTTGTTTCCAAAACCCAAAATCTGACTGCAAGGAATCTTGCTGAACATTATAAGGACTCTACTGCTAAAATACAAGACAACTCAGCTTAGAATATGCAAAAAAACTTTTCTTAAAGGCTTAGAATTACCAAATTTGAATGGATTTTCACAGCAAGAGAAGATGGAACCTATAGAAAAGAAGCAGGAAGGAAGAAATGTATACTCAGCCTCACAGTCAAGTGTTAAGGACCTGAAGCAACTGCCATTTCACATATGGCAAGGTCACCCGAACAACTTTAACACTGCTTTACTGCAGTATCATGCAATAAGCAAGGGATTATGATTAAGGCATTTTCATGCCTACGGGCTACAGTTAAACTGATCTGAGTCACATCAGACTTCCTCCTCTATTCCTCCTCAGACGATCACTACTGGGCCTAAATGAAGATGCTTGATGGTCCTCATTAGGCAGGTTCATATGCCAACATGTAGAGATTGCAACTGCAACTCCTGTTTTTATAATAGTTTGATTTGGAATAATTGAAATATTACCCCAACATACTTTATTCTGAGATAATAAACAGTTACTCCCCTACTTAACTCCATCTTAATTAAATGTGCCCATTTTCCTCCTGCTCCTCTCATTTAATTAAACTGAGCACCAAGCAAGAAACTGTAAAGTCTCAAAAATCCTTTTGGTAAGTGTCCCGAGATGGCTAGGCTCTCCTGTCCCTTTCCTCCTTAGCCTCCCCTCAGCTGCCCACCCATTTCTATACCTACTTTCATTACCTTCTTCCCAAATCTTTCTCACAGTCCTTTTAGCTTGCAGTCTCAAACTTTCTTTTATGACTGCCTATTCTTTTTGACAGACATCTCCTCTTTCCCTCACGCCCACGACTTTATTTACCTTTCCCACTACACTCAGATTGCATAGTTCTACACTTCTTTAGGAGAGACTGATTTTTTTTCAGCAGTGTCTGCTACCCAATGCCATATCAATCTCCACATTTGATAACAATGTTCTTCTGAGGAACAGTCTCCATACACGGCACACTGTCTAGGTGCAGACCAGAGACTGTGACAAGATGGGTCAGAGGGAGATGGAATTTCAAGGGAGAGTTTAGCATATTTTCTATCAATAATTAAGTTTTTTCACGGGGTTACAAATTAGGTGCATCTGATACTTCCAAGAAGAACAGAAAGCACTCAAGTATCTAGGCTGAGCTGCCCTATTTTGAGCACTTAAGTCAAGCCAGAAAAAAATAAAAGCATCTCAGCAGAGCTGTTGTGGATTAGTTTAACATGAAAACCAATATATTGTTCTTAATCTTGAAAAACGCTAATCCATTTTAGCTGAAATTTTCAGCTAGAACTCAGTTTTAGACAGATTTGGCATAAAAATGGCAGGCCAGACATCTAAAATGAGTCAATGTTTTAAGTAATACAAAACTAACACCAATGTAATGCATGCTAAATTTTATTAACAATTGCTTTGATGCAGCTAAGAAAAAAAAAAGACAAGGATTCTGGGAAAACACCAACAGAAAGCTTTTTGTGCTTTTTTAAAGAAGTAATGCTAGCCACTGCCACATTTGCAAAGAAAATACTGAAGACCAAGTCAGTGCAATCAACTGGTTGATGTTCTTGCTGCGTTTCAAACAGGAAGGTTCCAGATATACAGCCAAAAACTTTATTTAATAGAATTTTTGGTAGAATGAGCTATAGAAATACTCGCAAATATATATATATATATATATATATAAAATTATATAGATACATACACACGCACACACACTGATATAGAAATATAACAACTCACTTCAACTTGTATGAATAGAAGCAAATTACGTAAAATAATTACTAAAAGTATTTTCAAATGGAGTATGTGAAGCCAGTCAGTACTACCCCTTAATTACAGAAGGCAGACACAACCGTCTGGAATGGGCAGTATGACTACCCAGGAGGAATAGCTGAAGATGGGGCCATGTCAAGAGTAGAAAAAAGGGCTGCACAAAATAGGCTTGCCTGCATCTGTGGAAGTTTTGCTCAGAAAAGTTTTAGAACCTCCCTCTTTTGAAGATATTTCAAATTCAATCGATTAGATAAGATCCTAAGCAACCTGATCTAACATCAAAGTTGGACCAGCTTGGAGTGGGGGGTTGGACCAGATGACATCCAGGGGTTTCTTCAACCTAAATTATTCTAAGGTTTTATGATCCATCTTACCTAGACACTAGAGTAGCCAGATTACTAGCCTACTAGAGTAACCTGACGGACTTTAAGGTAACAACACTCTTGTGTGGGCACTAAAATGGCAAACTTGACAGAAGTAACAGGCCTATCACAAACTCATTGAACTGAAAAAAACCTAAGAATGTGAAAGAGAGAGTTTGCTGCTATTTATACATTGGTGATAGACACAGCAAGTGAAATGAATAGGACATTTTTGTTGCAGAGAAGAAATTTTACTTAACTCAGATTTTTAGCAAATTATGTAATTCATATTTAGGAAGGACAAACAGGGTAAAAAACAGAAGGTAAAATCTGATCCTTCAAACACACTATCCTTTCTTTTTTTTGAAGGTTACTTGCTACTGAGACCTGCAGAACCTCTATAACCAACAGCTCAATACAGAAATAAATAAGGTCCGCTCTCCAACTGCAATCTGTTGAGAACAGACCTAGTTACTTGTTATTTACTGTCTGCTTCATAAGAAAAGAAAAATTTTGCTGCTATAGTTTTGCTGCTTTGAGCTTATGGTAGACATACATCTTGTCCCAAATCTATAGATCTAGTATTTTCTAAAAATTAGAGAGAATACTTGATATAAAAAATTGTTTGGATTTCATTATGACAGTTAAAGAAAAATTAGATCATTGAACTAAAAGGTGGTGACTACTCAGCAACCAGTATTATGACCTGATTATATTTTATATGGGCAGTACCAATCAACTATATGCTTGTTGCTTCCAGAGAGTCATTTTTCTTAAGGTTAGGAAAATTACAAGCAAATTTTAAGTCAGTGAAATATATGAAACAGATTTATAAGAAATGGAGAACTGAAGGTAGACAGATGTCAACATAAGTCATAGTTTTTCTGAAGTAGAAAATTGGTAAGCCAAATTAAGACAGATATTAGTGAGAATATAAGCCATCTTTGTAACTTAAAAATAACAGAATTGTTAACAGCACAGAAGAAGCAGAAGTGTAACTATTTTCTATATTATGAAAGACCATAGTAGCATTCTGGTAGCAAATAAAGATGAAGAATTACCTTTCAGGTAATTCTTAATTTCTTTATTTTAATAAAATACTGAATAGGTCTTTAACATATTTCAGGCCAGCAGAATTCATACAATGCTTGTATTTAAAAGTCCTTACAGAGCTGACCAAGATGATCTATTGGACCTCATACCTGAAGTTACCTCAAAAGACTGAGACCCACAGATCTGCAAGAGTGCTAATGCTGTAATATTTAAACACACAATACTTAAACACACAAACCGGGATGATTCATGTAACTATCTGTGCACAGTAGGCTGATGTTAACTGGGAGAAAAACAACAGAAAAACTGTTAGGAACTTTAAGTGACCAAAAATTAAAGGACAGGAATGTAATTAACATCAGTCAATATGCTTTTATACAAAACGGTCTCAACCAAACATAACAATTCATTCTTTGATGAGATTACAAGTTTGGTTGAAAAAGACAGATGTACTATAATTAATCTCTTGAATGGTGTTTGATTTACTTCCAAAGAACACTGCAATAGAATTAGCATTACACTGTGTTAATAAAGTACATGTGAAATGGATTAAGAACTAGAAAGTTGAAGTGTCTCAAAAATCAATTGTCCATGAGACAAAGTGATGACAGTCAAGTAAGTATCTGTCAATATGGGGACAGAGAGGAATTCTGGTGAAGTATCAGAAAAGAAAGGTTACACTCAACTCTTTTTGACATTTACATCAGTGATTAGTAGGAGAGAGGGAAAAAAATCAATTCAGATAAAGTTTACAGATAACATGAAGGCAGAACGGTAGATAATGATAAGCATGAGGAAACTGGTTTGGTAAACTGTGCTTATTCAGAATAAAATACATTTTAGTACAGCCAAACAAAAACTACTGTCTGGGAACAAAGACTAGGTTCATACCTACAGAACAGGGATACTGTATCCCAGGAATTATCACCTGAAAAGGTGTCATGGTAGGTAAGTAATTCAACATAAGGTCTCAATGCAGACATAACAAGACGTCGAGATTTAATACTGAAGTATCGTGTATGAGTACTGAGCTGATTTTCTGCAAAGATATTGGTGAGAATGACACTGGAATATGCAGTTCTGGTGATAAGAATTTTTAAAAAGCTGAGAAGTAATTGGTACAGTAAAGAGCTATAAACATTTAAATTATAAACACACAAAATTTCGTAAACAACATTGCAAAAATGTGCAACACTAACAGACCTTAAGAGCACATTCTCTTTTATCTATCAAAAAAGAAGACTGAGAGGTGACTTGATTAAAATGTATAAGTATACTCATGGGGAGAAAAGAATAGGCAACACAGGGTACTTAAATCTAGAGAAGAGAGAAGCAATATGAACCAGTGGTTAGAAACTGAAGACAAACAGTTTCAATCTGGAAATATGGCACACTGCAGATGATCAGCCAATTCAATATACTACCAAAGGAGATAACAAATTTTCCTTTTCTCGTCATCTTCAAATCAAGACCATTTACATTCTCAAAAATAGATTTTAACCAAAACCAGGAGTAATCATGAGAAAAATGAACGGACTAATTACACAAGGAGTCAGACTTAAAAACAGGATGAAAATCACTGAGACAGTTCTGTACTACTGTTGGCAATCACTTCATTTATCCAGTTTCATCTTAAAAACAGAGTACTTTTTGTATCCCATTATTGCTAATAGAAAGGCTACTTAAGTTCTTACTCTTTTGATGGTTATAAACATTCTTCTAATATTTAGATTAAGTGCACTCATGATAAAACTGTATCTGTTTAATTTACAGAAGACGACAGAACTTCTCTGCTAAGCAGCATCTCAAAGTCAGTTGATGATTTAATATCACTGAAAACTTCAGCATAGCATAGCTTAAACCTTCCCATTAGCAGAGGGAAAGGTTCTAGTAGGAGCAGATGCATCCTGAGGTCAATGCATGGTTGTACACTTGGTCTCACAGACAGGACTTTGGCTTGCATGACTATGTGAGGAATAAAGACTGGTGGGAAGTAAGATCTGTTTGCCAAAGTGAGGCAAGAGCATCATTTCCATGAGGCTTGCTAACCTAGCAAGGATGGCTTTAAGCTAGCTTCTTCAGGGATGGTGACCAAGGCCTGGAGAGAAGTCATAGTACAGGCAGCAACAAGGAAACACCCAGCAGACAGCACGATGGGGGAAGCTCTCATGTTGCCCTTGAGAAGCCTCATCTTAGAGCCCAGGAAGGTTATGGAGCAAATCCTCCTCACAGTCATGTCCAGGCACATGAAGGACAAGAAGGTGATTGGGAACAGCCAGCAGGGACCAAAGGCAAACTGTGCTGACCAACCTCACTGACTGCTTCCTGTGACTCTGTAGATGATGAGAGGAGTGGATGCCTATTACTTTGACTTTAGCAAGGTTTTTGGTCTCCCATAGTACCCTTGTAGCCAAAGTAGAAAGATATGGTTTGGATACACAGTTACAAAATGGGTGGAAAATTGGCTGGACCACTGTTCTTCAAGGATTAATCAGCAGCCAGTTACAAGTGGCACTCCTGAGCAGGTGATGCTGAGGCCAATTTTCATCAACACCACAGACAATGAGGTGGAATGCTCCCTCAGGAAGTTCACAAATAACACCAGTTTGGGGCTAGTGCTTGATACACTCAAGGAGAAGGCTACTATTCAGAGGGACCTTAACAAGCTGAAGAAATGGGCTGAAAAGAACCTCATGAAGTTCAACAAAGGCACATGTAAAGTCCTGCATCTGGTGTGGAATAACCCCATGCATCAGTACTAGCTGGGGACTAACTAGATAGGAAGCAGCTTTGCAGAACACGACTTGGAGATCCCAGTGGGCACACTGAATATGAGTCAGCAGTGAGCCCTTACAGCAAAGCAATGACATACTGGGCTACATTAGCAAGAGGGTAGCCACCAAGTTGAGGGAAGTTATTGTTCCCTTCTATTTGGCACTTGTGAGACCACGCCTGGACTAGTCTCCAGTTTTGGGCTTCCCAGTAAAAAACTGGAGTCCACTGACAAACTACAGTGAGTCCAGTGGGGG
Organism: Apteryx mantelli; assembly: GCF_036417845.1. Lineage (NCBI taxonomy): Eukaryota > Metazoa > Chordata > Aves > Apterygiformes > Apterygidae > Apteryx > Apteryx mantelli. Next base: position 90,348,463 of record NC_089978.1, on the reverse strand, counting down.
GTCACCACATTGGTCAGGGGTCTGGACCAAATGACATATAAGAAGAAGCTGTGAGAACTGAATTTGTTCAGGCTTAAAAAGAAAAGGATAAAAAGGTATATTATGGCTGTCTTCAACTACCTAATGAAAGGCTATAGAAAGGACAGAGCCAGATTCTTCTTGGAGATGCACAGTGAATGGACAAGAGGCAACAGATACAGGTTGCAGCAAAGATAATTCTGATTAGGTATCAGGATTTTTTTTTTTTTTAACCACGAGAGTGGTCAAACATTAGAACAGGTTATCAAAGACCAAAGAGGCTATGGAACATCTGTCTTGGAGACAGTATCTCCACTAAAAACGTGGCTGGATGAGGTTCTAAACAACCGGATTTAACTTCCAAGTTGGATTTAACTTCCAAGTTGGATTTAACTTCGAAGATAGCCCTGCCTGAAGCAAGGAACTGGACCAGGTAACATCCAGAGGCCCCTTCCATCCTAAATTCCTCTATGATTCTAGTTTTTGTTTGGCAATTATTTCAGATGTGGATAGGGGAAAGCCATTAATTTTGTTTTGATACAAACTAAGCCAGATGTTAAGAAGAATGAGCGGGTGGCCATATTGGTTAGTTGAGACTGTTATCAACAAAAGAAACAGTACAATTCCCAATGTTTATCCAATTTTTCCACAATCTCCTGAATTGACTGTAATTCATGCAAATGTAGTAAGAGTTATTTGATGTTTGATGCTTATGCTGAGTCACTCTCAGGGCAGCCCTAGGGAACAGATAACGGAAATGAAATCTTTGCCTTGGAAATGCATTTCAGTGAACGTTAATTGATTATGGCTTTTCTATTATATAAGTCCAGTGCTGGCAAATGCCCACTGGTCAGGTGCAGGATAGCAGTACCTGGTATACACTGTCTGAGAAACACTGTTTGAAGTTCTAAGAATGGTGTCCACCTTTGAGATATTAGCCTAGAGACAGTAGAAGAGAACTGAAATGAGTTAGTGTGACACTGAATGATGACAGAACTACTTAAGAGAGAAACAAAATCAACTAACATAACCAAAATATTACACATGTACTGTGTCTGGGCGTGGGGAAACAAAATCAAAACATTAAAGCACCATATGACAACTGAAAAAGTTCCCAGGAAACATGCTCATTTATTAAAAGGAAACATCATCCAATCAGTCAGAGCTGTGTATCACTAGAAGAGGTAGAATAAAGAGAGTGAGAGGGATAAAGAGGAAAACAACCCACACCATCCCCTCCTTTCCCATGCCATCCCACACTATCAGCAGCAAGCCTTTGGGCTGCCGTACATGATTTAGTCCACAGAGGTAAACCAGAAGAACACTGAGAATGTTTTAGTAGATGCTCTCTTCTCATTCTGTACGATTAGGAATACGTGATCAAAGACCACCTTAGGCCACTCTAGTTGCCTAAGTACTACAGGCAAAGACTGCTATACCATTTATATATATATGACTCAAGGAAGAACATTATCTTTTTAAAGAGGAAAAATTAAGATGTTTAGGACAATTCCTTATTATCCAATATGTTTAACCAGAATAATCTACCTTGACTCCTCTGAATAGTTACTTCTGACCTTTGAGAATTAAACATCTCTCTCCTCAAATACCTATCTTAAAATGGACATCTCTGTTCTAAGCCAGGATCTTATACAACATGTAAGCATGAAATGATACTTTCATTCATGTTAGAGCATTTTGAGGGTTTTATTTTTTAAACTAGCTTCAGCACAACTCAGCCATGATTAACTTATCAAGGCTTGTGAAGACAGCACTACAGACAAATGAGAGAGGTCAGAGGATGGGGAAGGTGCGCAAGAAAATAAACACAGAAGACTAGGAACAATTCAGATTATTTAGACTATGTTTCCAGAGAAAACCAAATTTCTTCCAATTGCTTCCAATATTCCATCAGATACATCAGTGATACACACACAAAACTGTTGTATCGTCTTCCTTTCTCTCATCAGACTGAAATTCAAGTCAGATCACAAATCCATATGAAAAGAAAGTGTCTAAAAGTTTAAACATATATTTTCAACAGTTTTGGTATTTTTTCTTTGTTTATTTTCGCATTTTATTTTTAATAGAATAATGATCACAAAGATCATGCATTGGGATGGGTATTCAAGAAGTCTGTGGCTCTGCCATAGACACCTCAGAAAAATCACAGCCTTAAATTTCCTTGTACAATGTGTGGATAATACTTTCTGTATGTCTTAGAAGCATTTAAAAAATATACTAATTTAGTAGGGTCCCTGAGTTACTATGGTAATAAGCACCTTGTAAAGCATATAAACACATAAAAGGTGTTTTTACTCCGTATCGATATTCATCTATTCTACTATGTTATAAAACACATGAAATAACAGAAACTGAAAAAATCAGCCAAGACGCTAATATTGAATGTGGCTTCTTACAAGAGAAGGGCTTTTAGGGCACTAACAACAAACTTTGCATTCTGCTGTGATGTTGCTGATTTTTAGGGCAGAAACTTCATACAACCCGTACCTGAAAGACATTTTTCTGGGTAGACAGCATATTATAATATTATAGACACAGTAAAACTAGAAGATTTAATGTCTTTACATCATAAAAAATCTGGTCTGACAAATGCAACAATTAAGAAAAGTTATTGTTCTCTGAAAATAATATTTGCAACAACCACCTAACAACACATAAACATAATTACTAATTAAACAAAGAAAGATATATTTTGAGAGGAAATGACACTAGGCCCATGACAGAAAATACTACATATGGATATATGACAACCTTCAAACCAGTCCTGCAAAGGGATCTGCTTGCCTCTGTATTCTTGTAAAGCGCAGAGAATTCAATGGCAAGCTGACTCCTGAGCCAGTGGATTCCAGTTTGGGACTAGCCCTTCATTGGCTACCAAGATGTTTACCCAGAATTTTCATCTCCTGCCAGTGCATCCAGAGCTTTTTACAAGCTAGAAACCATAATGCATGTATTCTATAACTCTACTAATTATTTTAAAAACAGTAGCAAAACACAAAAAGCAGATTTCATAATTACATAAATAAACTTTGAATGTTTCTTCATGAAAGAAAGATGGCACACTTTTCCGAACTTTACCAGACTGTCTAGTCTTACACTGAACAATTAAATTTTATTTTCTTGTTTTACATCCTGTTAAGAGATTAAAACTGTACTACACCATTTCTTAATGAAATAATTTTGTTTCTCTCCTCTATTTGCATAAAGAAAATACTCAAGACAAAAAACTAAGACGACAAAATCTTAATATGCAGTTTGGTAAAGTTCTAGTCAGTCTTTGAACAACACGTTTATCTATCCAGTAAAGCTTGTGTTAATGCGATGTAAGAGTTTGGCAAATTCAGCTCTAATGGAGCATAAAAGTGCTTTTGCTTGAAAGTGAGATCATTTTTAAAAATTCAAAGCATGATCACTTTTTCCTTTTTTTGTAGGAACAATCTGATACAAGCAGCAAAGCTTAAATAAACTAGAAACATTTCAAATGATCCATAAAGGATTAATAAGCACTGCAGGAAGTCCTATAGGCTCGGCGTATACATTTTCCATCTTTTTCTCCTGCGACAGGCATGACATGAAATTCTAAGCAGAACTCAAGTTTCAAAGTCACTGAATGTTAAGGTCTGCAGCTTTGATACTAGGGTGGAGTGGGGTCACCGTCTTGGAATATTTAATTTAAACAGATAACAAAATATTGATTTTATTAGCATAATAAAGCCCCCAAATTATGGCCCTTCACAAAATTTTTTTCTACTCACAAGTAGACGAATGGACAAAAGCAAGGCAAAAGGGGTAGCAGTAAGCTACAGGCCACTAATATAACAAGAACAAAATGACAGCTATTATTTTGGCAGAGATAATCTATGCTGAAACACAAAACACACGCACACAATTTCTTTCAATACAATTTTCTTGTCTTCCCACTGACTTCTATGATTACCACAGAAAGCAGGGTTCTAAACACATTTCCCAATTGAATCTTCAATCAATAACAGTAAAAATTTGAGAAGGGAGATATGGGAAAATGTATTATAGCATTAGTAAGTGTTTGCAAAACAGACTGAACTTATCAATATGCATAAAAGTTGACAGGGAATAAAAAAATCCAGTAACAACAGACCATACACCTTTACTTTACCAAAACTAGTCAAAAAAAACCCAAACCCCAAACCAAAAAAAACACCCAAATCCCAAAATCCAACCAGTGGCAAAAATGGCCCCAGGCTTGGTTCAAGTGATAAAATCATGAAGTCATATTTTCTTTTGCCTGTAGTACCACATTTGTAAAATAAAGAGCAATTTTGAATTATGAAATGAGCTTGAGTATATGCGAATACTCACAGGTACTTTTTAAACACTAAAAAGAGTGATCACTTAAATAATTTGCAGAAAGTAACAAAACCAAGCTAAACTGAGTCTACCTACTGATGTTCGTTTCATTTTATAAAGAGAAATATTAGAAAAGTAAAAGTCAGAAGCCTGCAAAAAACCCAAAACAATAAAACTTCTGGGATCTCAGATGAAGGTCAACTTGACCTAAACAAACTCAATTTGCAAGCAAGAATCCAGACTTACTGTAACACTGACGTAGGAGAAAACACAAATAATTCATATGAGAATTGAGTGGTCCTTTTGTTGGAAGATGGAAAAGTTTAGCCTCTGCTAAGCATGTAAGGCTCTGCTTACCACCCAGGCTTTCTGTTGGAATCAAAAAGAAGCAAAAGCGGAAACTGTTTAGGTGACAGTTACATACAAATTGGAGAAGAGGTTCGTGAAGAGTGGAAAATAGGGAAAAAATGCAGAAACATAACAGCCAAATACAAAGTTAGAAAAAAAGGCATAAATATAAGAACCAGTAGTGATAATATTAGCCATACTGGGGAGGGAGGGAACAGAGATGTGAGAATGATAAATGTTAGCTCTCAGTGAGAGACTGAAGCTGAAAGGCAAAAATTATGCTGAAATAATACATTAATCAAAAGGAAAAGTGAATGAGAAGAAAGAAGCATAAAAAAATTGAACAAAAGACTAAAAGTAACCATTTCTCTGCATAAAGGCGGCAGTAAGGCCTTACTTGAAATGCTGTCTACAATCCAGGGCACATCACTAAAAAAACAGATAAAAGAAACCAATGCAAAGAGCGGCAACAAAAACACTTCTACAGATACAAAATTTTAAATGGTTACATATGTAACAGATACAGCCGAATAACAGCACTTTCAACTAATATTTGAAAATAAAGAGCAGCAGTCTGAGAGGGTCCACAAGCCTATTACAAAAAGTAAATATATATATATTTATGAAAAAAGGTAAATTTAGACTAGTTGAAAGGAACATTTTTATTACAAATTATCAGACTTAACAGAAGCTGATAGATGTTTAATCCAGTAGTTGTCACAACTTTAATACAATCATCTGCACTGTTAAACAATCCACACTGAGAAATACTACACCTAAATACGCAGAAAAGGGAAAGGATTTTGATAAATAGCGGTAGCCTTCGTATACACAGCAGAACCAGAATCTACATCAATTACAGTGCCTCTTAACATTTAGTTTTGTCACCACTATCTTTGCAAAAAAGGAATAAAAGGGGAACAAAAGACAGTCACTGAAAACAGAAGTTGACAAAGAGAAAGCTAAAAATGTGGACAGCGAAGTATACAGGCAATAAACTCAGTGTTTTGTTTACCTTTCTCTGCAATTCAAAATAGAACTTCAGTGAAACTGAAAAGATGACAAAACCACAGTAGTGAAGCACAGAAATATTTTAAACATTGTATAAAATAGCTTTTGGAATGCCTTGCCACAAATTGTCATACAGTAGCTATATCTGCAGAAGATTTACGTATTCATACAGGTGAAAATACTTCCAGTTTTATCTGAAAAAGTCAGCCACTAACAAGGAACTTGTCTCCTAAAGAAAATATTATTCAAAAAATTTCCTTTAATGGAGTTCCTTGAATCATCAAGCATACAATTCCAGTTAATGTCAGAGATGCATACTACACTAGGCAAGTCCCTTTCTTAATCCTTTGTTCATAGGTTAATACTTAATCAGTCCATGGTTTTAGGCTGCAAAGGCCTATCAAACAAGCATATGGACCAAACATTTTCCAAAAGACTTAAACCAAACATAGCATCTGATTCTCCATGAAGCTTAAATTCGTTTCATTTCAGAATGTGTTCTTTTATGATTCTAGCAGTGCTATAGAAAGCTATCCTGTTGAAGGAAAGTTATGGATGCACAGTTTGCAATGTCAGAGCAGTCTACTTGAAAACTAAAGAAAGAAAAGTTCAGGGAAAACTACAAAATGTATTTCTGATATTTTTTTCTACCTACAACCTTTGCCCTCTCACCCCTACCTAAATTAACTGTTCATTCCTACAACTTCACAACCAAACTCAAGAATAATAAACATATAACTAGCAAAGAAAGTTAATTTTTATTTACTAATTCCAGTTGGCATTAGATCAGCAAACTTCAAACTGGGATGGAGCAGTCAGGTTGTTCCTAATGGAAGCTCAGATTTCCCATTTTAAACTTTTGTCGTGAAAATTGTTCTGTCTTCTCTTATAGTCACAGGATCTTACCACATACAGGGGACCAAAAGAGACAAGGGAAGAGAGGCAGACAGGTTTAAAAGGTAAGTGGATGAGGGGGAAGGAAGGACAACAGAGGGAAGGTGGGACAGACAGAGCAATTCTAAAAATTTGAAAACAGTTTTCAAAGGATAACTATGAAACAGAAAAAAACCCACTCATATAAGACAAAGGCTGATAGACTGTAAGAACTAGGAGCTTCTAGGCTCCTAGTATTACCTGAACAGGAAAAAAGTTATCTGTTAATGAATCTATTTATACAATTTTTACTGCAGAACCTTAATGCGTAACTGTTGAATGTACTTTTATATTTCAGAACAGTATTGAAAACACACGTTATCCTTCTCACTACTCAGAAATAATTAGTAAGCAATTATGGAGGTGGGGTAGCAGAAAGATGGGAGAAAAGAATATCTTTTGTTTTTTTCTAATAGCTTATCAATTTGGCTGTTTCAGAAAACTGAAAAGGCAGAAGTGTTAGGTGTTGAGAGGAGAAATGTTTTCCCGAAGGCATTATTAACAATTAATAATCATTACACAGTGCCTTGTTTACCTGACCTTGTGTAAATTTAGCAGCCTTGTAATTAGACCCATATTTTGCACATTTGTCTATTTCCATGCATCAGATTTGACTCATTCATTCATCCATTAAAATTTGCTTGACAGACGTAGATGGATAATCAGGGTACAATTTGTATTTACTGGATTATAGAAAATTGCCCAAACTGTTAAATTCAAGAAAAGCACATTCTTGTCTTTCTCTTGCAAAAGATGTAAAAGCAATTAAATATCAGAGGATGGCCCCAAAGCTCTCTGAAGAAGTACCAGAGCTTTTATAATCTGATGTCTTTAACAAAACTTTGCTCTAGAAAATGGTTGTTGGGTTAAAAAAAAAAAACACACCTACAACTAACAAGAAAAAACAAGTATCAGCACGTATATCCTCCTTAAGGCACAAAGTACAACAACACAACAAAGTTTACACAACAAAGTAATTCAGCAGTAAGAAACATTTCCCATAAAAGCTAATGTGTTAATATGAATTATAACTTCATTGAAAAGGACACCTTTACTTTTTTCCTTCTCCAATTCAAGAATGAGTCTTACACTGTGAAAACCAAGAATGATTTTCTCCCATTTAACTACTTTCTAGTAATGTTCTAACTTCCTGAGGAAAGGTGGAAGAATTATCCAACTACTACCCTACTACTACATGATCAGAAAAAGTTTTCTAAAATTCAGATATTTTTAAGCATTATCCATAATAATGAAATAATACTAGATAGCATTAAATGTTTGAGAATACAGTTAATTATTAGGCAGTTTAGGACATATCATTTTGCTCCCAGAAAAAAAAAAAAGATATGTGAAGAGAGCCAGTGATCTGTTGATATACACCTCTAGAAATAGAAAGGTATGGAAGATCTCTACTGAGTGTTCAATATGGAAAACAAGAAACAACAGAATGGGAAATGAAGGAACTTATTTACCTCTATGAAAGAATATAGAAGAAAGCTTCAAAGGGAACATGCATGGTCAAGGTGTGCTGGTATCTCATAAAGGTGAGATGGCCTTGTCCGACTAGGACATGTTTTATGGGTTTCTTCTGAAGAAACTGATGGACTTTTGCCCAAGAAGTCAAGACAGATGTACCAATTACAACACTTTTACATTTTTCCTGACTTCTATAATACAAAGGGAGTCTTTGCACAGCTTCTTTCCTGGCCAGAAAAAGCCATTTGTTTCCTTCTATGAATTCCATAGCTCATGACAGAATTTTGTTTTTCTAGCAAAAAGCAATATCTTCAAAATAATAAAGCAGAGACAAGAAAGTGGAAGAATTTTTTTTAAAAACCCTTAAGTTAGATCATTATTTTGGTACCCTTTTTAAGATCACCTGCAACCAAAAAAAAGGGATGTGAAGTACCTGCGAGTAACGAAAGTAAAGTTTATGTTTTAGCAAAGGATTAAAAGGTAGTCCAATAGCTTCTCCTCTAAGGACAGGCACTTTTGTTCAGTCAACTGGATGCAGTTATCTGTGGACTCAGCTATTGTCACCAAATAAGCTGCAATGCAGTGATTTTTTTCACCCTACTTTGGAGAATTTACATATTTTCAGTCATAAGCACTGAAGGAGAAGGGAAAGAAAGAATACCAAGCAAACCTCTTTCCTAAACTAAGAAATTTTAATTTAAACTTTAATAATCTTAGTTCAGCTTTTAACCACTCTCCAGACAAAACTTAAGGTATTAAATGTTCTACATAAAGTGACAAGATGAGACGAAGAAGGCATCAGCCAGAGTCTCCAGGCTCAGTTCATCCACTGCCCTACTAAGAGAGTAAAAGATCTGACACTTCTTGTTGGTCCCTCTCTTTTTAATGGAGGTGAGCAATTAGTCCCAAACCAAAGCTGCTCTCTCTTCCAGAAGATTCCCTGATGTTGGAACAATTCTGTCACTCTTCAGACTCTCTCTCATCTGATATACTGCTGTGTTCAGTGCTCGTTTCACAAGGATAACCCTAACAGAAGCTGAAAAAGCTTAGTACCAGGAGAAAATCTGTGCTACACTGTGATTACAGTCTTTAGATTCTGGTGCCCCAGGAAGTTTCTCTGCTCTGCCAGAGCAGCACACGAACTCCTTCACAGGTTGGAGGAGAAAGCTCATGCCGAGGGCCTTCTGGAGTGCCAGTTTTGCTTTCATTCCAGAAACGTCAGTGGAAGCCAATGGCTGGGACTTTATTTTCTCTGGGAAGGAGGGATGCTATATTAAGAGCTCACAATCATTATCTGAGGTTCAGAATATTCTATGTAGTATCTATGTTCATTGGAGCCATTGGTGGAGATAGCTGAAATTTAATACCAGCAACTGAAATAATCTCATATGCCATCACCTAAATGTTGTAAACTCCAAAAGCTATAGAAACTGCCTAAAAATGGATAGATGGATATTTGGCTCTAACACTTCCAGCATCAGGACCAGATTCTTGTAGCTCTTCATGCACTCACAGATTTCCTGTTCCTCAGTTTCTGGTGGGCAATCCTCAAGGGAGAGGCAGAAATGGGAGCACACTTTCGAGTTTATAATGTTTCTAACCACTAGATATAATATTTTTTAAAGGTCTACTCCATCACCTTCTGAGCCGGACAATGCTCCAACATGCCAGTTCTTAAGTGAAAGGATTAAATTATTTTGTACAGGCATGGCACTACCAGTAAATTTAAAAACATAAGAGGCATAAAAAGGAAACCTTACTTGTTAATATTGCTATTTAGGCATAGTTGGAATGTACTAAAAAAAATCTACTAAGTCTATTAGAAAAAAAGAATTCACCTGAAGAGACTACCACAGATAGTGTGAGAGGTCCATCTTGCATTTTGTCTTTCACTAACCTGTTTGTTTACTTTAAGGATGTCATCTGTTTTTGTCATTGAAGGTCTTCCCTACTGAAACACAGTTTTTAATGGCCTCCTAGTGCTGTGTCATGTTTGATCCCTTCCAGCTGGCTTAGTGTCTCATCACTAGAAAATAAAGACAAGAAGTGGAAGGATTTGTGGCTCAAGAGCAACAACACAGCTCCTACCTCCTGGATCCATTTGTTTAAAAAGTTACCTAGGATTAAGCTGGGAGTGGAGGGATGGGAAGGGAATAAATCTGTCTTTATGTCTTTTCTGGAGAAAGAACTCGCCTGTAATCACACTGACTGCTCCAGTATGAGAGATTAGGTCTGGCTTATGATGCTGGCATCTCTCCTGTGTGCAGAACTGTGTCTAGAAAAGCATCACTTTAATTTATATAGCAATTCAGTGTGCTTCTCATTATGAAAGTCTACGAAATCCTAGATCATTTTCCTTATTTTGATTACGACCTCAGATTCTCCTCAAATAGGTATTTGCTACTCAAGATTTTTCTGAATAACGTCCCATTACTGACTTATCAGCATCTTGCCGCTAGCCTCATGAAGCCCTTCACAAATGGACTCACTAGAAGACACTGGAAAACAAAAAACAAAAAAACCCTTCAGAGTAACCTGACTATTTCTTAGCAAATTACATAGGCTTGTTTTGTTAATTCTAAGTTTTTAAGATGTTTGACCTACTCTTGTTAGGAAATCTCCAAAGACAAGTCAGAACATACAGGATTTTGAATAATTAATTCTCTGTAAGGTGTTTCCATCTCTTTCACTTGGGGGAAGTAGGTGTGTTTAATCCTAAAACTATGGGTTTTTAATCCTAAAACTACCTTATGTTTAGCCAGCCAGGAAACTTTCTCAAGAACCATATCACACGTCAGTTTACTTCACTACTCCTACTTCATTGATTAAAAACAACAACAACAAAAAAACAAAACCAAAAAGCCTAAAGACCTAAAGATCCCCAAAAGATGTCCCCATTAAAGGAACAAGACACTATAAATGCTGATCCCCTATCACAGAGAGAAAAAGAGAGACAGAGAACAGTAAGAGGGAGGGGAAATTTGATTAATTGCTGTCTTTAAACAAGCGTAAAAACACACACAGAAATGCTGAAGGATAGTGTAAAAAAGCATCACCAACACTGCATGAACTACTGGAAGACAATCTAATATTTCTGAATAACTGTATTAATCTTCTTATTGCCACTCTGTGTGTGTGCGTGTGTGTGCGTGTGTGTGTGCGCGTGTGTGTGCATATATGCAAGTGCACACAGAGATTAAAAAAATTAACTTTTACCAAAATTTCAAATTCTAACTTAAATCTTTGTACTTGACAGATGGTCATATGAATGGGTTATTTGGTATCTCCTAGTTCTATTGCAAGACCATCCAGCATTAACTGCTTCAATCTAAGGGGGGGGAAGCATATTATCCAATAAAAATTATTATATGAATTACAAAATTATTGCAAAAATGTAACATTATATTCTGCATCACACTTAAGTATAAGCCATTTTGTTGTCTGGATCTTTTGGGGGGTGAGGGGGTTCTTTGTTTTTAAACAATTCTGGCCCCTTTGTAGTATATTCGAATGTTGCTTTGGATATTAAATTGAGAATTTATCTTAAATGGAAACAAACAACTTCGCTAAAAATTAGACATTTATGACTTGCAAATTACAGATACTAATTATTTTCAGTATATACAATTATGATATTCTCAAGAGGTATTAATTTTGGGACAGATGTGCTTTCATCATGTAATTTGGAAATTAAGTTACACTCTCACGTATGGGAACTCAGAAGTCTGAATTTGTGTAAGGATAGGATTGATAGAGAGGAATTTTGTCTTGCTAATTTTCTCTCTCTCTCTCTGATGAGAGTGTGGCCAGCAATCCTCACAGCTGGGTTGCCTCGCACTCAAAGGAATGGAGGCTGACTGCAGAGTTGATGAGGATACACTTCCACTTGACTCCACCTCCTATTTTGTCCTTTCAGATAATTCTTCCAAATCCAGTAACTTCTATAAATTTAAACAATAATTAAGATATCCCAATCGTAAAATATGCACAATCCTACATCTGTCTCAGGTATGACAGAGAGTAGAAATAAGTATTGCTAATGCAAACATCTGAAAAAAGACATTAGAATACACATAATCCAAACACAAGGTAATAATACAGAGAGTTCCATCAAATGAGGGGAAAAGGAAGGATACTTGTATGCTGAGGGCCTTTCATCAGGAAAGGAAAGCTGGCTATTACAAAAATTCTCTCTTTGACAAGCACATGTGTATAGTCTTCAAAGACACGGTGTGACAAGTGGTGAAGAATAAAGAGCACAAGAAAAAGTGCCAGTTAAAGAAGCCTCTGGGATGATATTGTTGCTGACTGTGTGGATTAACTAAAGAAATCCACTCTTGTTCATACTCCCTGTCTTCCACATTGGAACCATGCATTAACTACCAATACAGAAAGTAAAAGACAAGACAAATGTAGTATTGCTTTCCAGTCCAGTATAAAAACAAACTGATCTTCAAACATCAAGGTTTTGTTCATATTCTTCTACAGGAGGTTGAAAATAAAGACGCAAACATGCAGAATGTCTACTATAATTGTAAAACTATTTTATTTTTTATTTTTAGAGGCAAAGTGTGCAGTCACTGCATAAACATCTCTGCCTAGAGATCTTTACTGATAGCCATGCGGATTTTTGATGCCTGTCTTGCAGATGCTACACAATGATGATGATTTTGTTCAGAAATAAAAAAATCCAGTTGTCAAATTCTGCAGAGTCTTAATTTTCATGTAGGAATCTGGGATACATTTGGAAAACCTCAGAAATGTCTTTTTCTTGTATATATGTGGATTCAAAACATAACACAATCTATCAGGCTAAAGATACTTGATCATCTTTCATCTGAAGAGCTCCAGCTATCCAAGACAAGTAGTCTTTGTCATTTAGCTGCTGTAACAGTTTTCACAGAACTATATAGCTTTTTTTTTTCCCCCCTCCCTTTCTTCTGTACTTGCTACAGCTGTGGGCAGACTGAAGAGACAATAATCTTCAGCATGACATGGAAACAGGGAGGGGAGGTTCATCTTTAGCAATAAAAGGGCCTTTAACACAGTGTGCCACCACAGAACACAGGGGAGTGCAGCACAGGTAGAGTTGCCAATTCTCCAAGCTCATTTTGCAAAAAAAGACGGTATCATAAAACATGTATTGATGAATAAAAAGAATAGAGTAACTCATGTTTACAGTTTAGGAAAAAAAGTAGTGGTAAAGTCTGTCAGCAGATGCTATTTAATGAAAGATAATCTGAAGACAAATCTAGCCAACCTGACTGATAAGCTTCAAGGACTCTTCACAAAGACCTACAGATAGGATGCTCTGAATGGGCCAACATCTGTTGCACACAGCCTCAGTATCTGACTATACCTTAGAGCAAGATTCTGCATCCAAATCACAGTATCTTCCAGAGCAGGCATACAAAGCAGTTATCTTCTTAACACTTGAGGATAAAAAAAATAATTTGCATATATCCACTGAAGGAAATACTGATGTTCTGTAGAAAATAGAGACAGGGTAGCACTTACTATGACCTTGACTTCTGAACAGGACAGTGAAGCAAATGCAAAACCCTTTTATGAAACCATGTCTAATGTAAAGCTGTTTTGCGATTTCTCTCAGCAGGTGGGAACATTCTTATTTTACAAGCAGTAACATCTCCTTTGAATCCCAGATGATCCAAAACTTCTTAAGTCTGTTTCTCCTAAATTTAAATAAACCTGCAGAAGCACAGGTCTTCATAATTTCATGAGTCAAGAAGAGCAACAAATGGCAATCCTAACAGTATAATAAAGAGCACAGAAAAAAAAGAATTGCTAGAATTGACACTGTTGTCTCCTCCTAGAATAAAAGAAATGTTATAGCTGAAAAGTTTGAACTACGCTGTTGATCTGTTCAATCCTTGAATGCTTAAACATTCACCCATTCCCTCTTTTCAGCATCAAAACTCATAAGAACTAAATAGCTGTTTAAATTAAGTTGAAAATAAGTTTTTGAAATAACCTTCTAGGCACAAACCCTGCATATGATGAGATTTCTAATACTGGAATCTCTTTACTTAAGGAATAGCTCATTTAATTTTATAGAAAAGCATCTTACTAAGAAGTGGAATAGTGACTAGAAGCTAGTGGAAATATGTTTTGATAGTTTTAACTCCTTTAAACCAGAAAATGCAAATAAATCTTTTAACAGCCAAGAGTGGGGAAAAATAAATACCTACAAGACCCACCCCTACAATGCTAAGGAAAGCATGCTGACGAAAACGTAGCAGAAGCTTTCAGTGTATCCATCCTCTGTCCCCCCTTCCAACCCCATTGTTTTGTTATTCAGTAATTTTCAGGAAAGCAAATTACAGAAGAGAGCAACAAACAAAAATATATACAGAAGATATATTTACATTTAAAGTTGTATATTTACAACTTCATAATTTCATACCATTATTAGAAAACATTCCGTATTTTGTTCTCTTATAAGCCCACTCAACTCTGAATTACACAGATAAACCCACTTTAGTGCTTAATCAAAAGGCTTAAGGTAAGATGTTTTAACTTCTTAAAATCAGTGTTGAACCATGGATTTCTTTATCTTTAGCAACTCCTAAGAAAACATTTCTGATAACCACATTATTTTTAGGTCACAAATGTCAAATCAATTCGTCTTTGCGGAAAGAAAGATGTCCAGGGAAAGTGTGGTCTCCTCAGGTTCATAACTGAACTTTGATTCTCCTGAGGGATGCAAGCTGAAACAGCTGTTTGGGAGCTGTAAGTATTGCTAGTTACTCACACATCAACCAGCATCAAGTACTCAAGATCAACAGACAATCTTTTGTGTCATCTCCTAGCAAGCTGGTTACGTGTTCTCTAATATTAAGAGTTTCCATAGAAGTAATATGGACTTAATTTATTGTTTGAGATTTTGCTCATTTTTTGTTCCAAGTTAGACATAAGGCATTAACTGTATCAAAATTCAATGATAATTGGTGGTTTTAGACCTACTTTAAATTTTAATTAGTTTAGCTGGACTTCTGCTCCTTGTCATATCTCAGATTAATTACAGGCTAGTGGGATCCTTTTCCATTCAAAACTGCATTCAAATTTTCACTAAACATAGCAAAAATCTAAACAGACTTAAAAATGGATATCTCAAAAACTACTATAAGAAGAATGACAAACATGGAAATTTGATCCTTTCATCATCAGTGATTTGTTATGAATCCCCTTGTGATTCACTACTTGTTATTAAAACAGTCTCAGAAAATGTGAATCCTATAATGCTATATAACATCCATAGCACTTTGTCAATCCAAGGTATCAAAGGAGAGTATGCTTGCTCACTCCTTCTAAAAGTGGCTTGCTCAGGCACTACTAGTAATGTAATTCTGGTGGACTTAGGTTGCACAGATCCACCCAAGATTTTAAGTCCTTGCTACTGAGTCTTGTAACAACTACTGTTATTAGTACACTAAAGCTACATACTTTTGGTTAACTCAGGGCTAACTCAGATACACAGAGCTGCAACCAAATCTCTATATTACAACATTAACATGCTCTCCAAGTGCTGTCAAAACTCCTCATTGCTTCTGCTGGGGCAACAGATCAGTTTCAACAGAGTATCTTCAAAGATAGTGCTTTCTGTAATCCTCTGAAGGCAACAATGTCTTGTTATCAGAGTAATTCAATCATCTAAACCTTACACACTTAGTGGCACACACAAGTTGCCACTGACAAGCTTAGTTTTAGTCTGTTGCACCAAGACCCATTTCTTAGAACTTGTTCCAAGCGGTGGGCAGCCTGGGGAACCTTTTCTACAACAAACAGATATATCTCTAGTGTCATTAAGAATCTTCTCTGGCAATGTACCTGATCATGGCCTCAGCACTTGAAAAGCCAACAGCAAACAGATACGACTCCCTTGCTGATGTTCCCTCACTCTCAATGGCTGAAATTCTGAGGGCATAAAGTCACACTCAGTTTCACTCAGCCATCAGTGAGATGGATGCATGTCTGTCATGGCTAGTAAAATCCAATGAAAAGAGTTAAACCTTTTGTAAAGACATATCGATCACTACTTTGAAACACTTCGCTAAAAATCATATTGATGCTGTAAGTCTAAAACAAACAATTCCTTTACTGTAACTCCTCCATGATCTGCCCTGTAAAAGTGAATCAATTCTAGCTAATAGATGCTATGAATGCTGTGACAAATAACTGCTTACTCATCCCCAAAATGCACTATACATGGTGACCAAAGGTTATCTTCTATTATTCAATAAGTGTAAATTACATCAGCAAAGACAGACATATACTGCTTTCACATAGTAGCATACTGATTGCTCTGTTTCTTCAGTAACCAAGATATTTATGATTTCTCCTGGTTAACCAAAACATAGTTTTAAATACAACCCATTTGTTGGCCTCAAACAAGGAAAGAGTGAGAAGATGCTACTGTGGAGGGGTGGAGAAAAATCTTGAGAATCTGATGCCAGCTTCCCTTCCCTCTCTTGGGAGAAGCTGTGAATGGAACCACATTAATCTTTTATCTTTCACTCCCATTGCTTTCCCTTCTGGCTTGACTTGGAAGCTTTCAATACTAAGAATAAACGTCTCAGTTTTTGTATATCTGAACCCAAACCACAGTGATGTAATTTCAAACTTGAAAAAGATTCAGAAATGCGTTTACATAAAATACTTCTCAGAATAATCATTGGAGTTATTTGGACAGCATATCCTAGCAATCCGATTGTGCCTACCACCACCAACCGGTACCTCACCTCCTTGTATTTTCTGGCTCTACATACTGTTCATCACATGCCCATATATCCCTAGTACACCAGCACAAAAGTATTTAAAATACTGAACTACTGCCACTACCAAGCACCTTTCTCCCACTCTAAAGAAACCTCTTATCCCAACATAACCACCAAACAAAGAAGCTTCCAATTCATGACTGTTTACGAGAACATGATTACAAAAGTCATCACCATCATTTACAATCATATTTTCACCTGTTCATGTGGTGTTCACCTGTGGGTTGTTGGCAATACACTTGATTGCAGTGTGGGAGATTCCAGGTTCACAACCAGCCCTGTTATCTTTGTTCTGTTAAGCAAATATGCCATGCTATCCCCAAACCTATGTGAATTTTATTGCCTCTTACAATATTACCTTGCTTACCAATCTTTTACCTTTTTAAATGCACAAAATACTAATGCAAAACCTGAGAATATATACAATAACCACAACAGTAATATATATATAAAAATAATAATTCAAAAATCTTGAACCAGTGTACCAACATGCTTTTATACTGTGACCTAATGTGCAAGCAGTAGACCACCCCACCACAGGTAAGAAATGAGAAATTTTGAGGGCTACTGAACACTGAATTTTCGCAGCGGAACAATACAAAGTTATTTAGCAGTGTTCAATAGCCTTCAAACTCACTTCTGTCTGTGGGTTAGAGTTGTCCAGGAGAAAAAGACTGTAAAATAAAAACATAGCACAATACAGGCTGGATAAATATTTGTTCAATATTTTTTATCCCTGTTAAGGTTTGCATCATTTTATGCATTTTAAAAAGTATGAACAGATCTAGAGATGTTATACATTATTAATCAAAGAGCATATAAAAAGCATCTATATAAAAACAAATTTTCGCCTGTAAAGATACTACTAATGCCACAGGTGTATATTTGAAAACAAGACAAAAAATGGTGATTCAGGGATAACAAATTCACAGTCTAAACAGTTTAGTATAAATTTTGATATTGCTCAAATGATACATACAATATAGGTTATTTTTAATTCAGTTCTTTTTAAGTTGGTAACCTTCCCATCTCAACAGCTGAATAAGATACGGGATTCATTTTTATGAATGTGAATACTCATGTTTACAGGGCTTTTTAAAAATGTGATTGCCCAGTTAGCATTCAATTATCAAACTCTCAAAAATGAGTATTTGAGTATTCAAGCTGGAAACAAAACAATTTCCATCATAATAATTAGATACTGTTACTATACAAGAAATTACACTATTCTTAGCATAAAAGTTGGCCAGTTTTTCCATTTACGCTTGCACGTTTCAGCCTTCACCCATTCTCTAGCATGGATGTTTCATTGATAGCTGAGGGTAACACTTCAGAAATGAACTAGCTAAACAAACTTCCCAGCAGCACTTGACAGAGCTACACCTATTCTTCCCCATTTCCAAAGC
Organism: Apteryx mantelli; assembly: GCF_036417845.1. Classification (NCBI taxonomy): domain Eukaryota; kingdom Metazoa; phylum Chordata; class Aves; order Apterygiformes; family Apterygidae; genus Apteryx; species Apteryx mantelli. The sequence goes on along the minus strand of NC_089978.1, from coordinate 90,330,126 downwards.
AGTACAGAATTAATTACCAGTTCTATGGATCTATTGTAAGTATAATAGACTAAAGAGCTATCACAGACACATTTATTGTAAAAGCACAATCCCAAGAGTGTCTAGTAGAGGGCCAAAACGATTAACACAAATGCTTTGTCAGATCAAAGATAAAACCTGCACCGCCCAATTGAGGAATGAATTAGAACAGTGGGTTATCTTTCAAATTAACCAGGGCAGTTAGTGAGGAAAATTTCATGAAAGTGTAATTCTTAGCCTTTGTGAATCCACACAGCAGGCATTCTGCCAGCTGACAAGATGATGAAATTTTCATGCTTAAAAAAGCCCTCTTCATTTCCCAATTTAGATTAGCTAGCATTTCTCTCTTTTCATCTATTTGCTCTTCTGAAGCAGAATTAAAAAAAAAAAAAGAAAAACAAGATCAATCTTTCAGAGAATAATGCATCTCTGAAAAGAACTAAAATCTTTGCATGTCATTTCTTAGATTACTCAATATATTTACAGTTAGGAGTAAGATTATCAAAACTGATATATCTTAATACTATTAAGAAATTCATAAATGCTGGAGCAATGGTAGATACAATGGTTTCACAAGGAAGATATAAAACACTCAATGTTTAATGGGGAAAAACGATCAGAGAAACAGAAAACTTTACACAAAGGTGAGTAATTTATAAAAACAATGGGATTGTAGCAGGCTTACAAAATTCTATTTACACACTTAGGTGTGCATCTTTTTAAAGCAAGAAAGTAAATCATCATTACATTTATTTATCTATCAGCTTCACATGCCAAAAATGGCAAGTAGGTTTTATACTTTATTTAGATTTTATCACAGTTTTCCCCGCCATAAATTTACATGGCTATATATAAAAGCATTTCAATAGATTAAAGGAAACAACATGCAATGGTCTTACACACTTAAAGCCTGATTCAAAGCTTACTGAAAAAAGTAAACCTATTCATTTCAGTGAGCTGAGGATCAGGCCAAAAGGCTCTTGATAAAGCTATAGGCAAAAATAAAAGGTATATCACTATTAAAAAAAAAAAATCATTTTCACAGTTCTGTTTTTGTATTATCTGCTATTTGACCAATGTACAAATAACAGTAATATCTAAAAATAAATAAAATCAGAATAAATGGAGTGACATAAACTTAAATGATTTATTTGCCTATTTTAAATCAATACTTTTGTGTCCTTTAGATGCAACCACTACAATGGCAGACTGCTAAACAAAAACCTCAAAGTTTCACAAAGGTTTTGCTCAGACAACTCTTCTGCACACTATTTCTGGGTATGATGTTATAGCTTATGGGATTATATATGTTAGTGCAAACACTCATTTGATGAATTTCGACTCTAGCTGTTATACAACCACTACAAGGACGTGATGAAAGGAATAAACTAAAACTCCCAGCACCTGCTTTTCTAAGAGCTAACAGGACAAAAAGTTTTCTCACCCAACTCAGTGGAAAGTCCTTTTTCTAAATGAAAATTATTGTCCCATTTGGAAGTTACTTCTGACAACAAAAATAATCTCACATTTCCAGAGCCTGAATGTATTCCAAAGTCAAAAAGTAATTTTAAACCTTATTATTTTAACTAACCAAGTTAAAACTTAATTCTCAGTACTAAAAACATAACCAAGTTAATAATGCTTTCACTTACAAGGACACATAAATTCCTTTTGAAGGACACATTATTATCCTATGTACCATATAATAAGATATTTAATAGATTTTAATACAATGTAAACCAAACTATAATGTTCAATATTGAAATATTTCATAGTTTGATTCACAGCTTGGCGTTATAAAAAATGGAGAAGACAGTAAAATATTACACAGCTTTTCACCCTTATCTGTAATAATAATTTTTCCTGTCCTCAAATGTATCTTCCTTCATTCACCAAGTTTACTATTGCACATCTGATGCTCATAATGTTTTCTAGCTCTTTGTAGGCCAAAAATTACTTAGCGCTTGGCATTGTGTAGTATCATAATGTACATCCATAAAATCTAGAAAAGTTAATCAGAAGCAACTTTCACACGGAAGTAATCTGTGTAAGTATACTACCTTGGCATATAATATACACATTACACTACACAATGTAATAGCATAGTAAAATCATTTGACTGATAATTTTGCAGCCAGATGCACTCTGAAACAGAGTAACATAAGATCTTGCATTTTGGTCACTTCACTTGTACAAGCCATCTACCTTCAACTTCAACGCAAAGGAAAAATATCCTGTCTTGTAAAACACCGTCTGAATTTAAATAGTCTAGGCTAAAGTTTTGTGCTCCTTCTGAAGCAAAGGTCTTCAAAAGATGTATTTATAGATTCAGAAGCTACCACATCCCCAAAAAAGAGCTTAGAAAACACTTACCTACAGTAGCAATAGAAGTTAATATAGAAGAAAAAACACAAAATGCACATTTAATATTAAACTATAATTAAACTTACTAGGACAAATTATTAGCACTGTAGCTCTCTGCAAAATATACCTTTTAATACTTAAGAAAATGAACTATGAATTAAGCACGCCATTCATTTACAGGCCAAATTTTCAAAAACAATTTAGATTTTTGGTGTATACCCAAGACTTTGATTCAAAGGTTCTGACCACCCAATACTACCACTTCCTTCAAAACTGATGTCTGATGGCCTGAGAGCTGTGAAAACAGGCCCTACATTACACAGCACCCCTTGGAAAACGCTATTCATATTGCAGAATATTTTCTGAATACTTACATTATAATATTTTCTTAGGTATCGTCTAATATCCAACAGTAATTTGTTGTTCATTTGAACCACATAGTTGAAAGGAGGCTCCTCACATTCACTCTTACTGCACCTTTGCAAGCTGGGTTCAATAAACCGCCCCTGAAAACAGAAGTTTAGAAACAGTTCATCATGTCAGCAGATGATGGCACCTAAGTCATCACAGCCATTTGTGTATGAAGTACCTACATAGACATAGGACACAATTTTTAAAAAGAATAGTATTTTTTTTTAATTACATCTCTAAAACTTGGACCTTCTTTCCTCCCATCACAGTTGGTCACACATCCATAAGGACCTCTCTAATACAACATACAGTTTTTCCATTCTCTTCTTATTGAAAGGCCTTTTGGGGAACATACCCCTTCATCGACCGCAAAATAGATCATTCCACAAGTGATGCTGAATAAAAGATTAATCTATGGACAAGTCACCCCCCTGCCAAACAACACAACACTGGTTTATCGTTTTATCAAGGACACAAAAGTTTTGTCCAAGCTGACTGATCAGAACACTGAAATCAACCTTAAAGGTATCAATTAAGAAATTACCAACAGGGCTACAAATATAAACCTCATTAAACCAGAATGAAGTGATAATATTTTATTTTCCCCAAATGCAAAGAATAGCTCTTAAAAGTTCTCATTGACCCAAAACCTTCAGAATGCCTGAAATTAAAACTTCAGTTTCTAGAAGTAATGTGTGAACAGCTAAAATCAAGGTGATAGAATTCTCATTAAAGTAACATCCTGATGGGTTGGATAGTCATAAAAATTTTACAAAACTTTCTTTCTAGTTAAGGCTTAACATCTAAGCTTTTCTGATCCGTCTTGGCTTAACTCCCCCCCCCCCCCAAATTCCAGGTGGAAATTTGCTTAAAAAAAAAAAAAAAGTTTGACATCCAATTCTTTACAGCTAGCCCATCTGCAATTTGTCAAGCCTCCATGCAATTAACTATCTTATTTACAGCTGTAATGAACAAAAGTCAAGGATTTACAAAGTATTGCTCGATTTGCGTCTGTCTTTTCCTCTTACTTGCTTCCAAAGACTGCTTTATTTTGATTCGAAAAAAATGTGAAACATCTGCTGTTTGTCCAAATTAACTTAAAATAATTACTTTTAATTTAGATAAAAGATTTATTTGCTTTCATTTTCAAGGTTTTCACTACTCTGAAGCTTGCTAATTTGCCAATGACTAATACATGCATAACATCGCTGTAGAGTTAAATACTTGGCCCTATTTCAAGTTGTGATCCAAGGTCAGAGATACATTTTTTGGCAGAACTTCTCAACAAGAATGTAACCTTATGACTTTTTATGTTCAATATACAAAGACAGAAGGAAAGATAATGCAGAAAAACCTTCCGTCAAGAATGGAAGTGGGATGTAAGAAGATAAACACAAATTTTAAAAACACTCCATTCCAATTAATATGATTTAGGATAAGAAATTGCCATTGCTGTAAGAAGGTTTCATTAAACAGAGAACTGCAAGTTACTAAGGTGTTAAGATAAGGATTCCTTAAAAGTTACAGTAACAATCATTCATGAATGAGGGCAAACAGATTAATGAAGCAAGATAATCTCACATGTTCTCCTAGACTACAATGTTCCCAGCTGAAATACAAAAATGGGATAAACATTTCAGCACTGTCCTATCAGCAAATTTCTGTTCCTAAGTTATAAATAACAGGACTACAACAATATGGTATCTTCTCCTGCATCATATGAATCTCATCTGAAAAGCTCTTTTTTCTGCACGTATTTTCCTCCTCACGAATGAGCAGAAATGAGACAAAAAAAGAAACTAACCGAACCATCAAAGACATTGTCATAAATATTTTCTGTTCCGCATTTGGGGCAGCAAAACTTGAATCTCTCACAATCCCTATATTTCTCCTCATCAGTGAGCTGAGCTGGGCCACCAAGCAAGGCATCATTCTCCTCATCTTTTTGGTAATGGTGATGGACTCTGAATTGGGAGGGATCCAGTCCTATTAATAAGGAATAAAAATTTCAAATACTAAGAGGTCAACCATGCAAGTAGGCTTACTTTTTACAGGCTTGGTAAAGCAGATGCAAAAGTTACAAAATGTAAATTCAGAAGCTAAAAAAATCTATTCTTACAAAAAAAACCCTTTATAATACATAAAGACATTTTACAATTTTTAACCACTAATGAAAGTTCATGAAACATGAAGAAATTGTCTGCTTATCTTCTTATGCAAGATTGCTTTATAAATAAAACAAGCACATTGCATTATCATGGGACTATGCAACAGAACATTTTGTTTCTGAGGAAACCCACTCCTAATGGATGGCTTTATTGTTATTTTCTTCTTAAGTTTCATTGAAAATATTTCAATAAAAATGTGCATCGTTATTAAGAAACAGTCTTTAAATCAAAATGGCACCATTAAAACCGAAAACAGAGAATAAAAACCCCATTAAAGAAACGCGGGTGCACTACTATTACCAACTCCTTCAAGTCCACACACAACTGCCAACTCTGATTTCAATGCAGTGGTCGATTTCATTTTGGCTCAGTGGTTAACAGCATGTAGGTTTCAATCTAATGCACTGGTTAAAATTCAGCAGCAGCAGCATTTAGAACGACAGCGCTGGAGACAAACTGCTTTATTTTTCAGTGCCAGAACTCAAGAATTTAAACAAATAAATATACAAAAGCGATTCTAAAAATACTGATTCGACCGCAAATGAATAAATAAGCAAGCAAGCAAGCAAGCCCCAAGTTCACTGCCCTAGGAACAAGACTGCCAAAGTAAACTTAAGAAAAATTCACATTTTTGGTCATTCTTTGTCATGCTCAATCTTTTAAAAGTCCATTTATTCCATCTATAATTTTAAAAATCTGGAAAAACAGCACATTCCAGAAAAAAATATAATCTAACGAGCATATACAGGAAAATGTTTAGGAAACCATGGCTTACATTACTATTAATATGAAAAAGATCAAAGGAAACACTGAGAAATTTTTTTTAACATAAGCTAATTAAGCCAAGCAAAAGATTACCATGTATTACCCTACATCATGTGTAAACTTCAATAACAAATGTAACAACACTATAGAAAAAATTAGAAAAAATTACAAATAGGAAATGAAGTTAGATTTTAAAACGCTTCTTAACCTTACCATACAGTACTGAAAGACCTAAAGAAAATCTCTGGGAAAAAATATTCAGTTTATCTATTTAAATATTATCACACTTACAAATCAATTGTGTTATACAGGTAGATAAAGACTATCTTTACAGAAAAGGTTTGATATTTGTGATTTTATTATCACTATTCTAAACTACAAGCATAAAATAAAACAAATTCAAGGAAGAGAAAGAAAGAATTCCATTGCCAAAAAAGTTCAACTGGTCCTTGATAAAAAAGGATTTTCACTAAAAATGTAATCGTTCTTTCCAATTTTAATTTTATCAAAAGAAAGATGTCAATGCATAAGGGTCACATTTCATCTCAAAGAGATTCTTAAACTTTTAATACAGTTTTACTCTATTCTTTAAAAAGAAGAGCAAGCAAAGCAAAAAACATTCCTAATAGCACACTGTACACTCTAATATATATAGTGCCTTAAAAGAGACTCGGAGGGGGGGGGTGTTGGAGGGGGAAAAAATGGTTGGTAATATATTTGCTCTTTTAAAAAAGAAAAAATATATTCTGCAACAAATATACAGTAGATAAAAGTTTTAGCAAGGGGACTTGAGTGTTGTTAAATATTAAGATTTTGCAAATGGGAAAGACCAAAAATCAACTGAAATATGCAGTAGGTTGGATCTAAGACACTAATGGTAAACACAAATATTCTCACTTTGGTGTGAATTCAGAAGTGGAATGAAAAAAGATCATTGCAACTTTATGATACAGATCCTATCAAATATTCAGTCAGAAATCTATCTTGTTTTCCAAAAGATAGTAGAGCAAAATATTTCACTAAACAAAATATAAAGGAGTTATGTTTTGTCTTTCAGTCAACTGTAGCTTCCCACTATCCAGTCAAAAACGGTGAGAGCAAATAAGCACATGGACATTTGGCAATAATTTAACAGAGCAAAATATTTCTTTGTTAGTAGAATCTAAACCACACTTATTTCAGAACTTTCTTAGCTATTCTGGCTGGAGAAAACAACTTGAAAAATATTGTGATGATTCAAGTGTACACCTAACTTCTGGTATGCAAACAGCCCCAGTGAATTCAAAGGGACTACAACTTAGGCTTTTAAAGCACATGCCTACCTTCATTATCTGGTGGAATTGGGACCTATTTTAGCTATTATGTCCTTTCAGGGACAGTTAGTTGGTTCAATTAATCCATTTCAGTACACCAACTTGTATCCTCTTGCAACAGGTCATGCTGGTCATACTACCCTATTTGATAAACAAAACAGGGAATATCTAATGGATGGAAATAAAAATATGTTTTTTGCAATTTTTTAAAAATGAAGAGAAAGAGACTTTAAGCAATTAACCTCTTTGAACTCTTATTTTTTACATGACATTGAGAAAAATCAAAGGGACTTTGACTTACTAGAACATAAAACACTTCTGGGACTATTAGTAAATTATCTGCACACAGGCAGGCTTTCGGGCCTCACAAAAATTGCCAAGTTGCATGCATGACAAAGAAAAAAAGTATAACAATTAAAAAAGCATGCAGATCAAGTTGGCACAATAGAAGTAAATAATACAAGAAAGTTCCAGAAGTTGTTCCTGATTATTGTAATATAATTAAGACATTTATTAACTAGCAAGCAAGAATGTCATTTAAGAAGCTGAAAAAAGGTAAAATATATTTTTCTAGTCAGAGTATTTTCAAATTAAAATTTCTGCAGATCGTTTTTTTCAGAATGCCCACTCTCTGCTACTCCTGCACTCTCTCAAGATGATAAAGTGAGTGGTGAAGAGAAAGCAAAGCCTCACGGAGCTTCAGCTTTCAAGGAAACGCGTGGGAAAGTGCTCTCAGATTTACTTACTTCCACAGACTCTTTAACTAAGCCTGCGTTTTGTTTCTGGCTCTTGCCCTCTACGTGCAGGCTGGGCTGAAGGCAGGCTCTCCTCGAAGGTACGCGAGCTGACAAGTTTCTCTGCCTCCCCCCCGGCTCACGGGAGACGTGGCGAGCCAAGGGAAAGAGTGGCTGGTGCTGCCACCTCGAGGTGAAGGCTGCGCGCTGCTGCTGAAACCCGCAGCGACGCAAGGAGAAACCCACGGCAAGGTCCAGCGCCGCACAGCCCCTAACTGGCTGCTCGAGTCCCACCGTCCACGTCCCCAAATCACGAACCGCGAATTTTATCCAGAGCTATAAAACTAACGACAAAGGCATTTCCATCTTAAAAACGTGCGCTTCTATTTTCTCCTCAACTTTGCCTGAAACAGATCCCGCCGTATTTCAAAGCGAGGTCACTTTCTGCATGGGAGTCTTAAAAGGGCTTCTTACGCACGGCTGGGACGTGGGACCAATTTAACACTGGTGTGGTGAATTAAGTAAGCAAATAGTCGATCAGTCAGGTCACTACACTGACACAAATGTAGGGTCAACTTCCAACAAACATTTCCATGTGTAGGCAAGACTGGCTCCAGACAACAGTATTTTATTTTATTTAGAAATATCAGCAATAAAGAAAAAAAGCTTTATACGAAGAGGACAACTTGCTCTCTAAAAAAGCCAGTCTCTAAACCTGTCATTAAAGCCAAACCTGCACTGCTAACAAACTCTGATTGCAAGCCCCACTGCAGGGGTTGCACTTCCCCTTGCAGCCGAGATCCCTTCTCTGTGGAGCGTCCGCAGAGATGTACCTGCAGGCTCTAATCTCCTCAAGCTTCTCATCCAGTCGTGCAACTCAAGACACTGGGGAATATCTGCTCAGCAAGGCACACACTAACACAGCTTAGCAAGGCCCAGTTTCTAAATAGGCCTAGAGCACCCCTCCCCCCCCCCAAACCCAACTAGATGACAAACACCAAAATTCATACACTTTGGAGTTTATCGCTGTACTGTCACGGACTTTCACCCTTTCTTTAATCTTCAGTTTCGTCACTCTGTCCTCACTTCACTGTGTAATGTGAGAGAATTAATAAAAAAAACCAAAGGAACCTTATGTAATTCTCACATGCCATGAGGAGACCACAACTATTCCAGTTACTCTAAGAGGAGTTAGGCTGAGTAGCTGCTAAATATTAAAGGCACCAATTAAAAGACTCTCTAAGAAAAAAAAAAGTTAAAAAAAAAAGTAGTACCTTTAAGGTGATGGGGTATTTCCTTACTAAAGGCATTGACAGACACTGGCAGGAAGGAGGGACTAGGACTGGGCAGTACTTATAATGACACAGCTGATCAGGAACCAGGACTAACCAGGACTAACTCCCGAACATTAGAAAACCTTCCTAAGAAATGCCTAAATGTCAAACAATTTACAGAGCACCTAGAGGCACATCTGTCTGTAAAGCCCTAGTACCTCTCTTTCAGAAGACCATGACACAGTCTAGGAGAAAACTCCTTTTCTGCAGCCAGTATCTTCTGTAATTTATAGAAAAAGATGTTATATGGTAAAAACTACAAAAATCCTATGGTTAAATGACCCCACCTCCATGATGGTTGAGTATTTTTGAGAATACAGAAAAAATGGGGGGGAGGGGGGGAGATGCAAAGGGAGTGGTATTTATATACCAACAAAAAAAACCTTACTTCAAAATATTAAGACAAGTGTTTTGCAAATACAGTTCTTTTTGTTTAAAAAAATACAGGTAGTTTCAGGATGAAGTAAGCAAGGCCTCCAAACATATAAGATGATAAGGTTTATTGACTGCACATCTTCATATCAGAAACCTTGACAAGCCTCATCTTGTCAATCCTTTTCTTCCCCCCTCAAGAACTTCAAGACAAAAGAGAATGAATGAAAAATTATGCCTGTGAGGTTCTCATTTTCAGGAACAATGAATTTTCAACTCTCAAAGGCCAGGCAGACTTCCTACAAAGTCCAAAGACAAAAGACAATTTTCAGCTTGATTCCGTGGTGAATAAATGTGATATTTAGAGTTCTCTGCAATTTTTAGGTGCAGTTATTTGCTTTTGTTCTTGAGTGTCTAAAATAGATTAGTTAAAATAATTTGCTTTGAGCATGGACAAGGAAAAAAAAAAAAACACTTTTGCTTATTTTAATATAAGCCAGGCTTTGCTAAGCAGAGCTCAATTTTATCTGCTTGGACTAGTGAGGTGACATGTTAATGAAACATTCACCTAATAAAGAGATTCTGTTAAATATGAAACTTATATGTTTCCTTCTACAACCATTCTCCCTATACAGACTTACACTCCACATAACAAAATAAATCTGATCAGACAGAAGAGGATGCTCTCAATGAGGAAGCAACCAAGCCTGATTCCATCAATACGATACTTCTGATATCCTTCAGAACAGAAGCTTTCTTCTTCAAAATGGAAGATGTCCTCTTTTTAAGAAGACAGGAAAAACAACACGGATTTGGCTGTGTTACATGATGAAAATACTAAACAAAAAAGTCGAACGTAACAACAGAGAATGGTTTTCCTGTTAGCTTGTTTTACAGCAATGAGCTCAGACATCTTGTATGCTGAAAGCTATTTCAATTCCTTTGAGAAAAACGTATTTGACTACCTCCCCAATATTGTTTAAAAAAAAAAAAGTTATAAAATAACTTAACTTGCAACAATTCATGTACAACTCTGATTAAATGTAGAAGAATAAAATTTTAAATATAACGGAAGTTTTGAAAAAGACCTGACTACTAGCAAACTTGATTTAAACATTCGCAAGAAAACAAAGGTGGAGAAGGAAGTAACATTTTCATAGCACGGCAAGGTCAAACTGAACGTACTTCAGATCTCAGACTGTAACAGATACATACAGGTTTTCAGACCAACAATTGTATACTAATAATAAACTCTCAGCTGCATAATGCTATTAGAGACCAAAAAGGAAATTTTCATCTTGAATGCACTACAGGGCAAAAAGCAGCACAGGCATTCACAAACAGTGAATGCTACCAAGCAGCATACAGCTCTTAAGATCCGGGCACTTAATTTAGATGCCTAAAGGGAGTTAGTCTTTTCTGAGAATCAGACCTGTTGTGAATGAGGAACAACTCTGGATTCTATAGCTGAACTCTACAAAACAAAATCTTTGCAAGAAATCAATTAGCTTCAGAAATCTTAAGTCTTTTACCTAAAGAAACTACAAGTTTACCTCTATTTTAAACTGCTTCCTCTAAACCAAGAGTACTTGACTTTTTTGGTTTGACAAGCCCCATAGTGCACTCTGGCATCAATGGAAGGCTGTACACTGAGGCCAGGCCACACAACCAGAATGACTAGCATGGTCAGCCTGCGTGTGCAAGAGGGCTGACACCTCCTCAAAGCACCTGGGTTCCTGGGCACACACTGCAACAACCAGTGCCTCCAAGAAATATTCTTGCAGTCACGCAAGCACGTCTGTGCTCACCCTCCCACAAAAACCAAAGCTCTCCCCCATTTATTTATTTTTACAGTCATCTTGTTATGGAGATGGCAGAAGCTGCACATTACACAAACTGTCTTGGGAGATAAGGATCTTTCATGGCAATCACCCTTCTTGAGGGGCAACAAGACCGGAACTTACACCTGCACACATTTTAAGTGCAAAATGTGAGCCCACCATGAGTCAAACCTTTGGCCCAGATGAACCATCCTGCCAGGTCACATACTGCCTGTTAGTTTTAAATGACCAATTCTTGGGTCTTGGCCAACACCTGCACACAAAACGCTATGGTCCAACTCCTCTTCCAAGCATTCCAGAGTTTCTGAACAAAAGCATTTCTGCAAGTCTGCACTCCGATGGACGTGCACATAGCATCAAAGCAGGAGATTACTAAACTGACACTATGCAACTCTAAATATATATTTTCTTGTGAGAGAAGACAGTCTTGTCAAGAACTCAGCAACCAGCAGGCTTAACAACATTTTCCATGTTCCTGGGTAACACAATTTTAAAAAGTAAGGCACTAGATTTGGGATACAAATCACAACATTTCTGTTCATCGAGAAGATTGTGTCTGTTGATGAATCATTTTCAGGGAAGAAACAATACTAAACCAAATTACAGACATGGCATGGTATTTTCAGAGAAAGAGCCTGACCCTGAACCATTTAAAATTTTTCAGCACCTATACTTCTTTTCTAAAAAGAAGCCTAAGGAATGGGGAAGACATGGAGGCACTAACAGTTGGGTAGAAAAATCTCCAATTCCTTAGGCATTCTCTTAAAAAGAAAAACAGCACTAAGAGCATTTCCATGCTGCTCATTTGAATAAATACCAGTTGAATAAAAACTGGTAATTCCGTGGCCACTAGCACTAGTTACTTTTTTATAACACTTCCTTTCTCCTCTCTCTCTCTTTTTTTGGGGGGGTGGGGTGGGGGGGGGCACTTGCCTATCCCATATGGAGAAAGGAAGACCCATTACTAAGGCTTTCATGTTTTTAATATATAGCAGGTCAATTCTAGAAATAAAAACTCTTCACTTACCTACTACTAAAAATCTGTACCCATTCATTGTAAGTATGACTGTTTTCTCGCTGGGAAGATGCTAGAGACTGCATACTCCAGGACTACACCTTCAGTAACTTAAGAAAATCTCAGATATGCAACAGTATTGTCATTTGTGAGCAGTAACTTTTTCAAACTCTGAAAAAGGTTTATAAGAGCACCTTAACGAGCACCTTCTGAAAAGTGTTATTTTGCTAAAGTCATATAAATAAATTTACAGTCCAAGCTGCTTTCTATAGACTGTGTAACACAAGTTATCCTTCATTCTAGGAGGATTGATTTTGGGAAACATTTTTGTTAAGAAACATGCATTAAAGCTTCTCACTTTGTCTCTTGGAACTCTTTAAATAAACTGAATTTAGAATACTTACCTAACCATGTTGCAATAAGAACAGAATCAATTCCCTCTATAGGCTCACATATTCTAGCAACTACTGGATGTATTTGCTGTGATAGATAGTATTGAGTATCAATAGTAAGATTGTCTTGTTTTTGCAACTGTTCTGGAGCATATGCTCGCTGGCTGGCACTCAGATTTGATCCATCCTAAGAAAGGAGACACGTACAAAACAAAGTGTGAAAAAAGTAAAATCTACGTTCAGTCTATACGAAGCTTAGGCTTCAAGTATCATGTATTATTTTAATGCAAAGTTGTTACACAATTGCTCTCTCTCGGTTGATTTATTATGCATCCAATACAAATCCAACAGTAGTAAAAAAATTGCATTGCTGTTGCTGGCATCAACTCGCAAGTTCAAGAATGTAAATCCAGCTTGTATTATTGCAGCCTACATGTGCAAATCAGTAAGAGTAGACAGAGTAAACAGTCCCATCTGTCAATTCTGAAATGCACAATGAAAACACATTATAACTATCAGCCCAGCTAAAAATATGCAGAAGGCAGGCATTTCAGATTCACTTTGTATTAAACTAACATTATCATTTTATACAACAAGCAAATTCCAAGTCCTGGATATCAAAACTGTTATCTGTTTTGCTAGGAAATTGATATGCTTAGATTCTATAAAGAAACAAATAAAATGAACAGTCAGAGTGAGAGGACTAGCAGTCATTGGCATGCAAATAAATGACAGAGACAATATTATCAATTTGAAAGAGTGAAAAATACTGAGACACTTGGTGACCTCATGAGGCAAAAGAGGAACACCACTCCAAGGCTCCGAGTGTACACCAAATTCTTCTCCAACAGAAAGAGGAAGATGAGGAGAAAATAATTCAATTTGGGAAGGTGATATTTAAAATGAAAATAGTGTTAATGAAGGAATTAAGTTTCAGCTCTAAGCAGATTGCATTCTTCTGGAAAACATAACTCACTAAATCTGTAGAGTATTATTCCCAGTCCACAACTACACTAGGAAATTTTATTTTCAATGTTTGTCAAAACTTAAAAGTAGTAGCTTAACAAGCATTCAGTGATAGAAGTAAACATTAACTGAGTGGTGGGGTGGGAGTGAGAAGTATCAAAAATCAATTTTTCCCTAAGTACAGTCTTTTTTTTTTTGCCTTTTTAAAAGCAAAATAAAACTCATATGCATTAGCATGTAACACCTTCATTTTTCAGTTAAGATAAGATACTGGCTTCAATAGGGTCAGCAACCATGGACTGAAAACCCATCACTAATAAAGACAGACTACACGCCATTGGTCCCTCCTACTCCTTTCATACAACTTAGTATTCAGAACAAAATTAATTTAGGACTATTCAGCTCAACCAGCTGCTTTGCAAAAATAATTGTAATGCAATTCCTTCAGCTTCCTTCTTTCAACAAGTACATTCTTCTCTGTATTGTGTTATTGCTCAGCCATACTCATTGCCCAGCTCTCGTAAGTCTTGGCTGTTTTTTCATGCCAAGCTAAGAACTCCAGATTAAATTAAAAAAAACAATACATTTCAGTTTTAAAGATGAAGGAGTTGAAAGAGTGGTGCACTGTAGATGTTACCAAGTCCATTAATTTGTCATAAGAGATCCCTTGGTCCATCTAATCCACCCTACACTTATCTTTTCTTATCAAATCCAAAATATAGTATATATATTTGAGATAACGATATATAAATTGCTCATGTCTGTACTTATTACTAAGTTGTGCATGTTTCAAAAAATGTTTAAAAATTTTAAAAGACACTAACATCAAACATCCAAAAATCAAGCAGCACAGTTTTTAGAATATCCATGACTTTATTCTTCTGAGCATCTCTGCTGCAAAACAGCAGATAATGTGGTTGCACACATTCCACATATGTCATCTGTGTTCTTTTCCATTCCTTTAATGCACACAATAGACAGTGCTGGCTGAGGAAGAATGCTAAATACTTCCCATCTTTATCAGCAGAACTTAGCCTGCCTCCCTTTAAACAGGCATGGAGGCAGCAAATTAGTTTCAGGCCATGTTTTTTTAGAACAAACTGCTAAATATTAAGCAGATGCTCAAACACATGGTATGACGACTCAGAACAGTGCACTGATATTGAATGAAACTAAAAGGCTTCTTGACTTTACCATAACAACTGTATTTTCCAGGACAAGCAAAGTTTACCAACAGGCAGAGAAGTTTGTAGGGGAAAAAGCTGGCTCACCAAAGCTCCATTTATTGGAAAGCAACGTCAGAATAATTCCACAACAGCTCCCCACAGAGCTTCATCAGGTGAACATACCAGCAGAAAAAAAGTAAGCCTGCTTGATGAAGGGAAAGCCACTGCTGACAAAAAGAACTTGCCATCAAAAAAGCAAACCCCAAACCTTTTCCAAGTAGTTCTACATAGTTCTGAATGAGCTTTCATCAACTGAACGGTAAAAACTTTCCTGAGGAATTTATACTCCTTGAATTTAAACTTTCCTTGAATTTATACTCAAGATCAGAGTAATGAAAACATTGTGGAGTAATGGCTGGAAAGAAACAGTCAACTCATCAATAATGAAAGGAGAATATGTTAAAGGATAGTAAGATATGCAACTTTGGGCTGTGAGCTATACTTCATGTAATAGATGGGTGCTGCAATCCCTTCCCACTTACATGTAGTGTGGCACATTCCTCCCTCTCAATCACACCTCCAAAACACATTCATACCATGTTCATAACTGCATTTTTTGAACACCTTCTAGCAGCTTAATTTCAGAGTGAAGCAATGAGACTAAATATCAGACTTAGACTCTTCTCCCAAGACTCGGAGTACGTGCGATGCAGTATTATATTTAAGGGGTTTCTTGTTGGGATTTTTTGGGGGAGGGAGAAGGAGCATCCAGGCAAGGGCCTAGAGATTTAATTCTATTCTGACCCAGTTTACATCTTTGGGGAAGAAAAACAAACAAAAAACCCCAAGGATATCATGTTGAATACTTACCAACAGAACATGAAGTAGTAATATGGGGTTGTAGCCAAAAACAGTTCTCAGATATACAAACAAGAAAGTTTCAGTAAAATTTGTAAAACTGTTGTAAATCCATATTTGACACTGACACAGTATCATATTTACAAAACGCATCCAATTTGTGTGCAAAGAAAGCACTCAAAAATTGGCAACAGTGCAAAAAAATGAAAAACATGTCTCAGTGCAGGAGGTACAAAGAAAAGCAACCACTTTGCTGTTCCAACTGTCACTAAGATGACATCATTTTACCCAAGTTTTAAAAGCATTTACAAGATAAACAAAAACCTGAAAACAGAAGGCTCCTCAAATTCTCCAGTCTAGCAGACAGAAGCACTGCCAGATCCAAAGACTAGGAATTGAAAATACACATGCTGAGACTGGAAATAACAATGACTCTATATAACCATGAAATAGCTTTCCAAGAATGACAGTTCCTTCACCACCAGAACTTTTTCTCCTTAAAAATTAAGATCAGATGTTTTCTTTAAAAATAACTTCCGGTTCCAAGAAATTAATTCAGGGAAATTTTATCAGCTACTGTATGGGAATGGTTAGATAAGCCAAGCTGATCACAACAATCCCTTCTGGCCCTGTAAAACTGTCATGAATTTAATACAGAAAGCTGACTATTTTAAAATACAGCATAATCTCACTGCAAAGAAATGTCAAAACATTTTTTTAAAGGAGTTGAGTTGCCTTTCTTTGCCATCTCTCAAAACAATACCTAGCATTTAGCTATAAATAAACACATTTTTACCTGACAAACGATATATGACACTGTATCTCCTGCCTTCACCTTTCGGCCTCCTTGAGAGTTTATCCACATGGCAACATGCACATGTGGCAAGCTTTTTTTATCAGGATAATCCTGTGGATCTTTTGTCAATGCCTAAGAGATCAAAGGAGAAAACAGAAAAATAACTTAGAGAAAAGTATTCTACCTAGGTGATGGACAACTTAGAACAGTAGAAGACAAGATTACATAGTAGCTGTCTTCATCCATCTACTATTCGCAAGTATATTTGCAATATGACAAAAATAAGATGCAGAAATTGTAATAAATGTATTTCCCAGACATTAAGTCCTAGGTACCAGTCCTTACTCTTTAAATATTATTTTTAATAAAATGAGAGGATGCTTTTCCAATTACTGCCTGAAAAATGTCACAATAAAACCACAGTAGGCTGTAACAAAAAACATGGTAGGTTGTAACAGTTACAGATACACTGTAATTGTTTTAAAATTAAAATAAACTGAAGCTGGAAATACTGTGCAAAATATAAATATATATCCAGAGATTACTCCCCTTATCCCTGCACAAGTTCAGGTCATAAAGTAAATCTGAATATCAAGTAGTTAAGTGTATTTAACAAGCTGTGTAGCAAGAGGATACATTTGGATTTAAATATTTCCTTACAGTCCATATACTGAGATTTCACACTAAATTCTTTCCATTTAAGAAAATGCTATTTTTTAAATATTTATCATCATTCCAATTCTTAAAAACAACTTACATATTTAATAGTGAAATACATAATTTTAGTATTTCCGAAGGAGTAAAACACAGGAATATTCAGCATTTAAAATGAAAACTATTCCATATGTATGTTTTACTGAGATACTAAGTACTGTTAGAGTATTTACACTCAGAACAGTCTTTAAGAAATGGATGACAAAATTTTTAAATAGTGATTTTTGTGGCTTAATTACTCTAACATTGATAATGACAACCTGAAGATATTTCTTAACTGATTCATCAACACAGTCTTAAAGAACAGACAGAAGGCTGGCCCACAAGAGAACGAGACTTTGGATGGGAAAAAATTATGAAAGTCTCTTCCATTAGAAGAGTGAGAGGGTCGTATAGTATACACTTTAATGATGAAACACTCCGAGCTGGCTGGGGGGCAGAACTGAAGACCAAAATATAGGTTTCATTGAGGATTCATTAAAAATTAACTACAAATGGAACCCTGTTTCCTAAAGCTCCTGTAGATGAAGCAGAATATTTTACTTTTTACTGTAGGAAAATCTTGAAAAAATAAACAAAATAACAAGCTTTTGTATGGTTTTCTAAAAACAAAAAACAAACAAACAAAAAAATCACACAACCCACACATTTGACTCTTCTCCATTCTACTCTTTAGTTTAAGTGTTCAAAACCAAGAATATAAAATAAAGATTTGGTAGAAAACTCTTCCTGAAGAAGAAAATGTGAGCTATCAGGTAATTATTAAAGTACAAAATCAATGAGGAAGACAGCAGGACGGGATGAGACACAAAATCAGTACTCTGAGAAAGCAAGACTGGCCTCCAATCCCACAAGGTATCTTTATTTTTACTGTAAGATCCTTGCAGTATGTTCCATGCTATTCAGTGTCAAATAAACTAAAATGCTGGACTGGATGGTTTTAGGCACTGTCAGAACAGAAAGGATTAATCTTCTTTTCACAAGGATTACATAAAGCCAAGCCAATGCATAAACCAATACTGAACTGGCACCCAGGAGTAAATATCTGCAAAAAAGGAAAATAGTATAAATGTAATAAAAGTATTGCTTAAAATAGGGGGAAAGGAGAGGATTTTTTTTTTAAAAAAATGCTTTTATCAAACAAGAAATAAACCTCCTTCAAAAGGAACAATAAACACACAGAAAAATCAGATTGAGGTAATTCTATGAAGAGCTTAAGATTGCTAAAGAAGACCTTCCAGATGGGAACATAACAATTAATACATATGCAAATTATGGGTTTTTTTTTTTTTTGAAAGAGAGATTCATTTATTATCTCAGATGTAATCAACCAGTTAGTTCCAACAGAACAGTCTCCACACTTTGCCCAGCTACCACCTAAATGCATCCTATTGGGATTCTTGGTAATGTTTTCAAACTTCTTTCAATTTCCAGAGCTCAAATGGTTGCACCTGAATAGATCCACATCAGAATTATTTGCCAATTATCCACTCCTGATATTTCATGTTTAAAAAGATTTGAGCAGCAGTCAAAATATTTAGGAACAGTACAGCTTTTCCAGGGCTGTTCCTAAATCACTGATAATAAAAATACAAGAAAAAGTCCTAGGAATATCTTCAAACATTCAAGGAAATTGTAGGTGATTAATTATCTTTTGCCTGAATTCAGTGCAAGAATAAACAAACAAAATACCAGGCAACACTTTTAATACAGTACATTTGGCAAATAGCAAGACTGGGAGAAAGGAATAAGCCATTTACCTTGTTTATTTCAAACTGATTTATTGGGATCTGGCCATTGATGACATTTTCTCCAATTTCTATTAGCCGCCTTTGAATATTTTCCACAATTATGTCTCGGGGCTGATCAGAAAGAATCTGACCAATGACATAGCTGTAAAAAGAGTTTAGAAATACAAAAAGCTTAAGATATGTAAAACAAAACCATTACGGTAAACACATTCGTGTCTTCTCCTGCATAATCTCTAGAAATTAAAGAAAGAATCTGAGGATGAAATCTAATCCAAAAGTTATAAAAATTTGCCAGGATATTCCATGTTGTGTTTTATTTTTTTTTAACTGAAAATAAATGACTACAAGTAGTTCTAACACTAAACAATAACTTGGAATTGATTAATCCAACTGATTTCTAATTTTTGCTCCCATGTTACTTTGCCATTTCTTATTCCACAGCAGGTATCTAAGATTTACGGGGGAAGGGGGGAGGAGGAAGATATAAAGTTAAAGTAAGCAAAGTCTTGCCTATTTCTGTAAAATGTGGTTGGAAGGTCTGCCAGCTGCAGAAGAGTTAGTCACTAAAGAACACTCTCAAACATTTGTATAGCTTTAATTACTAATACATTCCTAACTTGGAAAAATTTGCTTCTATTATGATGCATCTTTTCTTAGAAAATGCAAATCTTTTAAGAACAGTAAGCAAGTGCGTGGTGTATTATTGCAAATGTAAAGAAGTATCCATTTTCGGATACATTTGGACCACAATTCATTTAAGTTAAATTTTAAAGAGGCTGCATGTAATACAAATTTAGTCA
This sequence comes from Apteryx mantelli, assembly GCF_036417845.1. Taxonomy (NCBI): domain Eukaryota; kingdom Metazoa; phylum Chordata; class Aves; order Apterygiformes; family Apterygidae; genus Apteryx; species Apteryx mantelli. The sequence goes on along the minus strand of NC_089978.1, from coordinate 90,310,348 downwards.
GCTTCCAGATGACCACCTCTCCACCCACTCCAGTTTTCTTTCACTGGTGCATTATCTCTATTGAAGCTAAGCATGAAAATGCTCTGTGCAATGATAATTAATCAAATGATCATCAATCCAGTATACTATCATGATAATGAAATATCAGAAGGGTCTCATTTGAAAAACAGAAGAGAAAAGGTCTTTGGGGAAGGGATCTTTTTCTCTTAGTCTTCAGGATGCACCCAGCATGCTGTCCGCTTTACTAGAGGATGCTCAGAGCTGACCACTAGCTTCTTCACTCTCTCTGAAAAACCTGAACCTATGACACCATGCACTGATAGAACCTATCAATCTCACAAGACTTCAGCTCTGCTCTATTAAACCGTATACACAAAATTGCTAAAACACAAATACAAAGCTTACAAGGAAGATACAAAAACAGATAGTGAAATTAGAAGCGTTTGGACTTCCACAAGTATAATTTGTTACCAATGTCAAAATTTAATGTTTAACACCTTCAAAAATCAGTTAAGATACCCTAAAACTGATGTTAGCAACCAACCTGTACCATTCATGTAACAGCCACATGATATCCAATGTTTATGAAGAGCATACTGTTTAAAACAGAGACTGTGAGCAAAAAGGACACCACCACAAAGAAACTCACTTTCCAGTTTCTTTTGCAAGATCACACCAGTCTCTTCGGACTATGTCCAATCCTTTCAATTCTTGTTTAGTTACGTATTTCCCATCTCCTGTTGGTTCCACTGTCAGAGCAGCGTATTTCTTCTTCTTTAACAGTAGTAAGGACTTAAAGACTCCATCAATATCAATCTCCAACAATTTATAGAGCTTGTTCACTTCACTTTTGATCTGTGAATGCACGAGCAATACCTTAATAATTATGGACACATTTAATTTTCATCGAGAAGGTTATCCTTTTGAAGTTTAAAACAAGTAACAATATCCACTGTGTGTTTGCATATGTATTTTAAAGATTCAGCAGATGTCATTAACAGTGAAATCAAGTACACAGTAGTAAGTATGAGCTACTTCTAAAGTTAAGGTTCTCCCATTGGCTTCTTAAGGATTTACAGTATGGTGTATATATATCCAATTCCCTAACGAAGTCAAGCATAGAAGACAAACATGAGACTGAATAGGACCTTGCAGATCACTGACTCCAGCCCTTTTTACCAGGGCAGCTACTTCATCTAGCCTCTTACACAAATCAAGCAAATGAGGGATTTCAGAGTAAGGATCCACTGAGCAGGAAGAGATAAAAGATAGTAATGACCAAAAGGGGCACAGATATAAATATCTGGGGGAAAAAAAAACAAATAGAAATCTATGAGACCAGACATTAATAGATGGGAAAATTCAGGCAGAAGATAACTTCCTCATCAACAGATACAATTCTTTCTCCTGAAAATTGTTTTATGATTGATGCAAAATGTTGAAACCTAAACGAAAGAAACGTTTGCTGAAAAGTCACTTGTTACTTTTTAAAGAACAAACAAATGAGAAATACAAGAAGTACTTCTTATGCCAAAGAAATAAAGAATATTGAGATCTACACCTTTCACAGTTGCAATACTAGGTTTGAGTGTGTGCTTATTTAGACCTAAGAAGTTTATTCACTTCTAAAAACCAATGAGAACACAATATTAAAACACATTAATCAAATTGGTCATACCCTTTTAAAAGACGCAATGTGGGATAAAGAAGTATATGGGATAAAAAAAGCTCAATATTTGACTCTTAGAAGAGCCACTATCCAGGTGACAAACTAAAAAACCTACCTATTCTCTCAGTAAACTTCAAGCAAAGTCAGAAGTATTTAACCTATACCTTAAAATTGCATGTCTTTTGTATAATATTCTACTGAAAAAAAGCTTTTAACATCTTTTTCTGCTTCCCATAGCTCTCATTTTTATCAGATTTCTTCTACCTTTCAAAAAATAACTTTCTTCACATCCTTTCTTTAAAATATACTTAAACACTTTTCACTTTTCTTCCACAACATACGATAGCCACAAACTTCCCCATACTCAGCTGCCATTTGTTGATCAACAGACCTCATCCGTTTTTGGTAATTTATGGAAATTAACATTTGAATTTACCATTGAAAATTTGATGGCACCTACAGTGTAATGTATACTACATAACCAAACAGAACTAAACTGACAGACATCTAAAATGTTAAAACAAAAATAATTAACATCCCAACTGTATGCGCATTGTAATTGTAAGGCACAATTCCTCCATGTTAGTTTTACTTCGGCTTACCAAGTATTCAGATAATATTCTCCTGATAATTTAGGAATGGCAAAGTTACTCATTATACAATGAAGTTTTTTATTTCAGTTAAATCATTAAAAAAATATGTTCAGAGTAGCTATATCTGAAGATACGTCACTCCGAGCTTTTACTACTACATACTTCCATGCACGCTCATGCTCTTCTCCCTCCTGTCCTATTCTCTGCTTTTCCCACAGAGCTCTCTTTTAATATCTTCTGCTCCATTTCTCCCCTTCCACACAGCATTACAACACAGACCTGTAGGAAAGTTTTAGAAAAAAAATAATCCTTACCTTGTTCCCCAACTTGAAGACCTCATCCAAATTGGTGCTATTTGTATTTATCATAATGGAATCTGTGTCTCCATAAATCACTTCAAGGTTCATCTAAATGAAACAAACTGCTTTGAAAAACAAAACCAAAAACCCTCCATCTTTTTAAAGTTCCATCTCATTTTCAAAATTCAGTCTAGAAGTTCAGTATCCCTTAAATACTAAAAATTGGAAAAAAATGTGAAGTAGCTTTTTACTGAAAAGTCTGTATATTTCACTGAGACATATATTTGAGTTCAAAGAGAATAATGAAATGTAAAACATCAATACATTAAAAAAACACTCTTGCATACATATAACAGTAGTTAAAATGTATACTAAATGAACGCTAGAAAAATAAGTCTGTGGACAGTTCTAGTCTTCAAAAACAATGAGACTCAAGAAGACTGCTAGACATATTCAGACTATTCATAGAAGACATTTGGCCAACATGCTTGAAAGATAATGCTACAGTCAGCTATCCCATTTGCAGCCATCATATGATGCTATTGCAAAAAAAATCAGTTTGGATTAAAAAACAAAAAAACCCTATAATGCTTAGCTATGCTATTTCAAACAGACCTACTGGAACCATTGACTAGTGAATACAGTAACTGAGAATTCCACAGTAGTGTCCAGATTAAACTATGCTCTTCAGTCACATTTTTTCCATATTTTGCATGCGGCTTAATATTTCCATCTTCCCACTCCCATTCTTTTACTTCTGCTTTAATCCATTTTTCTGCATTAGTCCTCTCCTGGCCAGCAGACCTTGCAGGGAGTAAGCTTTTTCTTTTCCAGAAGAATCCATCTACTATGACCCACAAGTTTTGTATCTCCAGACTGAACTACGAACAATTACATCTAAAGATGAACAAAAACACCTCCTTGGTTCCTTCTTCCTGACTGGCACTCTGCTCCTTCATATCAGCTCTCACTCTGATTCCAGTAACAATTCAAATGTCCGCCTTAAAAAAGATTGTCTGCAAACACTAACATGACTTTCTATTCATAGCCAAGAGTGACTGCCATAATACTATGGGATAACACAGCAAACTCCAGACAAAGTGAATCACATAAAAGCTTGAGATGAGTATGAAAGGCATAGCAAGGAGAAAGGTGAAAATAGAAATGTCTCCAAAGTATCGGCAGATGCATCCTATGACATCATATTAACTTGAAAAATGAAAACCGGATGTCTTCAGTGGTGGAGAATCAACACAGCTGTAAAAATTGCATGGCTATGTCCAAGTTAAACTCCATATAGTCAAAAAACTGTCATGTGACAGAGTTTAAAGGATGCCAGAAAAAATAAACCATAATAAAACACTAGAACACATAGTGTAACAGGCCTATGAGTAAACTCTAATTAGCACTGTTGCTAATTTGCTTGCAACAGTTGCACATAGACTTCAAGCAGGGGCTAGATCGTATCTGTGCTAGGGAAAGAAAAAGCTGTAATCCATTAGGAAGGATTACATTTGTAAACCGGGCATCCCAAGAAGTGATTTCAGGTCTGTTTGGGTTACAATTCTCCCAGAATAAAAAACAATTCACCAGGTGTGCTCTTTAAGGGTCATTGTGTAATAAAAATGCTCAGCATTACCTTTTGCACCATCTCCTTGGTATGCATCAAAATCTGAAATGGAAGAAAAAAAACAAAACAAAGATTAGTGTATGATATAATTACAATCTAACACATGCAAACATATCCATTAGGTTGCTAACTCCAAATGCTCTCACCTTTCAAAACAAAGCAAGCCACCTCTCTCCTGGCAGCACACAGTCACCTCGATACTCCTATTACATGAGTAAATTCTCACCTGACCTTGTATTAATGCTGTTATTAACTCCCCTAAAATAAGATTAAGACAAATCTCAAAATTGCATATGCACACACATCTTCTACATTAGGAAAAAAAACAACATTGAATCAAACACTCAAATAAAATCTAATTAGGAAGTACCAAAATTAAGACACTCTCACTAATTTAGGTCAGCCTCCTTCTCCATATGCACTGCCTTTATATGATTGTCTTGATATCTCTTGGTATCATGGAGCTTTTCCTCCCCAAAGTCCTGTCTCATTCAGTACAGCCAGGATAGTGTTCACTTAACAAGAACCTACTCAAAAGTTTTATTATCCTTCCAATGGCCTCAAAATGGGGAATCAAAAAAAGGAAAGCAGTGACCCTTACCCCCCTCTCAAAAGTTTTTGTAGGTGTCCCAGCTAGTATTACATTCATTCTGGAACACAGTAAAGGATATATAACAGAATTTCCAAGGCTAAACATCTGCTAGAGTTATTTCTCTCTCTCTGCAATCCTTTTTCTTCTCTAGGCATGTCCTCCAATTTCTGCAATACAAGACGGGTTTGTAATACACTGTCTCCAGGACCCTGTGGATCTACCAGAAGAAGAAGAAGAAAAAAAAATGCTATAGAAGGTCCTATACTAAGACTATACATAGAAATGTTTAAGTGACCTTAATGCTGACGCTTTCTAGTTTTAGAATGTTTGACTCAATCTTCCCTTAACAGGACTCTGAATAAAAAGCAAACTAAATCCTCTTTGCACACAGAGAGCACATTGGATTGACAACACTGCTAATATTATCAGAGTTCAACTTCACATCCACTTCACAAACTGCATTTGCTGTTACTGGTTAACCAAGAGGGTTTGACTACATTATTGTGACTACACTACAGACTAAGCAAACCTGGATCACATTTAAACCAGCTCACCTGGATACCATAAAAGCTCACCTGCAGCAGAATGGAGCACAGAACAGACCAGCCACTTAAATACTCATCGAGCTGCCTAAGCAGCTGTACAAACTTCACCAAGTCCTTGCTGCTGCAGCTACACATTTCTCTTAATCAAGCTAGTTCCACTTTGTCTGCGCTACAGCCCTATCCATGACTTCAGATGATACATTTTTCCTCCCCTTTCTGCTACACTGACCAGCATTAGAGCAGCAGCCTACTCACATGAAGTCTCCATAGCTATCTATAAAATCCAGAGAATTTCTATTCAGAGAACTCAGGGAACTTGGGATGCACTCTTGGTTGGGGAACAAGCCTTGTCATACAGAGATTTCTCTTCCCACTTTGACAGAATATCTGCCTCCAAACTCTATCCTCCACCAGTTCCTTGTCCCAGTTCTGGTGTCCCCAATGAACCAATCTCCAGCTACTAGTTTCCACTCCCAGTCCTCACCCCCTTGCCTAGTAAACTCTAGACTCACCATCCCTGCCCCTCATTTTCCTGATCTCACACTTCCCTTCTTCCTCTTCAAAACCTTCCCAGTTTCCAGTACTTATTCTCAGTTCCTCCATTCCACCCTTGCTCTGTTCCCATCCTCCCCTTCCACGAGCTCTCTCTCTGCCAACAATCACTCACCCCGCCACGTTTGCACTGCGTTCCTGTTTCCTTTCTCCTAAGTGCCCCAGCGGTTTGGCACACAGCTCCAGACTCCACCTAGTCCCAGTTCCCTGTTTTCAGTCCTGATCCAACCCCCCTCAGGATAAATCTTGTTTTCTCCTCAGACGGTCATGCTACTTGTATACCTTCTGGCTTTTATTTTTCTTAAAGAGATCTATCACAACAGTGATAGATCACAGTCTTTTTTAAAGTGAAATTGGCCAATTTGGTACTCTAGTTTTACAAATAGTCAGGAAATACTCTACTTTAAGAAATTATATTTTATTTAGTAACCTAGTCTAAGTGTTTGTGTTTTTCCATATATTAAATTAATTTGCAGTGCTCCTTGGCCATATTTGTCAAAAAGACAAAACTACCACTTGTAGTCAAGAAGTTTGTATCACGAGCTAAGCAGTAGAAATTAGCAGGGATGAGAAAGAAAAAGGACATACAGGGAAGAACCAGCCATGTTTAGCAGGAATAAGACTACCTTCAGGAAAATCCTGTGAGTCCAGGGAGCCTAAAATGAATCCAAGATTCTTGACTATCACTATTACTCTGCTGCTAGAAAACTGAAACAAAGTGTCCACTTCTACTTAGCAGGACACAAACAGGATGACAACACTGTCATTCCCTCAAAATTAATGGCAAGTATCTTTAATATCTCTGAACCTTTGGATAAGCCCAACGATACATACTAGAGATAGTATGAGTACTATGCACCAGAATGCTTATTCAGTTTGTTTTAAATTATGTGCCACGGAATTATGCGCCACAAGCTATATTGATTTTGGAACCCTTAATTTTGCAATGCTTGGCTTTGCAAACTTAATATTCTCTTTCAATATAGTGTGTGTTTATACATGTTAATTTATTAATAACAAATATTAATAGCATGTATGTATAAAGCTTTTCTTTTGGGATGAGTACCTTTTGGTCTCATATTGTAAATCCTATACTAAATATTCCCACCCCTGTACTCTCCTTCTATCTTTTCAAAGTGCATGAGTACATTAAATCAAATTCAAATTCAGGCCTAACCAACAATAAACCAGAATATGTTTTTCACCATTTCATATGTAATACCACTAATCAAGAAAGTTGAGCATAAAACAATTAGTGAAAAGGATAGCTCTTCCAGCCGCTGTAGAGCTAAGCATAAGAAAAAATTCATCTAGTACAGCTAGAAGTCTGAAATCTGAAGGACAGCAGTCTGGACAAGGGCACTTTTCACATCATTCCTACATAAGCTACTTTCTAAATCCATGCATGGTTTTTCTTGATCATTGGCAGAGCTGGTTACTGCACTCTCCAGTCTATTTTTCAACTAAAGAAAAAATTGCAATAGAAAAAAATTCCATTACTTTAACCATTTACTCTGCATTAATTTCATATGCAATTGTAAAAAGATTCTAAAGAAAGCCATACTATCTTTGCCTGAAGTGACTTGCTCAAAGTAGGTTAACAAATAGAGAATAGTTTCACAAGAAGTCTTTTTAAGTAAATTTATTTTTTTTCTCTATCGACTCTCTCTTTAAATCTTTTGAGAAATAGTAGAATTTCAAGGTTAAGAAAAATAATTGAAAAGAGTGAAAATCTGAAAATTGTCAGAAAAAATCTGACAAGAATTTCTAAAGCACAGTTAAGTGGATAAACATTATATCATTTGCAAATTTTAAAGTTTTGTTGAGGTCCTACAAGCAGACTTCAACTAGTCAGGAATTATTTAACAGCCAACTATAATACTGGTCCAATACACAGCAGTTCTAGACTTCTGATGGGATCAGAAAACTTTCTGAATAAGACCGTGCCATTCCCCAGGTAATGTCCTTGGCTAACCAACTAAAACAGGAGCCAGCAATCATTGCCACTTTCATGCCAGAACGCAGCCAGTGGTGACGATGATGGCACCATCCTCTAGCATAACATCCACCTGTTCATGGTTCAACTTTATAGCTGTGAATTCATCTAAGTTGATCTTTTTCCTTATGGCAATTTTCTTCATTGAAATAGGAACCACAATGTCCACTGCAACACTTCCATTCATTTCTACTGCCAAGTATTTGAGAAGTCCTGTAATCTAAAACAGCTTTTAAAAAGCTTAGTTAAGAAATACCGCACAGAGGCAGTGGCTGTGTGCACTGTGCACTGCAGCTCTTGAACAACCAGATGAGCTCCAACTTCAGAGAGATCAGTCCCCTACGGCTATCAAGAGTCTCCAAACTGCCACAAGCTTTAGGCATGTCTTCAAGGCACCTTTCTGCTTACAGCACCCTGTGGGTATAAGCACTGTTTTCTAAAGGGAGAAACAGGTTCCCTTGCTCCCAACTGCTCCTTCCAATCAGCTCCAAGGCTCTTGGGGCTCCATGGCACCACCTTTAAAAGTAAAGGATTAAGTACAATAACGCAGATCATATGCACAGAGGTAAAAATGCTAATAGGGATGTGCTATGCTATTAGCCTTCCAAAATTGTGGTAAAGAGGCGATTATTATGTCATTTGAGAAGGATTTAGGAATAGTGAAAATTGAAGTTGTATCATTTTAGTTCTGTGCCTCTCATACATATGCATTGTAATACACACTTCACATTATCACATACTACTTTTTCCTCCCGTAAGGCAACACCACCACACCTGTGTATAGTTGAAATTATATTTGTCTTTTTAATTTGTTAAAGGCATTTTAAGTACGCTAGGAACAAAAGGAAGCCTAATATTCCTTTCTTCTTCAGAATATATTATTATCAATAAAGATGCATAAAGACAGAAGTGTTCAATAAACATTGCTTTTCTCTACTTGAGACAAAGCCAGATAATGGAAGATCTCCAAAGGATTGTGGCAGTATTAAAATACTTCATTTTTAAAAATGATTCGGGATATTACACCTAGCTAATAAAAGTTAGACATTATTTAAGTGTGTGGCTTTGTATAATATCCAGGTATCCTGGAAGAGCTCAACTGCACAAGCATATTATTACCCCTGCCTTCCATCATCCCAGCGCATCACACAGCTCAAAAGGCCAGGTTTTGGCAAGTCCTTCCTTAATGGGCTCCCTAGGAGGCAGTGAATGCTGGGTCCTTGCCTCTGCTCCCTGTGCTGCTTACGAGGCACTGCTCATGCCTCATTAATGCAAAATTCACAAACATTCCCTGCAGCAAGGCAAAAACCCCCAGGACTCTTTTCAGGGTGAGGGTTAAGCTACATCAGCCTTCCTCCTCTTCCAGGTCCCATCAGTCATACCTTCCTTTCTGTACAGGAGCCTGAGGCTAAGGACATTCTCCGAGAGAGAGAGAGGAGGGAACTTAAGTAGATCCTGATCCCTTCACAGTTTAGGTGTCCCAGAATTCAGTTCCCCCACCTCCTAGCAAGTTGAGTTTTCCGGCCACTTTCTTCAAAGAAGAAACTGCTGAACCTAAAGATGGACTCTCTCTCCCAAAATACAAAGGCATGCTCTAAGCAAACCAAATATATCATAGCCTTCAGGGCACTTAAGCAGGGCTTAGGGTCTGAACCACAATATAGCTTCAACATAGCTGACTCACAGCAAATGCCCTTATCAGGGTATTCTCCAAGCACATATAGACACCTACAGATATATACCTTCTGGGTAAAGTTCAAAACATCCAGTTGGTTTGAAGTGCATCCACTGTGATCCCTGATGTGATGCCTGAACTCCACTGAAGTTCCCAATTGCAAAAGAAAAACAGCTGGCCTCAATCTTCCTCCACAGAGACAAAGAGCAGAGAACAGAAGAACAGGAAGATGGTGAGTCTTAAGAGCAGACTCACTCTACTCTGTATGTGCTCAGAAGCACATGCTTCCATTTTAATAAGAAGCATTTTAACAAGAAGAAAGGTATTTCATTCTTATTCCTTTCCTAGTGATTCAGATGGCACTGCCCCACCACCTTCCCATTAAGTTTTAAAATTATTCTGAAGACATATATCACTTATACATGACATCGACTATCATAGACAGTCATCAGAATGCTAGCTTACTTCACCCCTCTTTTCTCACAAAAAAAAAGCTAATTCCTACAGCGAAAGGTTACCCTTCGTGTTCTAAAAAGCAAACAGGAGTCCTGAAACAAAACTGAATAATTAGACAGAAAGAAAAGAAAGCCTAGCATTTTTTTCCTTGATGGTTTCTGGCATTTTCTACTTCATTCTCTGAAATAACATAATCTATATATAGTTGGAAAGATAACATTTTTTCTAATGGGATTATCCTCCACTAAAAAAATGCTTGGCCATGCAAAGAACATTTCTCAATTGTTCCTGAAGACAGTAGTGGATGTAGGTAATTACAAGAGGGTCACAGACAAGTTAGCTTCATCAAGTGACTGGCATATGTTAGTGCTACCCATTCTGACAGAAGATCAGTTATAAGTGCCAACAGCTACAAAACAGAAGGTTATAAAGACTTGCTAAATTCATTAATAAGGCAGTTGGTAGTTATCTGATTTCACAGCAACACCTGCATATTTATCTTCTCATTACCAATTGGATGAGGGAATTTTTTTCAAGCACATTTCAAAAATCTGCCAACTTCAAGTGTAAAAAAAAAAATACAAACTTTGCGGTTAATTTTTCCCTTAACAAAGTACAGCTGTTGAGAATAATTGTTCAAGATCTTACCCTGTAATGTCAACTGCAGCAGAACAAAGAGTATTTAATTAGCAAATCTATCCAGTAATTCAACACCTATTATATAAAATGCCTTCGTGATTTTATTCAGGATAATTTGCTAAGAGGGTTATTACTGACATTCAGATGAAATTTAAAATTCCTACGCAAGTCGAGTCATAATAGCAGTAATGATCCCCCCAATCAGGAGATACTGTGTCACACAAGGTTCTTTTGCAATGCAGCAGCCGATTTCCTGACTTCTTAATTCCTGGGCTCAGCTCAGTGAGAGCCCTTCATGCCAATATTTCAGTCAGCAATACATCCTTAATGGGACTCTATTAAAATACCTAGAATAAAAAATGACTTTTTTTTCTTGTTAAGAAGAATGACAGCACTGCTATCATATCAATCATTAGCAGTTTCTCAGAAATGCGCAGCAAAGGAAGGGAGGTTTATAGTGAGACTGGGAAGACGAAGAAAGAAGGAAGAGAATAGGAAAATTGTTACTCATTGGTTTCCTTTCGCAAATAATACTGCACTGCTCCTGAGAGCTGGATTGTCTCCTATTGCAGGGAATCCAAGCAGGAAGAATTAATTGCCTGGCAACCCATCTGAACAGCCATGCCCTCCCCCAAACATCTACTTCTAAAACCCTGTGAACTTCTCAGCATAGTGAACATCTATGAAATTCTATTTTAACTTCTTATGTGTAAAAGCAAAACTAGCAACATATACTTTTGCTTGCCCATGAAATGTGAGTCAATATAAACTGAAAGATTTTAATTGAAGACAGGGAATCAAACTGCAAAATTCTCTGTCCCGATTCTACTCCAACTCACAAATTAAACAAATAAAAATGTGATTTAAGAAAGGGAATGATTAAAGAAAAGCAGTTTTACCATTACATCTAGCATTCTGAATCATACCTTATTTAAAAACCACTACAACAGTCTCTTCCTGCCAAAGACATTTATGTGAAAACAAGCTAAGACATCCAAGTTAAACCATAATGGGATAGGATACAAGACTAACATGCTGATGCAAAGATCTCTCCTCAAGACATCCAAATTCTCTGTCGACCCTCAGGGCCACAATCATGAAGAGAAAGTGACACTTAAATCCAGACTGAAAAGATTGACCAGACTGACTGTAAAGATACCGCATCAAAGAAGCATACTCAAGAATAATTCTCTTTACAGTCTCTTTACACAAGGAGAAGAATAGACATTCTTATCGCCTTGGCAAAAAAATGTATTTTTGAAGGCTATCCTGCAGTTACCTAGTGTACAGCTGAGATTTTTCCACCTCAGGTGTTTATTTGTGCAGTTATATAGTGGCAAAACAACTCTGTCATCATCTTTAACAATTCATGTTAGCCAGTCCTTCCCATGCCAGAGGAACAAACAGGCAGAAAGAAGAACTTTCTTCTGGTATATCTCACCACTCACTAAACCACGTAAGTATTTCTGCACCTCTGTCTTTATCTTTGCAACCTATTCACTAGCTTAGCTAGTATTCTGTGATAAGTGGTCTCTAGCACGGATAAGCCATGGCTGCAGAATGTTGCAAAAAGATGTTATTAAGGAGGACTTTCAAAAAAAGGTTTCTATCACTGAACAGAAAGGTATGTATGCCATAAGCAAAAGTGAAACAAAGATAGAAGCCTTGTTTAATACAAAGAATGAAACATCACAGTATAGCGTTTTCATTAAACAACAGACTGTATTTAGAAAGTTTGAGTGATCAGATGCAGATAATAAATAAATGTATTCTGTTTTAAAGAGCTTCTATTGAGTAATTGCTTTACTTAGATAATACATTCCAAGTCACACTTTCCCAAAAATGTATGCTTTTAGGGAAAGTTAACAATATCAGAAATGAACCCTGTGCGGCCAAAATTTTCAAGTTTTTTCAGAAAAAACCTGAAACCAACTGTCCATACTCCACTCAGAGCTGACACACATTAATGCAACCTTGAGGGAGGTTGACATATAAAGCAAAACTGGATGGTACACCAAGCACAGAGGGAGAATGGTTCCGAGGGAGAGGCACAAAGATGCAGAGATACATGTTTACTTGACAACAACAGAAGACAGGATCTTCTGTCTCACAAACAATTGAAAATGCATAAAAAAAGGCAGCACCAAAAACATGATGAACACAACAAAAATTCACATGCACGTTTGGTACATTTTGACAAGGAATGCGAAGATGACAATAAAAGACTACAGATGATGTGAATCAAATTACATCCTGAAGACAACGTTCTCTTGATGCATCTAGCTCATTAAACACTTAGGCATGCTAGAAACAATTATACCTTTAAAATTCTTTAAAATTCAACAATACCTCTATTTCAAGCATTTGTGGTGAGCTTCGCTCAGGAAGACAGGAAGACCAGAATTAATTCTTTACTCAGTTGTACAATTATTGGTCATTCTGCACAATATATTATGAACTACCCTATATTAAAGCTAATTTTGACTCTTTGGGAAAGGATTATTTTGGTATTAGGACAAAAGAAATACTCTGAAACATACTACTAGAGCTTTGAACAAAAGTAAAAAAAAAATTTCTGTATTGAAAATTCATTTAAAATCTCGGAAATAGAGAAATTGAGCATTCAGCAACAAAGTTGAATATTTGATTGTACAGAAGCTAACTGATCTAGTTCTTACCCTACTTTGTTTTCTCCAAAGTAATAAGAATACAATGTCAGCATAGATAGCTAGCTGTTAGAGAGAAGACGTTCATACAGCATGGGCACCTCTTACCAGTCCAGTCACTAATGCTAGCTTTAGAGAAAGCAAACGACAGAACTGGTGGGAGTTACTAGAGAGGTACCAGAGCTCAGAGCCCATCTACTGAATTATCTTCCTTCTGACCAAGTCATTCAAAAGTGAAAACCCAAAAGGAGCAGGAGCACAGAAACTTACTCCCTGTTTCACTCTATGAAAAAAACAAGTTTCATAATACCTAAAAACCCTTGAAGAACATGTTACTCAAACCAATTGCAGTTCATTAACTCTTCTGAATTATTTTTTATTTAAATCCTTTAAATATATGTATGTTTTATGAACACTTTGCAATTAACTACATGATTTAAAGGTAGTTTTACTTAATAATGATAGTTTTGTGCATTTCAAGTACATTACAACTACATCAGAAGCTAAGCTTATCAGAAACCACAAGTAACAACACTTCTAATATTAAACAAAAATATAACAAGTATCTTTTACTATTTCCTAATAAAAACAGAATGTATGTTAAGCTATTCAATATTTAAATGAATACAGACAAGTATATTCTCCATAGAGGAAAACAGCAGTATTTATTTTAGTGAAATGAACAAACATTTAAGTAGAAGGGCTTTATTTTCCTATATTTCCCAAACTAAATTGGTTTAACATGTTCAGCAAATGAGAATCAGACTTTCACTACAAAAAATAAAATTACAAGAACAGAAAACAATTAAAATTAATTACTTAAACCAAGGTTTCCTGTTGGGTGATACAAGTTATAATCCAGTCAGATTTAAACTAGAGCACAGGGATCTTTCTTTAAGTAATATCAAATTCTATTTCTGAGTAGGGAAAAATAGCCATACAATCATCCACATCAGGTCTGAGCTGAAGAATAGCTTTAGAGATTGTCCTTCAAACCATATAAACATGTCTCTCTTGACTGAGCTGACAGAAATATACATACCGTCTCATCTCCCAGATAAATTACTCTCAGTGCCATACATCTGATCCAAGTCCTCAGAAGTTCTAGAGAAATCACAAAGTCTGTCCCAGCATCAATAGTGAAGACAGTTTTTCAAGAAAAGTATTTTTGTAAACTAGAAAGAGAAATAAAGCTAATATTCCTCAAGCTCACAAAAAAATCATTCTACAAGATGTGGTGAAGGAACTCCAAAGACTGATGCGTTTGGGGTTTTTTTTTTTTTTTAAGCAATGGATAAACTCAATGTAACATCCAAGATGATGACAAACTTCTTGAGATCCAAATTCTTCATTTTTTGGACAGAAAAAAAAGGCCCAAAACGGTACTTAAAACTCTGGAAGACCCTCCTCTCATCTTCCAACTTTTAAAGAAATGTTCACTAGAAAAGAAAAGTCCATTGTAAGAAAGACTCCTTAAAACAACGACAAAGCGTGGAGTTGGCAGGAAATGAACCTGGATTGAATATACTTTTCTAAGGTCCTACTGGTTAGTAGCTTTTAAATAACTATGACTTAGAGGTTCAAGGAATAGAAAGGGGCTAGGGAAAGACAAGCAAGTGCCAAAGAGAAAAGTAGATGCAGAAACCAATTGCTCAGAGATACATTTTCTTACAAGAAAAAGAACTTCTGAAAAACATGGCCTTTTCTTGGATAATCACAAGCACTTTTGTAATAGTAATACAGAACAGAGCAAGACAATCTCTGTTGAGATACACTGATGTTCACGGAAAAAATGAAAGGACTGCTAGTCTTGGTACTGCATAGATTTATTAAAAAATACCCGTAAGTGGTTTGAACTGCTTTAAAACTAAACTGTTCTTTCATCATGACTAAGTGGATGTCTATCAAAACAGCATCTATTCAAACTCAGAGACATATGTTAGCCTCTAATTACCCTCCAAAGAAGGTTCTTACCTAATTTCTTAAATGTCATGTAAAATTTTGATAAAGCATATAATTTTGTTTCATTAAATTAAATATATTTAGACAACATGACAGTTGTTTATGTAAAATTAAACAGAACACCTTCATCCTTCATCACTGCACAGCTAGTGTTGGCAACAGGTTTGGGGTTTTATGACCATGGGGCCATCTTTGAGGCTTGAGGATCACTTGGAAGAGACAGGATCCACCTGATTAAGTGATGCATAAGCATCTTTACCAACAGGCTGGTCAACTTGCTGAGGAGAGCTCTAAACCAGGAATAAGGCGGGGAAGGAGAGGACACCAACAGTCAAGTGAGAAGTGGTGGACTGGATTGGCAAGCAAAGGGTCTGGGGTGATGTGAACAAAAAAGGACCTCATAACAAAACAGGGCTGAAAAGGGTCCACTTCAAGCATATCCATATAAATAAGGGAGTACCTAGAGAACAGCATTATGGGGAAAGCTCTCATACCTTTTCAGAGAAAACTGGATGCCTCTCTGAAGTGCCTGTACACTAATGCACACACAGCATGGGGAGGAATCAGAGGTCTGCATGCAGCTGCTGGGCTGCGATTTCATTGGGATCACAGAGATGTGGTGGGATAGCTCACACAATGGGAGCATTGCAATGGATGGGTACAGACTCTTTAGGAAGGAGCAGCCAGGAAGGTGAGGAGGGGGAGCTGTCCTGTCTGTGACAGCACAGCAGGAATGCACGGAGGTCTGCTGAGGGATGGGTGATGAGCCAGCTGAGAGCTTATGGGGTCAGGGATAGAGGGCAGACCAACATGGGCAATGCTACTGTGCGTGTCTGCTGCAGACCACCTGGTCAGGAAGAAGTAGATGAAACCTTCTTCAGACAACTGGAAGAAGCTTCATGTTCACAGACACTGGTCCTCATGAGGAACTTAAGCCATGCTGATATCTGCTGGAGAGACAACACAGCAGGGCAGAGGCAATCCAGGAGATTCTGGAACGCACTGATGACAACTTCCTAACACAGGTGATTGAGGAGCCAATGAGGGGAGGTGCTCTGCTGAACCCCATTTGTACAGACAAGGAAGAACTGGTC
This sequence comes from Apteryx mantelli, assembly GCF_036417845.1. Lineage (NCBI taxonomy): Eukaryota > Metazoa > Chordata > Aves > Apterygiformes > Apterygidae > Apteryx > Apteryx mantelli. The sequence continues at coordinate 90,293,980 of NC_089978.1, read as the reverse complement.
AGGGCTATGAAAACTGGAGGCAGCCTTTGCTGCAGTGACCATTTGTGGGAACAAGAGAGAATTCAGGGAGAAAGATAAGGGGGCACATGGGAAAAACAGTACGTGGCAGCCAAAGCACACCACCCTTTTGCAACATGAGTAACGAACTAGCTGGTGAAGGCCAGACAGTTTGTTCCAGCTGCATGGCGGAGGAGGGAGCGATATGGAGGTATCACGGTCCGCCCCTGACCACAAAGGGTTGCATCCCAAAAAATAATTGCTGCTCACAGACTAACTGTTGACCTCTAGTACCCCCAGCCTCATTATCCCTGCTTACCATATTAAAAATCACGCCCTTTGCTGCATAACGATATGTAAATAAGGGAGGCATACCCCCAACAACTGCGCAAATGGCAATCTGGCCAATGAAGTATGTCTGCCGTGCTTCCACATCCCACCTTCAGCAACTATAAAACAGAGGACAGCTCACTAAAGTTTTTGGAAGGGAAGAAAACTGAACCCCTGACCTGTTCACTGGAGATTGCTGACGAGCGAGCCTCCTTCTCCCCTCCCCCAAACAGGGACGCCTCTTTGGTAAGACTTGCGCCTCCGACAAACGTCGGACGTTACCCGGGAAAATATATTATTATCGAAAGCGCTTAATTGTTAGTTTGAGCTCATAGAAAGAACATTTGTAGCAGCAAGTGCATTTATCAGTGGCAATTCCGAACCTGTTGTATCTGTCACTTTAATAAAATCTTATTCTTTTTACTTTGTGAAACTGACCCAGGGAAAGTCCTCAAACAGGGGGGCTCTGGCAGGCAAACATAAATTATAAAGATAAGGAAGGGCCTTCTGTCCTTCCCTTTCACGCGACACCATTAGATGGTGGAGTTTAGGACCCTGAGAGGAAAGAACAAGGTAAAAAGCAAGATTCCAACACATAATTTCAGGAGAACAGATCTGCTTAGAAGAATCCTATGGGTTACAGCTTAGAGAGAATAGGGGTCCAGGAAAGCTGTTTGATTTTCAAGGATCACCTCCTCCAAGCTCAAGACTGGTCTATCCCAACAAGCAGGAAATCAAGCAAAGAGAGCAGGAGGCTTGCAGACATAAAAACTAAACTGAGATGTAAAAAGGAAGCATAGAAGAGGTGAAAGCAGGCACAGGTGACCCAGGAGGAACATAAAGACACTGTCTGGGCATGCAGGGATGGAGCTGGGAAAGCCAAAGCCCATCCAGAGTTGAATCTGTTGAGAGACGTGAAGGGCAACAACAAAGCTTTCTACAGATAAATAGGCAATAATAGAAAGTCTAGGGAAAATGCAGGCCTGCTGCTGAATGGGGTAGGGTATCCGGTGACAAAGGACACAAAAAAGACTGAGGTACTGAATGTCGTCTTCTCCTCTGTCTTTACCGGCAAGACTTTCCTTCAGGAATCCCAGGCCCCTGAGACCAGAGGGGAAGTCTGGAGCATGGAAGACTTACCCTTGGTGGAGGAGAATCAGGTTAGGGAACATTTAAACAAACTGGGCATACACAAGTCCATGGACCCTGATGGGAAACACTCACAAGTGCTGAGAGAGCTGGTCCCTGTCATTGCAAGGCCACTCTTGATTATCTTTGAAAGGCTGTGGCAATCAGGAGAGGTTATTGAGGACAGGAAGAAAGCAAGTGTCACTCCTATCTTCAAGAAGGGCAGGAAGCAGGATTTCAGGAACTACAGGTTGGTCAGCCTCACCTTGATCCCTAGGAAGGTGATGGAACAAATAGTCCTGGAAACCATATTGAAACACACGAACAAGAAGATAACTGGAAGTAGTCAGCATGGATTTACAGAAGGAAGATCATGCTTAACCAACCCAATAGCCTTCTACGATAAAATGACTGATTTGGTGGATAAAGAGAGTGCAGCAGATGTTGCTTACTTTAGTAAAGGCTTTTGACAGTGTCTCCCATTGTAGTCTCAAAGACAAACTGATAAAGTACAGGCTAGACAAGTAGAGAGTGAGGTGGACTGAAAACTGGCTGAACTGCCAGGCTCAAGGTTTGTGATGAACAGCACAAAGTCTAACTGGAGGCCAGTCACTGGTGGTATACCTCAGGGGCACTACTGGGGCCAATACTACTTAAATCTGCATTGGCAGATGATGCAAAACTAGGAGGAATGGCTGATACACCTGATGGTTGTGAAGCCATTCAGAGGGACCTCAACAGGCTGGAGAAATCTCATGGCCTACAGAAACCTCATGAAGTTCAACAAAGTGAAATGCTAAGTCCTGCACCTGGGGAGAAATAACCCCATGCACCAGTACATGCTGGGAACTGACTGGCTGGAAAGCAGCTTTGCAGAAAAAGACCTGGTGGGCAAGTTGACCATGAGCCAGCAATGTGCCCTTGCAGCAAAAGAGGGCAATGGCATCCTGGACTGCATTAGGCAGAGTGATGCCAGCAGGTCAAGACAGGCAATCTTTCCCCTCTACTCACTATCCTGGTGAGACCACATCTGGTCTGGGCTCCCCAGTACAAGTGATAAATGGACATACTGGAGCAAGTCAAGTGTAGGTCTACAAAGACGATTAAGGGATTGCAGCGTCTGACATATGAGAGGCTGAGAGAACTGGGACTGCTCTGCCTGGAGAAGAGAAGGTTCAGGGGAGATGTGATCAATGTGTATAAATACCTGATGGGGGGAGCACAGAGGACGGAGCCAGAGCCTTCTCAGCAGTGCCCAGCGAAAGGACAAGAGGCAATGAGCACAAATTGAAATACAAGAAATCCCATGTAAACACAAGAAAGCTTCTTCACTGTAAGGATGATCAAACGCTGCAACAGGTTGCTCAGAGAGGTCGTGGAGTCTCCATCTTTGGAGATACTCAAAACTTGATCAGACATGGCCCTGAGCAACCTGCTCTAGGTGACCATGCTTTCAGCAGCAGGGTTGAACTATACGATTTCCAGAGGTCCCTTCCAAACTCAACTATTCTATGATTCTATGATCCTCAAAGGATCTATCCTTACAGGTTCCAAGTAATAGGTCAGATTTTGCTTGTATTATAGGTACAATTTAAGACTCAAATCATATAAAACCATGCTCACCACCCCACTGGGGAAATCTGGTACCTTAATTACGACTCTCACGTACAGCCAACTCAGATGGAAGACACGATCTCCACATTAACAGACATCTGGAAAGACTGAATGTCACCTTTGAGTGTCACCTGAGTGTCACAGTTAGAAGGTCTCCCTATTCTGAAGAAAAGGATCATGCTGAAAGCCTCTGAAATAATCTACTTCAGATCTTGTAAGTTATAAGCCAGTTTGATTAAGGAAGGAGTTCCTGTTCATTCAGGTTCCTAACCCTATCAGGATGGTCAGGTTTCCACAAAGCTGCTCAAATATAAAAGATAAGAGAACAACCAGAAGTTGCCCATTTCCTAAAAGCGTTTAAGAATACAAATACCTAAATATATCACAGTGTTCTTAAAATACACAGCATGTGGTGAAAGCAAATTCTTTTAGGATTGCCCAGACAGGCAGAAAAGAGAATCTGCTATAAGAACCACCTTGCTGTCATGAAGAGAAGAGGAAGTGAGTAAGTTCTTTTTGTCATGCAGAAGCATATCCACAAAGTACAGGAAATCGGGAAAAGCAGCAACAGTACAACTGATGGCATACACAGAATTTTTGACATCGTGCCATCTTTTTTACAATAGATAACTTGAAAGAAATTTAACAAAGATGATTCCAGTCCCAAAGAATAACAAAAACACTTGTAACAAATGGAGATTTTACCAAGGTACCTACCTATTCAGGACAAACTAAACGCCAGTGCTTAAGTCTCAGAAACTCATACCCACATTTGGTACTGACTGAAGTAGTGAAAGCAGGGCAGATACCATCTCCAATATATCCAAATACCAGTCACTATATTGACGTGGTTCCTACACAGTCTTTTTAGACTATGGCACCTCTTAACTGCCTTCTTAGATTGGTGTCAGGGGAAGAAAATAATTTCAGCCCTACACAGGACACTTAACCAGTCCTTCTTCAAACAGGACCTAACAATTACTCTGCAAACGTGAAAAGACAGCTAAGAACATGCATGGTTCTTAGCATGCATGCATAAAGTCTCAAACAGATTTCTAGCACTTGATGAAGTTGGCTGGATACAAATGGAAAGTGCTTTTGAGAGTATCTCAGAGTCGGACATACTCTTGTTAGATCATCTCTTCTCAATGAGCTTCCTGAACTCACCGAATACGTTTGAAAATAACTGAATATGAAGCTCCAGAGGACATAAAGGACCCCACAAAAAAAAGTAAGCATTTAGAAAGCATGTCAGAAGTAAAATCCACTGGCATACCAGATGATTGTAAAATGCATGGCTAGTTTCTGACATACACCTAGATCTCAATACAGAGGCATAATTATGAAGAAAAAAAAATGCTCATTTAAGGCTTTAGCCATTTTAGAACTTGCTACAAAAAAAGATTACTAGCTAATAATCCAAGATTGCTTGTTAAATAGGGCTTCCTACTATAAATTGGGAAGAGGAACTATCAGGCATGTTGGTACAACTTCGTCTTCCCTATAGGGACATATAAGAAAAAAGAGGCCAGGCCAGTAGAAACTATTGCCCATCCACACACATCCACAATAGCATAGATATTACAAAACACTTGAAGGAGCTACAAATGGAATCGTATGTGATGCAACAGGGCTCCAGGAGAAACAGAAACATGCTCCATGACACATTTTTGTGAGTACAATAATTGTGAAAAGCTGAGCTTCATGGAAAAACAAATTCCTGAAAGGGACCAGCTTATTTTTAGCCTTTAAGACTTCAGCAGTTAATGGTCAATTGGTCAGAGATCTAAAATAGTAGTGCAGAATATTTTTAATACCATTTGTCTCTTCAATATCCTGTCTCAACACAGGAGACACTGAGTTAAGATTTCTGTACGCAGGGCCACACATCATTCATGGAAATTAACAGGCAGGGACAGCTAAATTCCATGCACTGTTCTTAAAAACAGAGCAAAGTTAGAGGCTTACCAAAGCATTCAATTTAATTATTTGGGACTCTGAACTCATGAAAAGAAATGACAGTTGCAGAAGTTACTTTCATGCATTAGTCTGCCGTTTACAACAGATAAGTAATTTAGCACTCCTTGTACTGTCCACCCATTTCAGTATTTAAGAGTTTCCAAATTAATAGCAGTATGGCTTCATTATTAATGAAACCACGTTGTTAAGATGTCATTATATAATACCAAAGAATATGGATTTGTTTGTTAATTGTAAAGAACATGAAAACATTAAGACTGGCAAAACAAACAAATGTACTTAACCTTTCAACATGACCCTCTAGGAACCCAATCCAAATACTGACTTTCAGCCACATATCTGATTAAAGTACTGGAGTTTTACCACTCATTCAATCCACATAATTCACCTAAAATGATATTGCTCAACAGGAATACATTTCTATTCTAGTGATGGAAAAACCTTAATTACAAATGCAACTAAAGCATACTACCCTCATAAATCCATTATTGAAAGAGAGGCATGCTGATTATTTTTTAAATCCTTAATTTGTCATTTAGACCTACCGATATCTCATTTGTAAAGAATTCAAAACACATTTGCACAAAACTAGCTTTCTAAAACATTAACAATGTTTATAAATCTCTCACTTATTTCCCTACAATTTGACAGGATTGATTTTGTGCTACATACTTTAAATTCAATCAATCTTTGACTTTGGAAATTTTCATTTAAATTCTTCATCCCACAAATTCATTTCAGAAAAGAACATCACAGCCTAAAGGTGTTGTTTAATCTTAAAAACATAGCTAACAAGCTTTCCTATTTCTTATTACAGAAGTCTGAATCATTCATAAAAAACTCAGCTTTCAGTCATATGCCAAGGAAGCCTTCTTTCTTTCAAAGCTCTCTCTTGCTCTTAATTTTCAGTTTAAATAGAATGCACCAATACTAATTTACATTATTGTCACACCAGTGATTCAATATCCTCATTAGAATTATATCTGAAATGAGACCTGCAGGGCCTTGAGAGAAGTTTTAGCGCCAACATAATAATCCAACCATAAGCACCAATCAATAGCAGTTTGATTTCATCCACTGCTATTATAGTTACAAAATCTTGTTAAGTGTATTTTTAATGCCCTTGGATTTTTAGGGGTGACTAAAAACAGAAGGTGTGATAGAGACAGGCTGCAAGAACAGAAATGCCTTTAGGAATCTTCTGGAATTCCAAGATCTGGTTAAAATTAAAAATCTATCACTCTTACCACTAAAACAACATTACCACCACACACACACACACACACACACACACACACACGAAATCCCTACATATTCCCTTCAGAGAGCAGTAGAATATCAAGTGCTTAAAAATTTTAGTATTCTTGAGTTTTTGTAATTATTTGAAAACCCATTAAAACTGCTGGGTAAAAACAAACAAACACAAACCCAATTAGCCAACTAACCTCTAGGACACTGAGAGGATAATGCTGCTTTCTGACACAGATAACACTAGTTTTCGTATGTCCCAATTACCTGCAAATCAAGAGATCTGAAAGGAATACACGTGCAATATGGCTGTTAAGAGACATCTATTCTCGGCTTATAGACAATGTTCTTTTCTGAGGCAGCATATCCTGAAGCCCTTTATGTTTATTAATCTAGACATTTATTTTGACCACACATATAAGTAAGCATTTATATAAAGATATAATGCAGCTTCACGCTGCAAGTCATGAACAAACCACAATCTGACAGAGATCAATAAAAATGTTACCCTAAAATATTTCTGAGAATGGGATTTATTACATCTTTCCCAAGCTTGTGACACTAGCACTAGCAGTTAGTCTTAAAAAGTAAAGCTGAAGTGAACCTTGACAGTTCAGCTACTAGCCCATCAACTTACAGTCATTCAGATCAACTACATTTAACTATATGTCTATAATGGATCAGATGGCCCATCCACCCGAACTGCTACAATTTTTCTATTCCAGTATTTCCTTTCCATAAGCAGTTGCTCTGCTACAATCCATCACGTAACAGAATGTCACAAAGACGAAATATGGTGAATTCAAAGTATTTGAATAATTATTTGATTAAAGTATAGAAGATTATCCTTTATTTAAGTAAAGTACAGAAGACTATCCAGTAGAAGAGAAAGTTAATTAACACCTAATCTTCAAGCTTTTCAGACGAGCTCCATCCCAACAAAACTGGAGGAATTCTACACTATAAAACAAGTTCCTCATTTTCATTCAAAAAGGCACACCTGGCAGCCCGACAGTAACAGTATAAAAGGGAAAAGGAAAGACAAAAAGGCATTCAAATCAAGCAAAAAACATGCTTCCCCACTCTGTTCTGCATGTGCTTGCAGTTGTATCATCAACTAGGTAACATCTGAGTAAGCGAGGTACACTCACCTACAGACAGAAAAGTAACTGAACAGGTTAGATAGAGGGGAAAAGATACTTAAATTGCTCAGAAGTCAAACAATAAAAACAGCCTACAAAGCCTGGTAGCATTCAGACTTCTAGACTGACTTTTGAGAAAATTTCGCTGGTGGTTGAATTTCTAAGCTTAAAAAAAAAAAAAAAAATCACTGTGAAGGTAATTTCTCTGCAAAAGCAAAACAAAGCATCTCCAGGCAAAGTTGGTCATTTACAATGGGCCTATCTTCAACCAGGTTCTCTGCTTAAAAAGTCAAGCTCCCAGCACTTTCTTAACACACATGCAATTCTAACCCTTTCCATCTTCGGGGCTTCTGCAAAAGATGTGGCCTGCATTGAGAAATGTTGTCTCTGGTATTCATCATTATTATTTCCATACCCTGCAAACAGTATTTTCTCCAAAGGCTTTTCACTGTGCTACAGAAGACACCAAGGGCATCAGCAGGCAAACCTAATGATCAAAGAAGATTTCTATGGGATTCTTTGAGGACATGACAAGTTTTCCAACCATCTTAGCAATAAAAAGAAATGGTCATATATCAAAGGAAAGTATCTTAAAGTTGATGTCAAGAAAGAAAGGCTACATGATCAGATGGTAAAGGTACTAGCTAGTAATTAGTCTTAAAAATGGGGTAAACTCATAGGAATAAAGTAAATTTGAGGCTCATGTCAGAACCAATCCTATTTAAAAGGATTCAACAGCAACATTAAAAACAGCAAATCATTTATTGTTCTTTCAAAGGGTGACAATTCACAGAAAGCACTTCCGGTCTCAACACCAAACTGTGCATAAGGGGCTTATACGGCAGACATCTTCCATAATAATGTCTGCCCATAAAAAAATTGGGGACAGCCACATCTAAAAAGCCAATCTGTCGCATGAAACTAAGTCAGTAATTCCCAGTGAAGGATGGAAGGAGGAGGTTACAACATTTTAAGCTAAGCTGCCCCTCACCCCCTTCTGAAAAAAAAAAATCACCTTGGAGCAGAAGCAGCTTCAGAAAAATACCCCAATTGCTGCTCTTGCTGTGGAGACAGGAATTTATGATGGGCTATAGGAAGCACCCCACCGGCTTCAACTCTAAAATGCCTGTGAGGACTGCATCATAAGGGACTTGCACACTGTGAGGGATTGGCAAGGATACCACACCATTTACAACCTTAATCTTTTTTCCAATTCCTATATTTTCAGCCCTCAGCACGGATTTTCCCCCACAGAAAGTATTAGGTGTTAAAAGGTTCACAGACTTGATTCACTGATTGATTCCTAGTCTAACTGATTTGTGAGGCTAATTAAGACATGGCCAAACTGTGTCCATGTCTTACTCAACATCAGTGTTCAAGCAAGTTTCACACAATCTGATTAAAATTGACTAAAAGTGTCTTACTTCAGTAATCACTTAGACAAAATGAATTTTACATTAGCAGGATCAAGCACACGTCAGGCCTCAGTGGAAATGAAAAGGGCTTATAGTAATAGGATTTATAAATCCACCACATTAGGCTAATGGCTAAATGATTTTCATGTAACTTTTCCCCCTCCTCCTCATCCTTTAACTCGCTTAAAAAAAACACATACACACACATGCATGCACACACACACACTCACTCCCTATCTGGCACCTTTAACTATGAGTGCCAAGGCAAAAACAGCCATTCATGCACTTCTTTTTTAATTAGCTGAGAATTAAAGGCCACAAGTGAGCCTTCATTAACTCTTTCATAGCCGAAACAGTCAATTAGATTTTTATAAAGCCAGAATGCTTGAGGACCCTGATGACCCATTTCAAACACACACAACAGGCTATCTGCACACACGTAATGAAGCTCAAATGTTTTAAACTGATAAATATGCAACTGACAAAAATGGGATCCTTATTGCTCATAAAATTGGCAGTAACGGCATTCTTCATATGAATATTTCCAATTGCAGAGAAGATTCTAAAAGCCCTTGCTCTTTCTCAGCCAGAAATTCAATCCAACAGTTAGTAGCAGTTACTAATGACACCGCAATATAAATGGCTCAAAGCCAATGCGCTCTCTTTGCGAGCGCTGGAATGTCCTACACCATGTGGTAAACCAGGTGCTTGGTTTTGTTCTTTTGGCAGCTGAAGCTTTCATTTTCTGGAAATTTGAAAACAAAGTCATTCAGCGGGGCCTCTGCAGCACCACTTACATCTGCTGTAGTCACCGGGTACAGGAACAGAATTTGTTCATCAGCAAGTCCTACCCTTCCCCCACCTCTTCTAAAAACTAATATAAGGTCAGGTAATAAGAGTGAAAGTTCAAATTAAATGCATGCCACCATTATTTTCATCAAAATCAATTAAAAATTGTCAGATAAGCATGTCAACACTGCTCAGTTATAGCCTGCTTTACATTTTCAGGTAACTGTACAGACCTTAATAAATGAATCTAACTCCAGGATTAAAAGTTAACTGCCAACACAAATTGTTTAAAAATAACTTATCAAGTAACTACCCGTTGTCACCAGGCACAATTACATTATCACCACCTCACTTTCTTTTCATGGTATTAGCATTCCAGCCAGCCAGCCAAGAAGCACCCCCGCTTCTCCCTTCCCTTTCCAGCCCAGGTCAAGAACATGGTGCCTCTACTCATCCAGACTTATCAAAATGTTAGTTGCTGTTTATGCACATCAGTCTGTTTCTCTGGGGAAATTTCTCTTATTTACTTTTGTTAAAAACAACTATTATTTTAAATGAAAACACCCCTAAAGGAAGCAGCCAACCTCTGAAGAATTGCTCATTTATCACCCCAGGCCCAGCAGCCCAACAATAGCATTAGAGAACCCCAGCCCTCTCCCCCCGGTCATTTTTGGATATCAGATTCACATTCTTTCCTCACAAACACTTGTCCAGTGTCACACAAAAGAGTGACCAACAAACCTGATACAGGGCCGTTAAATTCAGACAGCAAGGCACCACACAATGACCTTTAAAAGAACGATATTAACAGGTGGTTGGTGTCTAATACAAATAATTATATCACACTTGAGCAGCGTGGACCAAAGTGGAAACACATTGTCTTGTCATCAGCAATTGAATAAGCCAAAGTAATGTTACCAGCATACCCTTTTAACACTCCTCTTTCCATTCTCAACTACAGAGAACACCTTCCTCTATAGAACATAGACAACGAGCTACTGATTTTACCACAGATATCTCATTTCCAAGTTTCATTAGGGTATCTGACATTTTGGTCTCTAAGCTCTAAAAATCCTGCCACTCTTTGGAGATCACATAGAAGTTTTTTCAACAACAAACTGAAATGTTGCCTATCTTTAATCTTGAAAGTGGTCCACTGAAAATACATCCCTACTTCAACAAAAAAACCCAAAGAACCTGATATATGTGTTCCTAAGTAATGTTCTTCAAAAACTGCTTGTAGCTTAGTTTCTCTTCCAGTCAGATTAATTGCCCTTACACACTAGTTTTTCCAACACCAGTCATTTCAAGTTAGCAACAGTTTTCTTCAACCTTTAACCCTGCGACAAGTCACTGTTTTGACAGCACAGACAGCTGGGGCAAATGGCTGCAACATTTTAAGAAGGATGGTGACTTCTGACCAGGTCCAAAGAATCCCACGTTGTCGGAGCAAAAAGGGAAGGGGAGCCTGAACACTGCCAGCCCCGAAGCGCTCCGTCTCCCAGCCTTTGCGAGGCTTTCGTAGCATGGCGCGACGGGAGAGCCGCCCCTGCCCCCCCAAGACAGGAGCGCGGCAGCAGAAGCCAGCCTGGCCCCAGCCACATGCCACGGGCAAGCCAGCCTGCACCAAGAGGGGCCAAGCAGCAGATCGGTTTCCTGTCAGCTGCACAACGGCCGACACTTAAGCTGCTTAAAGGCTTCTCATTCTTCACTTTAAAAATGGGAGGGCAGGTTCAAGGACGTTGCAGCTTGTCTAATTTATACTTTATGCACATGGACAAAGTTGGGAAATCACACCTCAAAACAACAGGATAAGCAGTAACCTATAGCTCAAATATCCATGTGTGGATGGAGGAAGTAGTCACAGGAGCAAAAAAAAATTGCTGATTTCTTGCACCACTGAATGAAACTCTGAGCAGTAGGCTCAAAGTTTCATTCAGTGGTGCAAGCGATCCAAGTCTTATCAGTAAGCCGTAAGAGGCTTATTTATTAGTCCATTAGCAAATTGTCAGCAAGGGTCTCAGCTGCATTATAAGAATAGCACAGAATAAGAACAAAATGAGCACTTGCACATGACTTACTGCTGTCTGAATATGGCTCAGCAACTTTAAAACAACACAACAATCAAAAACTTCTGAAAGATTACAGAACAAAACTTATCCCTCCTATGAAAAAAACAGTTCCTAGTTCTCCAGGGAGAAAATGGTTCCTCTGTGAAGCAGGCTCCATTTCCACTGTCCACAGTCACCAGTGTGCTCAAACGTCCTTCTGAACTTCTGAGTGATGTACTGTAATCTGTTTTGCATTTCTTTTTGTCTTCGGAAAGTAAACTGGAATCCGGCTAACAATTCCTTTTTGTGTTTTTAAAAGAAAAGTGAGTTTCAAGCTGCCAGGGAGATATTGCTGTGTGACACCCAAGTCAGCCCTGGAACTGGTCAAGCAGTGGTTCCTTCCGCCTAGGCCTTCTGCACTCCTCCAGAAAGCTGTACTTCCTCCTTACCTACCAGATACTTTGAACTTGTCATTTTAATTCAGACAAGTTTGAAAGCTGAATTTCACACAACAGCTTTGGAAACTTAACTCCCACTTCGATTCATTAACAACACGGTATTCAACTAGCAAGCGCAAAACACAAAAGCAGTGCAATGACAAATTTGGGAAGTGACTGGAAACACAAACAAAAGTTTGGATGCTTTTGCAGTGAAGACACCTAATACCAAAAAAAAAAAAAAAAGGAGGAAGAGAACTATTAACACAAATAAGAATTAGTGAAGAAGGTATGTTAGCAAGAAATACGTTCCAGTTGTATATTAGGCCTCCAATCTTGCACATTTAAAAGCATGTAAGACCTGCTCCAAAAGGCTTGTCTCCATCACAAATAAAATGAGGCAGCATCCTATCCCTATGGAGTCAGGGGCATATTTCTTTTTTTTTTTTTCTTCCCATTAAGGAGATATGTAAGGGAGTTCTGGCTCCCCACATTTATTATACATGCTTCTTTTGCAAGTCTTCAGCTCTTCATTTATTCCTTTACCTATTTATTCTTCTTAACATTCTGAACACTACAAACAACAAACTCACACAAAGCCCAGTTAAAAAAAGTTTCAAACAGTCAATATCTGGAACAACATATGCTATAGTGACATGGTTAAATTACCCTATAACAATACGCTAATACATACAAGTCAAAGCATCACCTCAAGAATTAATACTCGACAAAAGTAACTTCAGTGAAAAGAAAAGGAGAGAAGTAGAATGAGGAAAAATGGAATAAGAACAATTTTGTTCTAGATCCAGACTATATGAAACTTGGAGGAGGAAAAGCCTTTGGTTTCTTTGTTTTTTTCCCCCCCCGAACTGCACTATAGCACTTAGACCTCTCTGACACTTAAGGATGTGCAATCCACCCAGGCCTCTCTAGTTCGTAGCAATTTAAAAAAAAGTACTCTGGAACCTGATCTAAAGCATGTCTGTTGAGCATCTGAAAGGCTACAATTACTGTGGTTATAACTTGATCACATTTGGGCTCTCTGAGGCCCATTCCTCCATGGCCGCATGGCCAGGCTCACTACAGAGAAGACATGGCAGTCCAACTGAGCGCACACAGCAGAAATGGCGTCTCCTGGGCAAGTCAGACTTGCTGCACAGGCACCCATCCCTTGCTGACAAGCCACTTGCAAATGTCAAGGTGTGTGGACTCCCAGGTTTTTCAAAGAAACTGTAATAATAGGATTTGACATCAGCAAACAAACATTTTTCATTGCGTATATATTGCACATCTTTTGACATAAGATCTCCAGCACGAGCTGCTGGAAGTGCAGGAAAGTCATAAGCTCATAATCAGGTTCTCAAGCAGTGTTAACCAGCCACATCTATCATACAGTTTTGATGCCAGAAGGGATTGTTTTTATTTTAAAAATGAACTAAGTCAATTTGTACACAAAGACTGTTTTAAAAGAAATGAGTTAACATCAGTGAAATGGCAAACTGCCATGTTATTTTAACTAGCAAAAATAGTTATACACTGTTTCATATTAAGTAGTAACGATGTAAATGGGCACACAGTCAAACAGAGGCAGAGAGTTCTGTCAAAGGTCATAACATTCAGCGAGGACCATGTCATTTACAGGTGGGCAACCAGTTTTTGATATGCAAACACTAAAGCCCAAAAAAGCTACTGAAACACATACACAAAGGTAACATAAAAAGAAATCATCCACAAATCAATTTAAAATATTTTCTGTCACATATCTCTGCAAATTAAAGTTGCATGATTCCAACAGTCATAAAAGCTATTTTACAGAAACATATACCTTGATCCTGCACTAAAACATACATAAGTCACAGAGTAACCCCAAAGTCTGCCAATCAGTTTAGAAGCATGCGTTAGAATGGTATCAAAAACTTGATATTCTACTATGCAAGGAATATAATGAGCAAATACTCATAAAAACAGTTTTTAAACAGTCAGTCAGAATGGTGATACTAAATAATATTGCAGGAAGAAAAGACATTTGATTCACATTCATTAATAAATTAGCAACAGGCACACTTATCGCATCCCTTGAAAGATTCTGAACTTTGCAAGAATATGAACACTATCTTGAACTACAGACACCACCACAGACTTGATAAACACACCTTCTTCAAAGCATTCACTTTCTCAGTATTTAACAGAGTTTGAAAAAGGAGGAGATCATAACAAGCTCCTTGCGATTCTCCTCTGGCGGTCAGGCACTGGCGCAATAATGCTTTGCTGCACAGCAGGAAACGTCTCTGGCGAACCACGACCACCAAAAGACACACTCTGCTATCCCAGAGAGAGTGTGCTGAGGTATCTGTGGCAGCATGACACAGTCCTTAGTCACGGCACAGCACTCAGTCACCAACCACACAGGATGCCCTCCTTGCAATTCATCCTCCTTCACAAGGGCACATCTGCCTGAGCCTGGTTTTCCACACCTCTCTGTCACCATGCATGACATTTTAACCAAACATAAAGCATTTCTTCCTCCAAAACAAAAGGTCCAAATGATTTATACCTGTTGCTGATGTCTGCATCTCTTAGGAGGGCTTACTTTAACTTCCTCCCTCCTTCCCAAACACTTGTCTTGGCAAGGAAAGCTGGCTTCTCAATTTCCTCTCAGTAACCAGCCTCCATCATCTGTGTCCTGTTATCCACAGATTCTTCTCCTTTTATTTCTCCACTAGAATTTCAAGATTTTCTCTTCCTATATTACAGCCTAGTTTGTTCAAACAGTTAGTGCTGTTACTCAAAGCATTGCTTCCAACAAATATGTTGGTTAACATGCAACATAGTTTGCTGGAAACCTTCATACTTTTTTAATAAAGAATTATCCTGATCACAGGTGCAGAGATTTCCACCTCCTCCTGAGCCATGCCTGGCTCCTGATGAAAGGACAACATGTCTTCTCTCTTGTCAGAAAGGACATGAGCCATAAAAATTAGGGCACCACCTCTTCAGAGAGAAAAGAGTCTTGAACTAGAACATACTTGGCCACCAATATGACTTCATATATTTAGGTATTTTGCAAGAAGGAGTAGCCACACATATATTCACATATATTCAAATATACATCCTGTCCTGTTTATAACTTCCCAAGCTATCGCCACTACACACAGTGCAATATGCAAAGGCAGAGAACTGCTGCCTTCCACATTTGGCAAAGCCACATTTGTGACACTTTATGCAACCCACTCTGCATACCATCACTTTATTACTTGAAATAAGGGTTAAACTTATTTGTCCAGAAAAACTTCAGATCACCCTAATTCCAGAAGCTCTCAAGTCTCCAGTGTACACCTCCAAAATATTCCACTGTTTGTACAAAGCAACTTATTTAAACAGACTACAATCCAATGCATCTTCTGGTCCCAACTTCCTACTTCACCTCAAGAGTCTGAAAAACAGATTACCTGTAGTCAACATGAAAACAGTTAAAATTTATAAAACACTTCTAGGGATTCATAAATTTTATGATATTTCCCTTTAAACAATTAAAATTTCTAAACAGAATAAAATTTGATTTAATCCCTTCAAACATTCATGACATGAGGTATTAGCCAGAAACTAGAAAATATAAAAGCCTACAACATTTCTTAACATATTCAGGATGAAATTAATTATAGCATAGGTAATTTGATCCCTCCTAAGAGAGAGTATGGTGTCAGGAAAGAGACAAACTGATGGTCAGAGTTGTAAGTAAATAATAAACAGTAATCATTTCAAGATTTAACTGAGACAAGTGAAGTGCCACTTTCTTTCTCTTTGCGCAATGTTTTAGAGATGTAGACTACAGCAAGGAGCTTCCTTAAAACAAATTAATGATATCAGATCACGTACACCTGGGAAGGATTTACAGCAAACCTCTTGTAAACACCAAATACATGAACACAGAACCCCCTAAACCTATTAACCTATAAACAAGGTTAATATTGAAAGTCTAAGGGATTACTGAGTACTGATTTATAAGTACAAACAATTTTGTAATGTGCCAGATAGATATCTAGACAGGCAGAGCGTTCCTCAGTGTCTGACCACAAAGAACATCTTTAACTATGTAGAATTATCTTAATCAAAGATATCCGATCCAGGAGAAGTATAGATTTGTTACATAAATCATAAGATTTCAGTGTGGCAGAAGGCTGTAATGATCCCTTACTGACCTTCCTGTGTAATGCAGGCCATAAAGTTTTACTAAATAGTCTCTACTACAAGTCTGTCACTTCAGGTTGAGTGACAGCAGAATTTTTAGAAGCAAGACATATGATCTTGATTTAAGAGAAATGATGGGAAATCCACCATCTGTGCAACTTCTTTCCCATGAAGTTAACTAAGCACTGAAACATGACTGACTTGTGCTGTCAACTACAGTGACTTTGAATCTACACCAATAAACACAAGACACTGATCATGTAAGAGGACTTGTAAGATAGTGATGAGGAAAGGAAAGGGAGGAGGAAGAGATGAATTACAGATGACAAGCTGAACCATGCACATTTGGGACCTCAGACATTCATTTACAGAATTTTTGTTCTTGACTCCTCTTACTGCCTGATGGTCGCTGGCACTGCAGAAAACCCGTAACACAGCATGATTGCTTCAAGTCTTAGCGGAGCAAAACTGAAGCAGTTTGCAGTCTACTGCATCGCAAAGAGGTCTATGAAGAAATCCAGGACTGAGTCATCAAGTCCAGCCCCCTACACATCTTATAATCCTATTCATAAGGATATCTGACTTCCTTTTAAATACAGTCAGGTTCTTTTTCTTTCTCGCTCTTTTTTTTTTTTCTTAATCTTCACCGGCCACAACTGCCAATCTGAGATAGCTTTTTGTTTCTTACAGTGGTGCCCATAAATTATATACAGTCAGACATACTAAATGTATGTTCTCTAAAGGTTTCATGGCCCCTATCACTATTGCCTTAAAAATAATTTATGTTTTGAAGGGAACTCCTAGGGAAAAAAAAAATCAAATCAAATAGACCAAATAGACACAGTTGATAGATACCATTAGAAGTATCACATCTACAGTGTAATGATTTAACAAAGTATTCTTATTTTTTCTACCTTTGCTCATGAAAAGTAAGTGTTAAACAACCGAAGTACTTAAGGCACTTAAGTTTCTCTGTCTGTCTGTCTCTCTCTCTCTCAATAGTTTGCACCTGAATTAAGTTGCAATATCCTGTAGTTCCATATTTATATCACCTCACCTGAAGACTAACAGTTATGAGAAGGTTGCAAGGACTTTTTTTCCTCTGCACTTCTCATCTTTTTGATTCTGGGCAACTACAATCTCTTACAGAAGATAATTAAATGTTGTAATTGTAAATACTGAAGACTAGAAGAAAAAAAAAAAACTAAAAGCAGAAAAGGAATCCTGTCTTCAGAACCATTCCCATAAAGTTCACCCACTGCATGTGCGTCAATATTTAGTTTTTAGAATGTATTTGCATACTGCAGATTCTAACTTGAAAGCTGATACTACTCAAAAAGGGCAAACTAATATGGCTACAAAGAACCATCCACTGTAAAATTCCACAGATGCTTCTAACAAAAACATACTAACCAGCCTACCACGCAAAGTAATTATCCACCCTTTTCACTTGAAACACAGTGACATCTTTAAAATTCATACATGAAACATGCTCATCCACAAAATACATTCCTGAATCTGTTAAACTTATTTTCAGTCTCGATTTTGAGAACATAAGTGACAGAAAATTAAGGAGATTCAGTGGTTAGGCTTTTTCATTCCTGGAAACAGGGGTTGGAACAGAATAAATACCTGATCTGCTGTTTGCAGTTCCTGAAAAAGGGTACTAAATAAATATCTGCATGCTGGCTCTGAAGAGAGACTTAAAACACTGTCTGCACCCAGATCAAAACACTTAAAAATCTGGAGATTCAGCACCTGAACTTCCTCTTCATGGCATCTTGGGGAGTGACCAACAAGAGGTGCACTTTGATATGTCTCAGTCATACTGCTACTCCACAGTTTTGCCAGTGTAAATTTCCTTTTTTTTTTATTCTAAAAAAGTCATCTTCATTGGTAGCCAATTTCTGACATGAGCCCTATGTTTTTAAATATGAGTTTAGATGTTAAATATGTATTGCTCAACT
The DNA here is from genome assembly GCF_036417845.1 of Apteryx mantelli. Lineage (NCBI taxonomy): Eukaryota > Metazoa > Chordata > Aves > Apterygiformes > Apterygidae > Apteryx > Apteryx mantelli. The sequence continues at coordinate 90,275,694 of NC_089978.1, read as the reverse complement.
TAATAATGCATTATATTTACAGGATAATATTAATCCAATAAAACTATTACTTCTTCCATGAGACACTGCTGGTCTAATATAGCCACATACAACAGACCAAATATTTAGGGGTTCAACTCCTACGTAGTCTAGCAACTCCTATGACTCTACTTTTTCCATTTTAACCAAATCATAACTTCTATTCAAAAAAAAAGCTTAATGAATGCATATGCTAGATAGTTAGTCCATTCCAGGAAAATGAGAAGTGACCTTCACTCTAGTAGCAACTGGTTTATACTGTCCAGCAATGTGCACACAAAGGCATTCTGCGTTTGCTTTGATGGCTTGCACATGCCAGGGGTTGATGTCATTGATAGTTTCTGGCTATTGACATTGCTATCATTCTCACGCAAAGACTTTATTAACATAACAGAAGACAGGAAAGTGTGCTATCTCACTTTCTCAAAATTTTCCCCATCTGCTTCTGGATGACATATGTAGATCACCTTCCCTTATCTGTTAGCTAGAATACAGCAGGCACTCAAACTCCCGAGGAAGATTCTGGCCGCATGTGTCTTGCAAACAAGACTATTGTTTATGAGATCATTGCTCTGGCATTGTTAACTTGCATCAATAATCAAGAATGAAAGCACCTAACAAGTTGAGTTACCTAGTAAGATAACACGTTATAACAGCAATCATGTCATATAAACTTCAAACCCCCTTTAGTGCCAATTAATATCAAGAGCATTAGCACCAACAGTAAACGAATATGAAGCAGTATAATTAATGCTTACTACATAGTAGACTTGTAGCTTCAGTTATCATTTTTCACGTTAGTCAACTGAAACAGTAACAATATGTAACAGTTGGAAAAGTTATGCGTATAGAATAGGGCTTACACAGTCCCACAGCACCAGGCAAAGGTAGCAGTTTTTGAAACCGTGTCATGCACTTTCCTATGGAAACTGCTAACTAAGCCTATGGACTGAGGCAACAGGACAGATGGCAACAAATGTGCTGAGAGACATTTCATCCTTGAGGAAGAACATTCAACACAAGGCATCAGCAAAAAAGGAGCAGACTTGGAAGCACGACTCCCACAGATCTTATCCAGCTGCTCTCTTGTTTAGGAAAATCTAACCTAGTCAAGCAGTGTTTCTCATCCTAATGCACAGTTTTCACATGTAACCCATCTAGATTTCTTTCACAGAAAGTCCGGTGCCGGGTGCACCACAGGAAGGCAGAAGCCCTGCAGTACAGTTCCCCTTATGAGAAGCTTCCTTCTCAGTCCCCAGTAATTAGGAGCTTGTTTAAAACATCCACTCTCAAGTTTGACCTATAGAGATCTTAATATTTTTTTGCTATTTTAATTTTGTGTGTAAAAAAGAAGTAATTATCCAAGCTGTTTTTGAATTCTTGCACGCTTTTGGTCTCAACAGTAACTCACAGACAGACCTGCTTGCCCCCCCTCAGTGTGCAGTGTGACACAGTATTTCCTTTACCAGTTTTAAGTGTTCCATGCTTTCAGGTTGGTTATGACTTAAAGACAAATAGCTATCTTCTTTAGATCATTTCATTTTATTCTTGACATTCAACTTCTTAACACACTGACTGACTTCTTAACACACTGACTGAACTAAGTGCTGACGTAAAAGTAATTTTCACGCTTCTCCCCCAGATTTTAATTTCAAGACTCTCTAGTTTTCAGAGAAGTTGCTAGTATTTTTGGACAATTAATCTTTTTGAACTACCTGTAAGTAATTTCACTCCTCCCTTCTTTCCACCCCCATCCCCAAGTAAGCAAACACCAAAAAGGATGATGAAAGTACTTATCTGGGAAGAGACAGTGGAGACAAGAAACAGAAGAACAGAAATAAGAAAGCAATAGAAAGAAAATCAATTACTTGCTGTCTAGGAAAATCTATTTGCAGCTTATGCTACTCTTCCAAACATTTTACAGTACAACTAAGTTAACATTTAAACACCTGTGCCCATTACATTTAAAAAGCAGTTAAAAGCAAAACATGTAATGGAGTTGTTCTTCCCTTACAGGTATGCATATTGATTTAGGTTTTTCCAAACTCCATCTCCCCCATTATTCACTATAACGATTCAGAACATCAGAGAGCACTAAATTTTCTTTCTGTAACAAGACAGCATGTCACAGGTCTCTTTATGGCCAAAAAACCTTACCTAATCAACTGCTAAATGCTTAAAATGACTAGTGGCCCAGATACAAAAATTGATAATTAAAACCAAAAAGCAACACCTCCATGTTTTGAAAAGACTTGATTAAACATACAAAAAGCTTATTTTTCTGCTTCTCAGACAGTCAGAAATCCAGACATCGTTACAGATCCCTACTTGCAAAACTGTACTTGTCTGGAGAGTTTAAATGGTGAAATAGTATTGCATCATATAAAACAAATGCAAAAAAAAAAACCACAAACAAAAAAAACACTTATGCTCAAGAGCATATAGAAACTGTCTGTGATGTTCCCTGTACAACATAGACTATAAATAAACTATTAACCCCAATTCTTCCCAGAGAGAGGAGCAAACAGACAGTCACAAAACAGGCTTTCCTTAAGTTAAGATGGAAAAGGCCAGGGACAAATACTAAGTCTGTACTGATACTTGATAATTGTGATAATCTACTACCAGGCATACCTTACATGCTCTTTGCAGCAAAAAGAACTTGCCTGGCTTAGCAGAGAGGCTGTCCCTTATTACGCACACCAGCTGAGCCAAAACCTATGCAGTACTGTATGGAATAACAGAAGGATCATTTCAGGAATAGTCAAATAAATGCCACTTCATACTGCTTTACCACATCCAGATCTACTCTGCCAGTTGTTGTTTTTTTCCATTTAAAAAAAAAGTAAAGCAAGATCCACTGGGGAAAGGAAATAACTGACTTTAAATAAGCTAATATAATAAACATTAAACAATAACAAACATTTATTCCTACAGTGAAAATTAATGAAAAGGAAACTGGGACAGCTGCACAGTCCAAAATTGGCACTGATTTTCAGAGAAGGAATAGGATCCCTGAAACTATTACTAGATAGCTCAGGAATCCCTGGCAAGAAATCAAACAGTTTCTTAAAAAAAAAAAATTGCTGTAATTTAACACAGTATTTATGACAGAGCAAAGTGACACAAGCTCACACTCCAGGCTGAAAACTGAGAGACACAAAACAAAAGCTACAATTTATTAATCTTCTCTTGGTCAGCCTGTCAGAAGCCCATCTTCCCCGAAAAAGCAAACTGGATGACTTGGTCATACACGAAATAACAGAGATTTTCATGATTACTTTCTTCAAATATTTAAATAATCAAATCAAAGTTCAAAATCCACCACCAAAGTATCAGATGGGAAAAGGTCTGTGCTAAAGGAGGCGAGGGGGAGGGCTTTTATTTGAATGGAAGAAAATTTTTTGTATTTGCTATGTAGTTATAAAATAAGCCACAATTAGGACAGAATCTCCCACAAGATTACTAATTACATTTCACAGAAGCCTAAAAGCGATCAATATCATTATGACAGCCATTAGATCACTATAAAGTGCAAATATCTCCTATTAGTAGAAGGAAAGCTCATCACATACATTATGAAATGACATGGAAGGAAGTAGAAGGAAAAGAATCTGAACAAAAAGCCCCCCACCCTATCAAGTGATCAATTCCAAATATTCTAATACCAGCTGGAGAGCCTTAAAGATAAGTAGAAACTATAACCTGCCACAAAACATAAGGTATCAAGGAATATCGGTCCAGTTTACCAAATAGCATGCAAGTTGGGGGGAGAATTTCATGTGTGTCAGCTTTCCTTGGGTGAGGTTTGTTGGTTTTTTTGAAACAGTGGAGAGTTTCCAACTGTAGCAATATCGTAGTTAATTCAATTTGTACATACATACGTGTGTGTGTGTGTGTGTGTGTGTCTCAGAGTAACACATTTTTTAATAATGGTAGCTTTTATATTCTTCAACCCTTGATTCCGCAATTCATTTTTATTCTAGGATGAAGTGTTTCAATTCCCTAAATTCAGCCCATCTTGTTTCAAGTCCAAAGTAATGCTCCATGATTTACATAAAAGCATTTCCACTATACTAAGCAGCAAGCAACAGATACAGTGAGTGAGTTCCAGGTAACATTTAAATAGCTATACTAATTACACCACATGGAGGTAGTAGGAATATGAACCCCTACTCAAATCCTCAGAGTAATCACCCAGAACTTGAGGGAGAAAGAGAAGAAAAAAAATGGTATGAGCCAAAAGACCACATGGAAAAGAATCAGAAAGAAAACAAGAAAACCACCTATGTAAAGGAGGTAATCTCAGCCAATTAGACACCATACTGATCTTATCACAATGTGTTAGAGGTGAGTAGTAGTTAATAACTTCACAGATTTCCTCCAATCCTTTAACGAGGAAGGAATGGCAGTTTCTAAATCATTATTGCTCTGTCATCCTGGCCGCCTGCCAAGAACGCGGAACTTCAGGACACCTGTCAAATAACGCATTCTTACTGAAGGCGGACTCGTCTTTGCTCTTTTAAATCCATTTAAAAAAACAACAGTGTTCATAAAAAGCAATCAGATAAAAAACCACGGTAAAATTAAAATTAGAAGTGGTTTCTTAAAGGACAATAAAGAGCCTTTGACAAAAAAAAAAAAAGTTGCATCTCTGCTGAAGTAACTATATACATACTTTGAAGATCAACTACATGATGTAACAGACCTTTTTCCATCTCTAGCATCTGTGACATATAGTAATACATGTTGAAACAACTGGCCACCTGATGGACAATTGTGTGTAAGAGTCAGATCTAAAGCTTTTCTTAATCAAAGCTTTCTACAGGGGGTCTCACTCTAAGCACAGTCTTCTCATTGACTTTTCTTTAGCTCCAGGATGACTACTTTTAAAAGTGTGAAATACAAAATTTTGCATTGAACCAAAAAAAGTACAATACGTATTAAAACATCAAGACAGATGAGCTATTACGATTTAAAGAAACCAGTATCTTTCTGAACAAATATAAAAATGATACTTGCCTAAGTTAAAAGATGCTAATTAAGCTGAATTCACTTTATCACAGTTATCTTTCTCCTGGCAACTGTTCTGAAGATTCAATTTCCTTGGATAAAAAAGTAGTTGTTCCTAGAGGTCTTCTATAACAGAAACCCTTCCTACCCAGGCATTTCAGGAAACCTGACCCTGTACTTCAGTAATGAAGCATTTTACACATTTCTACTTTTCCAATAACTTCACCAATCCAGTCAGTCAGGGAGTTTAAACTCACCAATTTCTGGTCCGTTTCATGAAGGCAGCAAGCAATTAGAAAGGCAGCATTAACTTAATAAAGCATGATCAATCTGACATGAACAGCTGAAAAACTGTTTGGCCTTGGCTATCTTTTCCTATCTCAGCAGGAACCAGAAATCACTGTTCATAAAAACTGCATGTTAACAGAGAACCACTCTTTTTAACCAGGGCTTACCAATCATCACTTTCCAAATTGTGGAAATTTCTCCAGGCTAACGTGATCACCAAGAGTAACACAAGCTCAGATACAAATGACTGCAAGGGAATAATCCCTGCAGTAAGTTTAAGTGGCATTCCCTATATTTGATGAGCACTGCATTTCAGGTGGGGATGAGAACCACTTCCTTAAAAACAACAACAACAGCAAAAAAACCCACAGTACTTCTGGTTTTTTTCCAAGTCTTATTGTCAGTTAGAAGACACAAAAACAGAAATAAAAGACTAAACAAAAAGTAAAGGGAAGGGGATTTTTTTGTTTTGCTAAGCCAGGTGTTGAAATAGGATTTTATGGAGCAACTATTTTCAGTGGCTCAAAACAGCAAATATGCACAGTATTAAATTGTAGACCAGATATCAACATATAGAATCTAATCCTACTCCCTGAAACCTTATCCAGTAAGTTTGATAAAGGGCAGAGCCTGATGCTAAAGACAAGGCTACCACCAGCAACATCCCCTGCCTTATATTATGCATAACCACTGGAATGAAAGTAAGTGGAAAGAGCAAACAAAAAGCAAGCATTAAGTTAGGCTTTTGCATGCCTTTCAGCAACATATCATACTTTAAAATTTTGGGGGATTTATGTCATCCAACTTTGATACTGCCCTCTCTCTACTACAGAGGAAATTCAAACAATTAGCTTGGACCATATGTCTAACTTTTAGGCTGGCAGGGTTAGAAGCAAGGAAACCTATCTCAAGAGACCCACGTAAGGCATGTCTCGCCTTATTAAACTACATCTTATTTTCAAGGATCCTTTGTCCCAAGCACAGTTCTTTATTTTATCCAACAGAATCTCCTGTTTTCTTACAAGAATTGTATTGTACCTGCAGCAGTACAGACAAGCCACCTTCCACAGATAAAGGTCTTGAAAAAACTGTCTCAACTGTCTCATCTGTCTCATATTTCAATGCTGAAAATAGCATAAGCTGTTCATGCATGTCTTCTACATCAAGCCAATAAATCCTGGCACAAGTCCAATGAAAGGACATATATACAAGAGACCACAGGAACTAACCTATGGAGCAAAACCCACACTTCAAATACTCAAAGCAAAGATTTCTTAGGTTTGGAACTAAAATGGCCTGGTAAGACAAATATCACTGCTGAATTGTCCTCATCCTTCCAGTTTTCTTGACTTCAGAAGAAAAGCAGCTAATCTTGCATCTGCTGGATCTAGCTGGATCTTGGTGATGAATCTGTACACGTATTACAGCAACTTCTAAACTGATGGCCATACAACAATTTTGGTTGGAAGGGACCTCTGGACATCATCTGGCCCAACATCCTGTTAAAAGAAGGGCTAAAGCTACAAAGTTTGATCAGGTTGCGAGGGCCTTGTCCAGTTGAGTTTTAAAAGTGCCAAGATATAGAGATATCAGAACCTATCTGGGCAACCAGTTCCAGTGTTTCGCCAGCCTCATTGTGAAAAATTTTTCCTTCATACTGATCTGAATTTCTCTAGCTCCAACCTGCATCTGGTGCCTCTTATTCCTTCACTGTGCACATCTGAGAAGACTCTTGCTCTGTCTTCTCAACAACATTCATTAGGTAATTGAAGATCACAATCAGATCTGTCCTTAATCTTTTCTTCTCCAAACTAAAGAAACCCAGTTCTCAGCCTCTCCTCATATGTCACAGTGGAATCATCATCATCCCTAAAGCATTACCTGAAAATGACAGATCTGGTAGGCTCAAAACTGTATTCATCCAAGAGAATAAAAAATAGATCATGTAATCATGGGTGGAGCAAAAAGCTTCTAATACAGTCTGTTTCAAGAGTGAGCTTTTGCACAGTGAGCAACATTCCCAGGAGATACGTGAAACTTTGCGATTATGAGACCAAGATGTCATATTTTTGAAGGACAGTATGAATTTTTATTCAAGTCTCCTGGGAGATAGACACCTCACGTTAGATCATTTCTGTATACTCTTAGGACTAGTGCTTGAACAGGGAGATGATTTTTTTCCTCCAATTGAAAAGTTTCCAGTCTTTTTAAAACTTTATTAGTTCCTAGATTTCCCATGGCTTCTAGAATAGGACAATGTCCCATTTAAGACAACTGAGGGAGACCGTTCTCCTCCTGAAGAAGAACTTCTGTTAAGTCTCAAAAAATTGCCTATTTTATGGCAAGCTACCAACGGACTAAGAAAATGTGTACTGCAAAGACTTGTAGTAATAACAAATCTGTAGGATGGAGAAAAACATAAGACAGTAGTTAGCATTCCAACTTGAACATCCTTTGGATTTGCTGAAGAAATTGAGAGAGACTTCTAACAATGGAAAAGTCTTCCAATCTTAATAGCGAGTATTGGAAAATGAACTTGTTTAAAAATAGAACCTAATCAGTTTACAAATGGTGTTGTGATATGTCTGCCTGCAAAAGCTGTCACCTTCATGATGCAGTGCCTGTGTTCCTACATCTGGGGAATCACTTTCTTTTATGAGGCATCTCTGTGCCAGTGTCTGAAGAACAGAACCACAAAAGGATCTGTCTTTTGAATCTCATAATCCCTGAAGTACTCTAGATAGGATTAAAGGATTTCTTCAGTTATGCTAAAGCCTGAGCATGGCAAACTCTCAGGGGACCTGCAAGATTCAAGTACATTCCCCAATATTTTACTGCATACCAGAGAGTCTTTCTTGTTACCACTGGATGTGGAAAGACACCACTACTCCTGATCCTGAGATACCAGCTCACCAACCGCCCCCCCAGCTTCTACCAGGGTACATACTGTTATTTTTCAGATACTCTGGAAAATGCACCGGGGAACCTCACTCTTTAAAGTTGCTTGGTTTTAGTTTAACTACAATTTTGAGCAAAGACTATCTTGTTACCCAAATCGTTGCAATACCACCCTCAATTCCAGCCAGGTTAAGATAAAATTCAAGCAAAACCTGTATCTTTGGGCAACAAAATACAAGACAGGAAGCTATAAAAAGACAAAAACAAAAGCATGGAAGAAAAAAGTCAAAACCACATTCATTCTATTAACGCTAACTCTACAGTTTCACAGACAGGTGTGAGCTAAAAAAAAGGGTGGTCATGCCTGACCCCTCATATCTCTCTGCCCCCAATTTCTGACCTCCTGTTTTCTACGAGCTCTAAGGGTATGCAGTGAGTCATTGAGTCATTGATCCAACAAAAATCAATTTGATTTTCCTCTAGACTTAGTTTTCAAGTCAGATCACCAGGCAGGTCCAACTCCCCATGTGGTCATGCAATTGCTATAACTCATCCAAGATCAGCACCAGGAAGCGAGAGGCACCACACCTCTGGTGATAGCACAATCTTAAAATTAGCTATTATGAAGAAGTCGTCTCTCGACTCATCTGACTGACTGTACATCTTGTGTCCAATCAATATTCCTAAACATTTTTCACTGAGCATACATTAAAGAAAACCTTTATCTGCAATTAAAAAAACCCAAACAAATAAAATAAAATTTCTCCTCCAGACAAATTTCCTTCTCACCCAGGATATTCTGGCCATTCTTCTTAACTAAAATGTTTCATTTCCTCTCTTTGGAGATGCAGAAGTCTTTATCAGACCAGATATCATCTCACTCACTTGACAAACAATAATAATATTTAATTTCAATGAATGTTGAGATCTTCCATAATTTTTCTATTCCTTTGCACTTAGTTTGCATTTTCAGATTGTAAGCAGCCTCTCCCTTGAAATGTATGTTCTATATCTTTTTGGATATTAGCATGCAGAATAACGTACATAGTTTTTTTACTGGCTCACAATTGCATACATAATAAATTTAACAACAGTGACAACTGATTTGACTCAAACACCTTCCATTTAGGGACACTGCAATAACTCAGCAACATTTCTCTTAACATTTCAGTCTGTCATTTTTATATTTAAAAGCAATTAAGAAATTCTTTGCCTAGGCTTTTGTCATCAAGTTGCACGTCTTCCAAAAACGTTAAATTGGTGTCACATTCCTTATGAAAACATAGATGGCATGCTTAGATGAGACTTTAGGAGGCTCCTTTCGCTCATCTCACTTTCCCCTTTCTCCCATGCTATAGCATGGGAGCAAGAAGGTGTGACAATTGCCCCATTCACATGACAGTTCTTCCACACTGTATAATGAGCACTTTAGTTACAATTAAGAGAAAGTAACTGATGATCAATTTCCCCAGATGAACAAGCTAAAAAAAAGGGGGGGGGCAGGCAGGGAGAGATGCCTGGATTTCTTTTCAGAAGCCAATTACAATGGATGGCCATTAACCTGCTTACCTACCCTTGTTTAATTTTTTTAAAATGAGCTCATCTTTCTCCACTTCAACTTTCTCCTCCCTCTTCCATTCTTTTCCCAGATTGCAGCTTTTATTCTTTCCTTTTGACTGTCAGGGCCTTAAACTAATTTTTAATTGAGAATGTATCTAAGGATCTGAATGAGGAAGCTGGAATCAACCCAATTGTCTTTTTCCCCCTTTTATTTTCCATACTGTAACATTGTATCTACCACTGAGCACTGCTGAAAATAGCAAAGGTGTGATTTTCCTTTTAGAAGCATACCTTAGCTTAGCTCTGCTACTACTTGGGCAAAAATCTGGAACAACGGAAAACAACTTAGAAGAAATGAAGTACCTGGAAAAAGCATCAGTTTTGAACAACAGCCGTTAGCAACCAAGCTGAGTACAGAAAAAATTCTCTCAGTGACTCCTCTGTGGTCCTGTAAGAAAATACTGCAGGAGAGGGCATCCCAAATTTGGGAAATCAGACAACTGACACTTCATCAAAAGACTTGTCTTTTAAAGAAGCTAGAAAGACATGACCTTACACTGCCTGCTGGTGCAGAGCTGGCTTGTTGTACAGCACCGACTCATCTTGTTTCCAGTTGTTAAATTACATTAAAAGGACAGCTAAAAATATATTAAATATTTTCCTATTACTTTTCCATGCAAGCAACTGCTGTAGTTACAACAGGAGCAATGTCCAGGCGAACTCTTACTAACTCTGAGGAGAAAAATAAATAAAGAGAAGCCTTCTAATTCATTCCAGATCAATAACATAATATTTGGATTCCAAAAACTCTAAAGAAACCTTTTGTTTAAAATAAAATTTATTGTTAAAACAAGAAACGATGTGTTTCTAATGATCAGAATTGGCAAATATTCATGTTTTTCAAAAAGGACAAACAGATCTGATGTATAGTTTTAACTGCCTCCCATTCTAATTTTTTGCCAATTTTTTTTCCCTTTCAAAATACATTAAACTTTACCAGTCTACCTGTGATATAATACACTGAATTAAGACAAATTTCACACAGATATTCCTCATCTTCCCTTTTAGAGATTATCCACAACTGAAAAAAAAAATAAACAAGGAGGATGCATTTGAAAAAACATATAGTCAATCTTTAAAACACTTAGTGACAAAAATGAAAGTCTTAATTGATTAATGATCTCAAGGTCTCTATCGCCATCTAGTGAAAAATCACCACCATTACTACACTGTGCACATAAATTACCTCATTTACTGGAATTACACACACTAATTTCTCTGCAGGATCCAGCCTGCCTATGACCCGAGCTGTAAGACTTTGCAAAGTTTCTGCTGCATGTCTTAAGGTAAACCAAGGTCAGTCACCATCACATATCTCACTAAGGTTAACTAAAGAGATCTGAGCTCTTACGGGAAATGTTGTCAATGGCTTACGGATTTCACTCTCTATCCTAAAGCTATGTTCTGACATAAATGGCATCCTTTCTATATCGTATTTAATACTTCTCCCATTAAAATGAAGTAAACATGTTACACACCAGCACAGTTTTAAACAAATGACAATGTGTCATTTTACAAGAAGCGTAATGTGTCACATTACAAGAATTTTTAGTCAACATACGGAACTCCATAGCAGTTCCACTACTTTCAGTGCATTGCCATAACCAAACCTGCATCTCACGAACAGGAGTTACCGCCCACGAGAGGCAATATAGAGCACCCAGGATCACATGCTTTCAGTTCACTCTTCCTCCAACTTCAGTTAAGGGATTCTCAGTCACAAAGTTAGAAAGCAGACAATTCATAGAAGTTACCAAAACTCATTTTCTCTCAGCTACATTAAACTTAACAATACAGTAATCTTCAATAAGAACTTCTTTAACTTGAAAAGTATATTCCCCGTTTTAATTTTTTTCTGCTAAGACTTATGATTGAGCTGTAATTGTGTCAGTATAAGAAAACATTCATTTCACTATTCATCCCATACAGTATTTTTCCCCCCTTAGACACCTACATCAGAGACATCTGCAAGCCTACCTGCATTTATTCAGATTTTCTCCACAACAATATTGCATACCACTTTTTTCTTTTTAAAATGTATTAATCATTGACCATCAGAAAAGCCTTATCAATTTATATTAACATTTTTCTGTAATAATTTTTTTTTAATCACCCTCTTCATACATAGAGACCAAATCTCCTGACACTTAACACTCATCTATTTTACATTAGCATTCAATGTTAAGTGGAAACCTATGAATGGAAAGATTAATGTAAGGAAGGTTTTAAAATACTATTTTTCTAGATAGAATATTCTAACTCACAAAACCAGATAACTGAACTGCTTTGTATCATCTTTTATGGCAAAAACTACTTAAGAAATGCAGAATAAAGCTATATCTGTTAACTGACTACCTGCCTAAGCACACAAGTTTTCAGAAAACAGCATATTCAATGTATTTCATCAGAATCTGTCATATTTACACAGAAGCACAAAATTACAGAAAAGTCTTAACATTTTTCAAGTTTTTCAAATGTTTGTTATCTCCACAGTATCCAGAGTAATGAGTACTAATCTACCCCAAATAATAAACTACACACGCAATCCAAAAGTATTTTCCCCCCTTACTACAAAGGCCAAAAGCTCAAGTATCCATACAATACCTAGTTTGTGACAGGTGTTCTATATGACTAAGGAAAATTTTCAAGTTTTAAACAAATTCACGACTTGTAGAATATTGCTAGAAAAATTACAATTTTAAACTTATAATCATGATCACAAGTTGCTTTTCATGCCAGCCTTGTAGATAAACACATCAGAATCTTACAAAAAAAGATACCACTTCCTTAAAGGAAATGTCAATACCTGAATTCACATGCACACATAACCCATTCACAGTTACTTTTTGAAGCTGGAAATGATTTCCTAGTTAAACACGTGTGTAAAGTTAAACATAGTGTCCAGGGAAATCCTGGGAGGACAGCAAATGGGGAGTTGCCTTTAGAGAACAGTTTATACGGGAAGACTTAGAAAAATAATGACACATTATCAGAAACAAAATGCCCCTATGCACATCAGCTGGAAGTTGTGAATGGACCTTTGCAACGTGCTCTAGGTGACCCTGCTTAAGCAGGGGGGTTGGACTAGGTGATCTCCAGAGGTCCCTTCCAACCTCAGCCATCCTGTGATTCTGTGTGACTCTGTGATCTTCAGTGCACTGGGTGCAAGGAGTGCTGCTCCTTTAAGTCACAGGGATTACATGCTTCTGAACACAGGAGTGAACTCATCCATCTCCCTGGTCAACTAAAAGATTAACAGGAGCCCACCATCCTGTCACATCCCTTCCCTGGATTTTTATAGCTTCCTTCTTGGTAGTCTCATTTATATAAGAACCAAAATGAAGCAGTAGGAAAACTGTGTTTTAAGACACTGTACATCAGTGGTATGTTTTGGATCTGAAATGGTTATTTTTTCCATTGGGACCAAACTGATGTGGCCTGCATTCAACTGCTATCCTAAACAACAGGAAAAGTATTTTTGCCTATATAGTTAACAGAATCTCAAAAATAAAATCTGGCCTCTTGAGGCCAATGCAAAGCTTCATTTTATGGAACAAAGAGTTTCAGAAAAATAAAGCCTTGATATATAAATCACTGATGTCAAGTAACTAGCCCTGTCACCAAGTTAAGAGTTTTAGGAAACTCAACATATCAGGGCAAAGGACAGACTGGCTGAAGACAAGTACATCCAAAGCTGAAGCATACTGCAGAATTGAAGACTAAACCATGAAGCAGAACTAGAAATTCATGGAAAACGTGAAAGCAGCCTTGATTTTTTGTCACCATAATCTGGTCTATTGAAACTAAGCAGTTTAATTCAGAATAAAGCCCAAGCTGGAGCTTCAGCTTGTTTTATTTTCTGAGATATTTATCTGATCTTTTTCCAGACACCAGTTTCTTTTCTCCAACTTTTGCAGCATAAGAAAGACAAAAACTACAGTTCAAAAACCAAAAGCAGGTTCAAAAATGAGTGAAGACCATTCTCCTATTCAATGAAAATGCAGGAAGCTTAAATTCACCATTTCTACACTTGTTCATAACCTATTTAGTGACTTACCTCTCTCCCTTTATGCGTCACCAAAGCAGCCAAAGGTTTGGCATAGAATCTGCTGTAGGAAAATCCCAGGCAGCCATACATACTGTTAGCAGTGAGTTTCAAAGCTTTCTGTCTGATATCATACTGAAAAGAAACATAACCAGCAAAAGTGATACAACCATAACCAACAGAGAACAGAACTTAATGTTCACAATTACTTTCATAGCTCTTTATATAGCCTGGAGCAGTGATGGGCTACAAGTAAAGCATATTACAATCACTACTCACTATTAATCATCCCTATTCTGCAAGGCTGATCAGTGCACTTAGGGGAGTGGGAGGAAAAATCAAAGGAGTTCTATAAAACACACCTGTAAATAAAGGTCAGGATTTAAATCTGGCTGTTTCATTAACTGCTTAACTTGGCGCCTTCTCTCCACCAGTTTCCTGATTTCTTTAGGCAAAACTCCCATTTCCAGAGATGGGTCTGGAAGCTCTGGAATTTCTTCCTCTTCTTCAACCTGTCAAACAATCACCAATAAGTTTTTTTTTTTCTGCTTGAAGGATACATTTTAATGATAAATTTTAAAAGTGTTTAGTGAAAAGCTTGAATTAAAAAACAAAACAAACAACAACAAACAGCTTGCATTTACTTCTGCAAAATACCCAAAGGACAGTTTAAAACAACAGGCATGAGCGAGTTTTTTTGTGGTCTTTAACTACATTACTTAGTCTCTGCTTAAGCAGGCCCAGAGTACCTTTTGAATTTAAGGCCCCTTCCCAGTTCAGCTTCCCAATATCACATATGGACCTCAAATCATATCATTCAAAAGCACATCAGTGTCACTGAAGAAAGAAAAGGTAAGATAATGGCTGGATAGGTTATAAAGCTTAGAGAGCTGCATCTGGAGTGACATGTGGACTTTACATTGGCATTCAACAAAACACTTTTTATTTAAGAGAATAAAACATCACTGGACGGATGTCCTATTACCTAGAAAGGTTTCTTAGGAATAGGTGAGATCTATGAAGTCTAGCCCCACCATTTCTTCCTCCACACCCCATTCTCCTCCCCCACCTTTACCAGGCAAAGGAGAAGACAACGCAGCACTGTCTCTTCCCACAAACAGCTCCTGCAGATCTGGGAGGTGTGCGGGTGGAGGAAGGCAGAGAGTCTGGCAGAGCTGAGCGTCTGCTCCCAGACTCTTCCTCCCACTCCCACACACCTAACCTGCAGCACTACCTCTCACCACACAGATGCGGCATCTCACCCTCACTGAGGCACAGAATTGAAAGGTCCCATGAAAAACCTGGTGGAACTGATACTTGGAATAAGACAATTGATAAAAGGAAAACAGAGTAACAATAGAATGAAAACCCCACCCCAAGCAACTCTGAGTATAGCAAAACAACAATCTAATAGAAGGCGCATTTTGTCCTTTTAGCATAACTGAAAAAATAGTTGCTCAGCAAAAATGGAAAGAAATTTCAAGCATAAAGGAGAAAAAAAAACAACAACCAACAAACAAAAAAACAGAACAACAGAGAGACTATAGGTAGGCAAGTTTAGGAAGCAGTTTGGGAAGAACCATAACAAGAAATGACAGCAAAACCTAAGTAAATATAGTGTCATGGTAGAAGTTAAAATTAGCTGCCTCAGCTTGAAACACATTTAAGAAAGAGAGATAAATCTACAGAAAGTTTGGAGGTACTAAATGAAAGAGCTCCACATACTTTTTTCCTCATTTCTGCTGTGGCACTGATATTTTAGTTATAATGGCACAACTACTGATGGGAGAACAGACTAATTCCAACCAGTGAGCTGATCCCAGTTAAAAATAAAAGCCTCAAGTTTAACCTTTAGACCTGAACAGCTCACTGCTTCAGTTTACAGCACAGCTCTGCCAAGAACACTGCCACCACAGCTCAGGAAGTAAGAACGAGCAGCCAAGGGCAGACTGTGGCCAACACAGCTGCTGAGAAAGAGGCACATGGAACTACACCTTGAGGAGGTTTTGCAGTCATATTTAGTACAGCACGAATTTCAGTGAAGCTGCTCCTGCAGCTGACATAGTCACAGAATCACTCCCTGTGTGCCTGCCCTCCCTCCCCCCAGTTTCTCTGGTGTCTAACAAGGGTTGAGCTTATACTGCATTCTTGCCCCAAGCAGAAGCACAAGACACGTGTCTCTCCTTCATTCAGGTATCTATTTGCATGAAATCTGTAGCAACTTAACTTTGAGAAGCCTCAATCAAGGTAGGATGAAATTGGTCAAAGGGCTCAAAAATTGCTAGGAGGATCTAGGGGAGAAGAGGACCAACACAGCCTGATTACAAATCTTGTTTCATTAGGAAAACAAGCTAGAAAACAACAGATTTTGCTTAGATGGGAGAGAACTTACTAACATTCTAAAAGAGTATTACTGAAAGGAAGAAGACAGACAGATGCAACATTCAAAAAACTCCAAACCAAAACTCCCTATATACACTTTTTAAACAAGAATCACTTTTTGTAACAGTGTGAGAGGAAAAATGAAATCAAAACAGCCAAAAATAACAATTTTTTTGAAAAGTTGATTCGCAGAAAATACACTGAAGTTACACAGTGTAACTCAAATCACAAGTTAAAGCACACAAACCTCTGCCCTCTTCTGTGCTTCTGATGACATTCTCTGCACTGTGGTAAAGCAGATGTTAAACTCCTGGATAATTGATGGGTACAAGCTGTTGAAGTCGAGAAGCAAAATAAACTTGTCATAAAAACCTGAAACAGAGTTTAGAACAGAAGGCATGATTACTCAGTCTAAGGACTGGATCCAACTCCACAATTAATATAGCATATTGAAAAAAAAATGCAAACATTAGAAACAATTTAATTATTTGGCTGCATTTGTGGTGCAAGAGAAGACTTCACACAAAGATGCAGGAGACATGAGACAGGACCATGAGATTTGTTAACTCTCATCTAGGAAAGACAGGACCTTTCTACAGGAATGGACCTGGATCAAACCAAAGTCTTGTCAGTTCAAATCACATGCTTACAGGTTAGAGAAATAGCTTGATTTCAGAGACCAGATTTCATTTAAATGACAGAAATACACCATACAATATTTCCAGCATCTAAATCCCTTAAATAGCTGTTGAGATGTATCACTACCCATTACAGAGACATGTCAGAAGTGGAACGATCCAACCCCATTAACTCATCAGAGTTGAACAGATAGCTTCTGTGTTACTATAGGACACTTGTACAGTTTTCCCCACATAGAGGAGAAACTGAAAGAAAACTTACGTGTCCATTAGAAAATTATACACAGATATACAGTCCTGATTCCTTTCAAGACCTTACCCAGCTAAGAAGAAACTTCCCAAGAATAAATAATTCCACAATGTTGGGCATTTTCTTGTGTGTGTGTAAAAAAAAAAAAAAAAAAGGCCACACAAGATATATACACTGCCCATTGCAATCTTCTGCATTCATATAACCTACCTGTTTCTGACTTCATAGAAGAAAGGAAATCGCCACATCTTACCGACTTTGGGATCCAAGACTAATCCCCCAGCATATGCTGCTTTCTTTTTCCCTATCTTTGATTTATTCTGATCTTCAAAATCTTCATCTTCATCCACCTACATTTGGCATTTAAAAAAATCATTATCTAGTCTATACTGTTGGGGGAGATATTTTTGGCAAATAAGATATGAAATTGGGAGTTTCTTCTAAAATAGATGCAAAACATGGCATTTTCATCACAATCCTCACTATCGCTCTGTACATCTCAAAACAGCATTCAAAACTACTCCTATGGGAACAAACTGATCACAAGAGACTACAAAGACTTAAAGGAACTGTCATCACTGAACAGAGCACTAGGCTACATTTTCCTCACTGGCTGTAAAAGTCAACACACAGGGGGAAAAAAAAAAAATCTACTCATAAGTTGTTACTGTCTAAAGAAGATCAAAATGTAGTTTAGGAAATACAATGGGTGGGCCTTTGTTAAACAAACAGAAACATTATTGCAAATCTAAAGTGTACTTTGTTTTGTTCCAGCAAGAAGTTTTTCTCTATGAGTTCAATGTTATTCTGAATCATTTAAAATCCAAGCACTGCTTTAATGTGTCAATACAATCAACAGACTTTACTGCTTTGGAATCTGCTGTTAAACTTGCTTAAAGGTAAAACTAAAAAGCAAAAATAGCACAATAAATTTTAAATTTAAAATTTTCTGTTTACAAACAAACATACTCATGTTTCTATAAATATATTTACATTGGCATTACCTAAAAGGCTTTTTTTTTTAATTCCCTTGGATATTTTTATCCACATACTCAAATAATCTACCTTACAACTTATACTTAAATTACTGTCTATCAATGAAATATTTTTTCTTAATTCTAGGACAAATGTGCATCAATTAAGCCATACAGTCTGCCTTATTTTCCTACAGGGCCATGTACTTCACTCATTTCAATATTAAATTAAAGAGCAATGAAGTTTTTGTAAATTTGAAGGTGATACAGTGTCCCTTTAAACTATACATTTCTCTTTCATCAGCTTAGCAAAAAACCTTTACTGAATTAATCATAAGCTGTAACATTAAGTTGTATCTAATACTGGCTATGTTTCCATGCTCTCACAGAATAGTAATACTCAGAGGATAGAAAAATATTTTTTAATAAAAATTCTTAAAGAGAGATATTTTTAAAAACTCTGGACCCACCAGCTTCTGCAGAGGCTTTTTAAAAACTTGTTTGTCTGGCACTATATAGTCTTTTTCATGAAATGCATGAAGCAGCAAGAACTCATTTCGTTCAGATCGTCCACCCATCATTGTCCTTGACTATAGAGAGGGGAGGAAAAAAAAGAATTCAAAGCAAAGTACAGAAACTAAATGCTGACATGCAAAAATAGACAAAGACATGTCTTGCAACTATCTGCAAGCTCATTTAGCATTACTATTTTTCTTTTGTTTCATTAGCATGCATGGCATCCAATTGTCATTTTAATGGATTTTACATCACTCACACTCTTAACAGCAAAATTTACAGGATCATATATTCTAGATTAGTGTTTGTAAATTAAAACTAACAGTTGAACACAGAAAATACAGAACTGTTTCGTGTGACAATGGAGTGAGAAAAAAAGTAATAAAAAAAAAAAAAAAGTACCATAACATTCCCAGAGATGTTTGTGATCTGAAGGGCTAGTGGCAGAACATTCAGCTCACACATGATCTGCAGAATGAACTTGGCATCTGTCCAGGTGTTTTCCAGCATGAACATTAAGTGAGGAGAATCACTGGGAAAAGAAGGGGAACGGCCTATTAAAGTAAAATCAAGTTCCTATGTACTCTGTAGTAGATCAGACCTATATTTTGTACTGAAATCATGTGGTATCCATAGTACACAGGTGCTGAATTACACAGCAAGCTCTTTTGATTGCAAAAAACAAGTCTGTATATCCTATCAGTGTATCTTAAGCAACACTCTCACAAATCAGTTTGCTTTGCACATAGTAAGCCATCACCCACCAGCATCAGTGCTGTTAGGAATAGTTAGCAATATAAAAAAAAATATTAAGAAAATGTTTTATTTTTCACATACCAGTGTGTTAAGTCAGTATTTCCATGATAAATCAAATAGAAAAGCAAAATTATACAGCAGGAAGCTAAATAGCTCCTCCACTTTCCAGTGAAGAATTAAAAACGTAAGTCAGCAACATACCTGTACATATTTCGAATTTCCTCGGGTAGAATTGTTACCCTCTCTGTTTTCAGAATCTGATGAACCAGTTCAGACAAATGGTAACTCTTGCAACGAATTAATTCTTTAGCCGAAATTTCTACATCGCAGATCATTCGACCACAAGCAGCATTCCTTTCAGCAAACCCTCCTCGACCCTTAAGCATATCACACAAGGAGAGAAAAACAAACAAGCAACACAACATATAAACATTAACAAAGAGCGTACATCCAAAATATATGCTTATCAGACTCATTCAAGTTCATTTGGAATCTTCTACTGAAATACACAGGCCTTATAATTATTCCCTAAAGGAATTCAGGGTATATTTCAGTACAAAATGTGGATGCGAAGCAGCAGATACCTAACACTCATTACTAGCTAGATCTCTAGATCTTAGTTCTGAAACTGTCACTTTTTTTTTTTTTTTTTTTTAAGTAAAATAGTCCAAATGAAAATGTGCATGAATTTTTTTTTCCTCTGAGGATATTTTTTGTACTAACAGCAGGACCAGAGAGTCACAGAACAACCATACAAAATTACTCATCTTGAAGTCTAGGAAGGACAGGAGCAGACATGAACACAGTCAGGTTCTGTACTTCGCTACACCAAGCCTTACATATTGTCCCCTGAACAAGTACATACCAAGAACTACAGAATTATTAACTTAGCAGCTCTCTATGGGATGATTCACCAATCAATCTAAATTACATTTGCTCATTTTACAGTTATAGCAGACAAAGACAGTTACAGTAAAGACTATTGCAATTAATCTGTCATTATCATCACCTACCTGAGATATGTAAACTAAATTAGCCTAACCTGAAAATTAGTTTAGCTTATTACTGTAATAAAAGTCATATAAACACTCATCATTTCTGATCTGGGACACATGAAATCCAGCATGACCAACAGTCAAAATACATCAGAGTCACATTTACAATTCTTCAATAAAACTAATTCATTTTTAATCATATGCCACATAAAGGGTCTTAAAAGACTTGAGCAATCTTATTACCCCAAGCTTTGGCATATTGGACCTCCTCAGTCGACCTATCTTGGACCAGTGCGGGACTTTGCACACATTAATTCTTTGGAGCAGCACTTCCAGATCAAATCCATAAATATTATGACCCTTGTGGCAGAAAAAAAACAACAAAAAAGGTTACAACAAATGCAAATTAAAGACTTATTTTCACACACTTCCTATTCCTTTGCCCCTTGTGTTTTTTTCATCTAATTGATGGCATTATCTCTCTCACAGAAAGCATTTTCTTAGAGTACAGTACTCATTAGTCTTAACATTAACAATGCTGTTCAGCAGAATACCAAAATCAGCTCTATAACTAGCTCACAGTATATGCATCATTCAGCTTTATGCTTTGAAACTAAACAGATTCAAAGTTTTCTAGAAAAAATACACATTTTTATATAGCATATAAGGTCATGTTCAAGTAATTCCTTTTCCCTCCACCTATAAAAGTCTTTGCGCTGACATGAAAATGATATCCTTTTATTTCCTTTAAATCCTTTGATACTACACCAGGCACAGCCATTAAATCTGGACAGGAAGACATTGCTATCAGTTTTTACATGTCAGAGTACCCCAGCAGTATTTGCAAAGTTTCAGCTGTGCTAAGGAAATTGGTGACACTGGCCCGCAACCTCAGTGGAAAGCAAAATGCTACCCTGATCAACAAGTGTGGACCTGCCGGTCACCATGAACTGTGAGTTCGCCTTTCAGATATATTTGCGTAGCACAGTGCTATAGCAGAACCTCCTTGAAATCATCAGAAGTCCTACAGACGTAGCAGAGGGGTCCTCTACCTAGACTGACGTATCCTCTTTTCAAGGGCACTAATTAAACCAGGTGCAAATTAAACTACACTAGCACATCTCTACTGGTTTTAGGATCAGGACTCTCACACCCCTACTACTCAACTACTGGCATCCCAAATTGGTTGCAGTGTTTCTTTCCACAGCCGCAAGGAAGGTCAGCTCACAGGGCGAATACCGGTTACCAGCCACAGCAAGCTGCGCACATCAGGAATCTGATTGCTAACTTCACCCCATTCTCACCATTTGTTTTAAATTGTATATGTATTCACCTATACAAGAATAAGAAGTTGTCTATAACCAACCTCAAATCATTTTAAATTGTCTTCAAAATTTTACTAAATGAAATTCAGAAACATACATTAATTAAACACAACAAAAAAGAAAATGAGTAATTATAATAAATCTTCAGCTGCCCCACGGATCCCATGGATTTGTATAGGTTATCATTATGATTTATGGCATAAAAACAATTTAAATGGCAATAAGATTTATATGAACATCTGAACTGAAACAGACTTAAGTATACCAAGAGTTGACATTTTCACAGAAAATCGCAGGGGACTTTTTGTTTTGTTTTCTCTTTCTGAGTTAAGGAAAAAAAAACGTATTTCAGATATTATAGAAATACTGCCTATTTCAGACATTATGGGAAATAATAGGATGTATAAAATGCTCTCAGGGAAAATTCTGTATCCTCTGTGAATGGAAGTGCACCTGCTGTCTTATAAGCAAATTCAATTCATCAGACAGTCTAAGATAAACATAAAAAACTATAAGGGGCTAAAAGAAAAAGAACGAAGCTGACCAACTGACAACATGCTTTAATTTAACTCTCAGAGTCTCAGAACTACTCACCACAACCACATCTGGGTCAATTTTATGAATCTTCGCAAGGAAAAATCCCAGCAGGGTTCTCTCTGTCGCAGCAATTTCTACTTTAGCATTCTAAAAGGAGCAAGAGAGCACCTGATTTCAACGATCCAATAAGTTTAAAATGGAAACATCTTCTCCCCTACTAGTTACAAGACAATAATAAAGCACCACAGTTTTCCTTTTCCTTCTATAATTCAAAGCTTTTTGTTCTCACTTGCATAGACGTAGAAAGCTTTTCTCAGAGGCTTTTTTTGCCATTCTGCTTTTGTATGCAGGTATCTAGTGATACTGTAAGAGCCTCCTAAGAATCAAGCACACCAGGAAAATGCTACATGTACAACCTTCACTCACAGGCTTTAGATCATACAGAAACACAGAGGAAGAACAAAATAGGTTACTTTATTATTCTGCCAGCCTTTCCAGCACTTTTCAGATAGGGCTCTCTTAAATTTTGACAGACTTTACTGTCCAAGAAAAAGAGAAACAAATTCACCCAGTTTACTCTGAGTACACAGCCAGGTATAATGAAAACAAATCACAATTTTAACTTCATTGCAAAGCCTTGCCAACTCTCCTGTCTAACACTCCATCTATTTTATGAGTACAACTAGCAGTAGTACTAAATCACACAGAGCCACATGAGCTCTGTTTTCACAAGCAGCTCAATAAATACCTGGATTTAGATTTGCAGAGTGGAAAGCTAACGAACTAATCATGCCATGCCTTTGAACAGCTCTCTTACACAACTCACCCAAAACAATACAAAATCCATATTTTAAAAGGTATGATAATCAGAAGGCTAGGAAAATGAAATTACCTTCTTTTTAATAGCTTCTTTGAAGTCATAAGGAAAAATGCAATCATTCGGTTTGGAAACAACTGTAAGAGAAATTATATATTTTTTTAAATGTTCTTAACTGTCCCCTCCACAGGCATCCATTCACAACAAAGGGAGCTAGGGAAAACCGACCTCTAATTCAAAAAAGCTGGCTTTATGCAAATACATGCCTTTAAGGCCAACAGTTTGAAACATGAAATTCTTGTATTAAAAGCAATGTCTACAAAATGACAATTGCTTTTTTTCTTTTTTTTTTCATTTTTATTAACCAGCTATGTAAAAAGCCTTATTTAATGCCTCACCTTTCACTGATGTGGCTGGCATGATGAAAAGATGAACAAAGAAAAGCCCACAAAAACGGATGGTGAGTTACTGCAGGCAGCCTACCACAGATTTAGATTTCATAAGTTTACAACTTCTTGTAAAAAAACTTCTCGGGGATGGCAACTGATGAGACATGAACCCAGCACAGATTAACTAAGAATCATCTCACCTGAATTCTCTCTTTGCAAGAACTACTAACCAAACATTCCAGCTTTGTCTAAAGTTATTATAATGAATTATGGATAGACATTATATGTATATATGCCTTTAAGAAAACTGAGTAATTAGGAGAGTAATCAGTCAGTCATATTTGAAGTCAACACATGAGATAAAACTGTGGTTCACAGCTTCTTAAGAACTTCCTCTAACAATCATCCAAAACTCTCTGTCACCTTCAAATAGGGTTTGATAATCTCGTTTAACTATGCAATGTCAAAAAGCAAACAAGGTATAGCTGGTCCTACTGTAATCATGCTGCTGCAGGAGAATTTATTTCCCCCCTTCCTTTTTTTTTTTCTTTTTTTTAAGAAAACTTGTTTATAAGCAAACAATGTTTATTTTTAAAATTCTATTGAGAAGAGCTAAACTGATAAATGACTTTTTGTAGGTCTAAATTCATGAGTAAAGAAACTGATCTGTTTAATTGAAGAAAATATATGATAAAGTAAAACTAACAAAAAAGATCAGAAACTGTACAGAGCAGGGTTATTTTGCATCATCTCAAACTAAAATTTTCAATAAAAGAGAGTCAGTATCCAGTCAAGTTAAAAACAGGGAGAAATGCCAGCTTAAGAGTCGAAACACTGTCTTTTGCCTATTTAGCTCTCTACAATCACCCATATTTTAAGCCATTATTGCTAGAGAAACTGAAGTTATAAAAGCTCTGAAGGAATTATTTTTCTACTCATAACCTGTTCCAAGTACTTACCACAGAAGTGTGTCTGAAAAGGAGGCTGAGGTGGAGCCTTATCCAAAGGAAATTTCTGATGAATCAGAGCTGCAATAGCCACAACCTATACCAAGGAAATATAAAACACAAAATATCATTAGCATGACCACTATCAGTATTCATTTCTTCACTTCTTTTTTCTTTTCTTTTTTTTTTCAAGCAACCTCATCTGTTTTCTCTTGTTTCCACAAAAGACCTTTTTAACATGAACTTCAACTATAAATATTTAAAAGGAAGGTAAGTTATCAGTTGACCTCAAGTGAAATAAAAATTATTCAGAATTATTTATTATTGAGAAGTTATTACTAAATGATTAGCTTAGAATTTTTGAGGAAAGAAATAGTTCATTTTGGAAAACTCTGCTTTCATAAAATTTTGTTCAGACTCTGAACAGACCCCATAATTTAAAGGATTCCCTATGAAGTAACGGGGAAGTATAAGCAGGGCAGGACACACAGTAGCCTTTCCTCGGGAAGGGCTGCACCTGAACAAGAAACCCCAAGCAAGCACTCAAGACTGCCAAGAAGACTTGAGGTTTTAGCATCTAGAAGTTATGCTCTAAGGATACTTCTTCTTGCTTTGCTGGCAGGAAGTCCTGGTTCCCCAGAAACTGCTAAGGAAAACCCATATACAAAGCCGACAGGCTTTAAAAAACATCTTGGTAAGCAGACTCCTGTTCATACCCAGCTTATGTTTCCTTAGACTGGTCAGAAATTGGGAATTATCTCTACTCCCCCAAAAAAATAAAAAAAATTGAGCAAAAGGACTAATTCTGTTTGAAAAATGTTGTCCACCTAATATTTCTTTCATTCTTTATAACAATTAGCCACAGATAACTATCTGGAAACTAAAAGTACTAAGTACGAAGCCAGGGAGACCTATCTTAAAAAATAGCTAAACATGTCTAATCACACTTTGTAGTATACAGTTCACAACTGAGGGTGGCCACCTACTTCTCTCCTACTGAAGAAAGGACAGAATCTCACAGTAGCACAATAAGTACTATAAAACTTACACTAGACTCCCATTCTATTTCAAAATGAGCTTATTAGCAAAGAAAAAAAAAGTCATTTTACCGAGAATATATAATGCTTAAACCTACAAAAAATATCCATTAAAAATGAGGCTGCCTCTGAACAGATGTTAACTGTTCATTATATGCAACAGCAAAATATAAGGCTTGGAAAAAATACATACGTAGAATCTGTGGTAGCAATAAATTCTGATCCAACAGGCCCTCTGAACCCACAGAGCTTGACTTATGCTCATGCTAAAGACCTCAATAAAAGTTTCTTTGAAAAGCCAGCTGCATAGAAATTTTATTCAAAAGCAAATACAATTAGACATAGTTTGTCAGGTGCAGTTCTTTCATGTCTCAGACAATTCTTACCATATGCCAAAGAACAAAACAAAACAAAACCAAAATCAGAGCAGATTATTTACCTCATTCTGGTGCATCTTTGGATTCTGAATCGTCTTCATGCTGAGGGACATGACCACAAGAGGAGGAGGAGGAGAAAGATCTTTAACCACATTCACCAAGCCAGGTTTCACAGCCACTGCTTCTATCTTACACCAGCTGACTGACTGATTTGAGGGCTCTAAGGAAAAAATATGAACCACTTTCATTCTTCTGGGAATCACAGTTAAAACTTTTCTAACAGTGATGTTACAAAGAGTGTGTTTCTTTAATGTTTTGTCCTTGAAGAATAGTCTAAGGTCCTGATTAATCCTGCCAAATTTTGGGAATTCCCTGAGGCACATCAGTCAGATGCCTAATCACACCAGGGGCTCTCTAACATCAAAGGAGAGAGGAGACTTGTATCTAGGCCAGGAGGATGCCCTTTCTCCCCTGTTGACAACACAGAAGCCTAAGGCTACTAGACCTCCAATTCACACATCACAGTCACACATCTGAAGTTGGGGTAGACACACTTAGATGTGGATCCACTCCCCCAGCACCTAGGGGACAAAAAAATGTAAGCAGTATCCATCCAGAGATGTTAATTGCTATCTATCTGTTAATGGTCATGCAGCTGTAAACATCCTTCAGGTCCCTTTCTAGATCTGAATCTCAACGTACGAGTCAAAAAAGAAGACACTCTCAAGGCTGCCTAACAGAACATTGCAGTATAATGCAAAAAGTACTCCAGTCATCTTTACACAGAGTCATAGCAGAGAAAGGTACAAGGCAAGTGAGCATAACAACACCTAAATTCCGTAACTCCACCTAATAACTCTCAGCATTTAATCTTGTAGTCAGTCCAAAGGTGGAAGTTTTGATAAAAATAAAAGAATTAATAAAACTGAAATGAAAGAATACACAGAAATTTTTCAAGCACTACAGAAAAGGCAGTCAGAGTTAATCAAATCAATTTTTATCAAATGACAACAAGAACATATCTAGTATATGATTGATTGAAATGTGCTAGATAATTCATTTAGATATAGTCCTTCAGTAAAAAAATTATGGAATTAAGATGGGGATGTCACAGAAAGAGAGCTCATCCTACTCTGGTAATATAAGCTCTCCTGAAATGTAACAAAGAGCATAAAAAACTGTTTGAAGATAAAATGTACAAGAACTAATTATTTATACATATATATATATTTATACACACACACACAAACACATTTGTGATGTGCGTATGCCTATGTGTGTATGCGTGTGTATATATGTATACACTATATAAAAAGATGTGTTCACCACCCTTTATCATTTTAATATTTTAGCCTTCAATACTTCACTTTCTTTAAAAAAGAAGTGCTTGTTCACAAAAGACTGTGAAGACATAACTCACTACATGCAGTTACAATGAAGCAGAGGTTAAACTTTTGAGGGACTAGATTTTTGAAGGTAGCCATTGGTAGACCTGTTTATCTTACTCCTTGCAAAACTCTTTGACACCTATCTGGAAACCCAAATATTTTATCCTCACTCATAACAGGTAGTCTCATATGAGGCAGCTGAGCAAAACATCTTCATTTATAAAACACTGACGATCTGTCCAAAGGAAGAGGATAAGGGATGAATTACTTAACACCTTTTTAATTTTAACTCCGATATCTTAACACCCAGAGCTTCAACTAGCACTCTAGAAAAGCTCTGATGGTATCTAGCACCGATGTTCAAGATGCAAAGACAGCTTCATTAGGGATAGTGATGACAGGCCCTAGAAAAGTTGCAGGAAGCAAATCCAATGGTTTGAAAACTGCTTACTCCAAATCCAACAGATGTACTTCCTATCCTAAGACCAGCCTATGGAAAGTTTGAAAGGGAAGCTGCAAGAAAGCAACAATCTTCTGGTCAACTATACAAAAAAACACCTGCTTTGGAGCACAAAATCCAGTGCAACGGCTGAAGAAATTTGCATAAATATAATCAGCCAGCCAAATACAGCTCTCAACAGAGTGGGCATGCCACAGCTTTGAAATGAGCAATTCTGACATCAAAATATGGATTGTCTGGAATCTGACGGCTGTAATGGAGATCTGGGAATGAGATAAAAGAGCTGCCTTAGTTTAGCATTTAATTCTGAGGTGACATCAGTACCTGAGTTGAGGCAAAATAGTCTAAGGGGAGAGAACGCATATCAACATTAAGCAGAATGGAACTGTTTCTGCCTAAACTGCTAGTATCACTACAACGACATTTGCCATACTGGATTTAAGGTACAAAACAGCTTTGGTCTCTTTGGGGGTGAAGAAAGAAAATACAAAAGAAATGTGAGGTCAATCCTTGTGAGAGGAATGAAGACAAAAAACTGTTCTTAGGCCTTTAAGATCAATACCAGGAAGTACATTTATAGTGACTGATGCTTGTCAGTGTCTGGGGAAAAAGCCATCAGAGCTTATCTATCTTTTGTCAATCAGGGATTTGTCTTGTCTATTGCAGCTCAAAATCCTCACTAGTATCAGCTTTGAGTTACTGAACTAGGTGTCGAAGATTAGAATCATCCTTGAGTCAACGTTCAATACTGTCAATTTTTCTACATTCAAAGTGCCTTGAAGAGATTGTCCTAAAAGATGTAGCTTTCATCCAGTAGCATTAGCTTTTCTACACTCTTGGGAACATGCAGCACACGCTGAACAAAGGGCTCTAACCAAGCCCAAAACTAGAAGGCTTTGCACCACAATTCAAAGTGCAAAAGTAAACAAACAAACAAGCCAGCTAGCAGTAGTTTGTTCTTAAAAAGATATATTTTAGGTTAAAAGAAAAAAAAAACCCTCTCAAGGTATTAAGAGAAGAAAAACGAATAAATTTCTAGAAAATTAACTTTAACTAGCTCACTTTGCATAGTTTTAGTGTAGGTACCAATGAGTAGCTGCTAGGCACTGCCTAGATCCCCCTCACTGCCGTAAGGACTAGGGAGAAACAGAAGGTTGAGACTGTTCTCTCCTTATGCACTCCATTTGGGAAGAATATCCCAGCTACATATTCCAATCCCAACTTCATATTCCGCACAAGCTTTACCTATATACAACTATTCAAAGCTATAATCTCATCTGTACAGTGTGTAACTTCATATGGATAGAACCACTAAAAAAGGAAGAATACAAGTTACAATCTGTACTAAAATATGAAAATTACAGAGATAAATTAATCTATAAAATGAGAATTTATTAGGACAATTTAATTGTCTCCTCCTCCCCCAAATTTATATTTGTGTGTGTTTCTCAGCAAACAGGTATTTCACATGTAAACCACCATACGTGGATTTTTTATTTCCAGCCAGCATGGTCCTTTGATCTTCCTACTCATCAACAGAAGTTCCAGGCTAGAAGTGTTAGTTCCAAATACATGAGAAAATGTTTCTCCTTTCAGATCTTGGGGAAGTCGAGGGAATTCAGCCTAACAATTAATAAAAAGCAGTGAGTCATTTCACCCCACAGAAGTCATAATGTTAACATACTACATTCAAACAGCAACTTAACGAAACTGCAAAATACCCGAAATCACTGCAATTTCCCACAAGCAAAGCCTTAATGCATAATACCTTACAGTAATTCAAGAAATTACGCTATTGACTGTGCATAACTATTTAAATCAGGACATTAAAATTGCACTGAAGCAAAAGTTCATCTACATGAATACAAGGAATATTATCATCAGCAAACATTGCAGCAATGCTCAGTGACCATTTTAATACAGAAACCACTTAAATAAGTGTTGTAAACTTGATTAGTTAGAGCTTTAATCTCGTCTGTCATATACAGAGTGCATAAAGTTTTGCTGCAAAGCTAAATATAGATTTGGGATACCTAGCAAATCTCTGTACAACTCTGCTTTAGCACCTAAGAATGGGATAAAAGATGCTATAGAATGGCATTACCTCAGCAATTGACCAAATGGGTTCAGAACTGCTCAATCTCTTACATTTGAAACCAAATCAAGTGTTTTTGTTAATTAAGAATAGCTACTGATGTTCTCATGAGAATTGTTTTTCATCTTTTCTGCTCAATTTCAGAACTCTTCAACTAAAGATTTTCTCACCCAGCTGCCATTTATAACAGCCATACTGGCAGAGGTATCAGCTATATTCTAGACATGAATTCAACAAAACATTTAAGGCTAGTAAGTAATTTAAAACATTATTAGGTTGAAAAACAGTATTAGGTTGAAAAGCAGGGTTTGGGTTTTCATCAGATTAATTATACTCACCGAATATTTAACTTCTAAGTATTCAGATTTTGCTGGAACATCTGGGATCTCAAAAGCATAATATTTTTCGACTTTCTACATAAAAAAAAAATTAATATTTTTCCAGTATTTCCCAACTGAAAATTCATTGTTCCCAGTAAGAGAACTAAAGGCCACCCAAAACATACACCTCAAATAACAAGGGCTTGATCATGTATTACCACTTTTACAACTCATTATAACCATCTAATGACAGTAAGACTGTTATAGTTACTGTGTTTAACCTCTTTAGGTTTTCTTAGAAGGAACAGTTTCTACAGAAGTGACTTACAAGTATACTGTCACACACACAAAAAAACCCACAATCTTAATAGTTAAGAAAACTCAGAAACCTTTTGTAAATTCACAGACTTCAAACATACTCAAGAATATTACAAATGATCATCTGCCAGTTATTTACTTTATTGAATCCTTAGAACAGAATCATTTCTATGACAGAATTTCACTTTTCATTCTGAGTGAGCTGTTTTTTACTAGAAAGTAGTCAAGCTTTTTTGCATATAACACAAAGCTTGTTAAAGCAGTCTCAAGTTCAGTGCAGCTGTACTGAAAGTATTACTGCTGCTTGCTCCCAGAACAACGGTGATTTTGTACAGCACGCATACAGTCTGTCAGACCCTAAGAACAATTACCGCCATTTTCCATTCCAGGGTGCCTGCTAAAATGCTATGCTCTACTAGCCTGTGATATGTTACAAAACATCTACATCACCGCTACACACCTACAGTATGGAACTATGTTATGCTGTAACTAGGCTAGAAAGTTTTTACGAGTACTACTGTACTTTTACTTTACTACAGGAGGATCTAGAGGCCCCTTAAATTAAATAAAGGTAATATTTTCACTACATAGTGCACTAAGCTCAGCACATACATAGAGTCAGCATAATATAGAAATAAAGTAAGTGTAATAGGAAAAAGAAAATTACCAGAAACAGGAATAAAATTTTACAAAGCAATTAAATACATGCACAGTTAGGTAAACTCAAAATTATTTGGTTTCTTTTTCCTTACATTAATTGAGTCAGCAATGTCAGCCCTTGGAGCCCTACAGCTAGCAGTCAAGTTCCCTGCCTCTCATAACACTGCAGTACCAGTGGGCCTTAAGGCAGCAAAGCCTGGTTAGATGGGAAAAGGGCCCTCTATGAAATAGAAAGAAGGCAAATCAAGAAGCAACTGTAGCATGAACAGCTAACGGAAGCAGAAAGGAGTAACATGACTTGGTACAAGAGCATCCCTATCATGTCAGAACACTGTTACAGTATTAGCCATTAGCCTTCAAATGTAGATCTGAGCTGTTAGCTGAAGCAGTACCTCACAGGAGCAGCGCATTAGAGCTGTAACATAACACAGATGGCTATGCACTGCTTTTAGCACATATTACTGATAGGCCTTTTCTAAAGCTCTCAGGCTTCAAAGAAGTTCTTGTTGCAAATGCAAGCTGAACATAGTGTAAAAATAGTATGCTGCAATGATTCATCTGCGTTATTCCACAGAGCTCAGCTCAATTACACAAGCCTCTGGTCATAACTGCAGTGAATGAATGCTTTGCTGCGGAGTAATCTGCCCTTCAAGTGGCCCTTCAGAGAGCAGAAATGAGCAGCAGTGATTAGCTGCTAAGTTTCTAAGTGGAGTAAGGCTGCTTTTGAATTGATTTGTGAAGACTTACTAACTTGGCAGCAGTGCAACCCATTGACGCTACAATTAGCAGCAGGTGCAAGAGAAAGTGCTATGGCTGAAGTGTATCTGTTCACAGGGATAAAGTTTGGTGCTGGCAAGGCCAAGATGCCTGCACGCACACAGAAAGAGAGAGAGAGAGAACGAACGAGAACAACTTGTCTCAGTGTATAAATACTGGCCCTGTCCACATCACCAAAAAGCTGGATATTCTAAATAAAAGGACTTTGGGAGCACATTAGATGTGCTAGCAACATTTCTAACACCTCCACCTAATGGTGGAAGAGTAAGATTTTCTTCAAGTTTCATAGGGCTAAACCTGAGACAGACCTGCTATGTGTTACTCTGAGTGGATTGCTTTACACTCTGCTCACATGGGCAATATTGTGATTAGCATTCCCAAAGTTTTTCAAAACACCTACCCTTAATAATACAATAGTGGAACATTGGCTGCAGATCACAGTACAGGGGAGTTCTAAAGCAGACCCACCACATTAGTAATAGAGACACAACAGTGTATGGAAGTCTTTTTTTTTTTTGAGCATTCACCTAGCTGAGTGCAACCATCATTTCAACTTGAGAGCCCCGCACACCTCTACAGAAATGTAAAAGCAAGGGCTGTGTAATGTAACATCTCTGATGGTATGGCTGCCATGAAAAGAAAGATGATGACGCCTTATGAAAAGAAGATTAATAAGGTATTTAACAGGTCTCTCAGAGAGGAACAAAGGAAAAGGAGGTCTAAGGAAGGGGAACAACCACTAATTCCACAATTACCTTACAGGCAGCAACAGGACCCCCTGCTGTACAGACATAAACCTAGCATGCTTTGCTTTGTAGTACACTGCCACTTGTTCACAGTAAACCTAACTTTAAGGTGGAATAACTGAGTTACTATAATACTTTCCTTTAACAGTCCTCCAAAAGCCCCACCAACAGGCCTGCTTTCCCCTCCAATCTTTCCTCTCTTCCCACACACTACTAGCCATAACCTCCTGTCAGTTCCAGCTCTCATTAAACCCTCCCAGGAGGCAGTAACTATCCAGCTAAGCAGAAAACCATCCCAGTGAAATAAAGCTGGAGAGCTTTCTGCCAGGTTAGTGAGCAAATTTCAGTTTACTGAAAAGTCTGACAAATTTAAAGTCTTTTGAGTTTTACTGTTTAGTAACACTTTGATAGGCTGTTCCAGAGCTTCACTACACCTTTAACTACCCTGCCCAATTTATCCAAGAGTTAAATTTTATAAATTTCTTGTTTTGCTAACGCTCTCCTTTAAATAACTCATGTCTTGCTGCTCATCCCTGTTTAATGTATTTAGAGAGCAAAGAGGTCATATCATTAGTCTTCACCTCACTAAGCTTAAAAAAAAGAAAAAAAAAAGGAAAAAAAAAGAAAATTCAAGCTCTTTCATAGTTATCTCTGGTATAACTGATTCTCCCTTTCTCTCATTCTCCTAATTGCCCTCTTTCGTACCTGCTCTTGTCTGAGTTCATCCTTCCTCCTCAGGGTGATCAGAAGCGTTACAATATTCCAGGTAAGATCTTAGCAGTGCCTTAGTACTTCCCTATTCTTCCTAGGGATCACTCCTGCATATATCCAAGGATCCCTGATGTATGATAGTCGCATGTCAGGAGAACACAGTTGTGTCTTTCATTTCAGGCTCTGTATAAACTTACTAAAAACGTGATGAGCTTTGAACTAGTATCAAAAATATCCTATAACTTTGCAAAAAGGATCTGCACTGTTAGGGTTTACCTCAATTTCCAAAAGCCATCTTTGAAGGTTCAACTATGTTATTGTTATCTCACTCCATAACATTTTTTCTTAGTATCATGGAATAGGTGGAGTCCTAAGTTTCTTTTAATAGATCTGCATCTTTTCAAAAGCCAATTCCCTTCTTTCACCTTCTTGAGTACAAGTGTTTGCATCCCCTCTTTTAATGAGGAATTCATTTGCCCCAAGTTTTCTCTCTCATCCCTGAAAGGGTCTTTTAAGAGTGAGCTATTACAAACTTATTTTTTTACCTATTGTTGAATTCATTCCTTTCCAATCCTAACACATAAAAATTACATTAAAATCAAATATACAATAAAAGTAACACTGAGAAAATCAAAAAAGCTAATTTGCATCAGAGTTTTAAGAGAGAGAAAATAATCTAGAAGAAAAATAAAAAAGGCAAGTTTTGTAAAGTTCTAATGAAGCACACATTTTTCCTGAAGGATGCAAAGAGTGCACTAAGCTAAACACTGTTAAAAAGATGCAATTTCCTGCATGAATTTGCCATTTGAGAAGCATTGCTGACATCTGCACTTCTAAGAACTTAAACTTTCCAAAGTACTCCAACTTTGGACCAGATGACCTCCTGAGGTTCCTTCCAACCTGAATTACCCTGTGAACGTGTTTTATTTTCCTGCATTTATATACTGTTAAAGTTCATTCTTCCTGCACTTTTGCTAGCCTTTCCATTTGCTGATTAAACATCCAGGAATTAATTCTAGGAAGTCACAAAATGATTAGCCTGGGAAAAGTTAAAACTAATTCCACATCATCCAGTAATTACAACAAAGTTATCTTTATCAGACTAATGGCATCACTTCAGAACAACAGAAAAGCTTCTGAGCACTAACTCTGAATAAAATTGTTCCTCTAACTTGCATCTTAGGCACCATTCCCCCACACAAATGCCCTACCTCTACCTCCAAATGTTCCTCATAAATGAATGAGCAAACTTCCTCAAACAGTACTACCAATCTAATTCATTTGCAATACTATCAGTAATATCAGCTCTTCTCTGCAGAATTATGATAAGTATTATATCTGCAAATTTTCCATTACAGCAACATTTTCTTCTTCAACGTTCATTTAAGGATTTGTTGATCAAGTAGAACACAGCAATAGTAAAACTATTACATATGAAGCTGCTCTGGACTTGCAACAGTTTAAAAACTGAATGAGAGCCCTCAAAACTTGTTAAGTCCTATACAAATGCACTAAGACAATCCAGGCTCCAAGCAGCACATATCCTAAATAGATAAATCTGCAAGTGTGAGAACAAGGATGAAACAAGAAAAGAGACAGTGCAATTTTCTCAATATGACACCTGGTCAAATGCAAAGCCTCAGTGTCAAATCCCAAAGTACTGACCTACCCACTGAACTATGTGATCTTTCATTTAAAGCTTTGAGACCATGATCTAATAGTCAGGATTTAGATATCAGAACTTTCACTGTTCCATTTTCTCAAAAATAGCTCAGCAAGCAAGCAGCCAGCCCACCATTTAAATCAGCTTCACAGAAACTAATGACTGAACATTTTCAGGAGCAGTAAGTTTAAAATTGATGTTCTCACCAAAATTCAACATTTTTTTTCTTTCCACTCTTGAGGTATATACCCTAGTATGGCTGAGAGAAATGAACCTTAATAATGAATTGTGGACTGCATCACAAGAGAACTCTGTTACAGGTATTAACCTCATTTCAATAGCAATGTCAAGCTAAGCATTCCTCAGCAAGCTTTGAACGACGCCTGCATGACATAGTAAGTCATTTCACTTTTGTAAGCCACAGAAGAGTGAGAAAAATCTTCGAAAGCCTTGCTGTAGTGGTTTGGAGAGACTGGACAAACAATTGCACTGCCTGAGAAAGTATAAATTAATGTTTTATCATGACTTTAGTGGGGCTTAACATTAGTAATTGTTATAGCATTTACAGTAATTGCCAGAGCCTAGCTTTACATAAAAATTGGTTTAAGTCAAGACACTGGGCATGCAAAGTCAGTTTTCAGTATCAAAGAAGGTAATTTTTTGATGGAACAATCATGTCGCAGATGTGTTATTCTTAAAAAGACATGGATATTTGGGAAGACATTGGCCTGGCTATTAAAAGTAGGTTCACTTACACATGTCAGGAGTTATGTAGCTGCATTTCAGCATAACATGCCCCACTGGACAGAGTTTCAATCCATTAAATATTATCCAGAAGAATTCCTACCTTCCAAAGCACAACAATAAAAAAATGACCAAATAGAATGCTTGCACACCAACCTTGGATTTGAACTTCATGATCTTATATTTTGGCGAAAGGCAGTCATTAAACTCCTTGAAGAGACTCATTATAGTTACCGGAGTCTCCGTCTCTTTGCCAGTGGATAGGTCCATTTCCTTAAAAACAGAAGTCAAGTTTTACATGACATGACCAATACGTTGAATTTTGCTTTGTTATTATGAACCATTTACCTCTTCTTTAAGGGATACTATAATGCAATAGGTCAGAAAAAACAAATTTAAGAAACACCACTTAAAGCAGAGCGTTTAGAAAACACTGAGGTTTCTAATAATTCACGATGACTTTACTTCCTGAGTAGTAAAACCGAAGGTAACAAACTGTCATTTGTCTGCAGTTGTCAGTAAAGGTCAAGGGGGCAGCAGGAACACTCTGCATCTCACATCTAACATACCATGTGTGCAGCGCACAGAAATTTGCCACCTACATCAGACAACACTGGCTTTGACAGTTCCCATAAACACACTACTAGAACTCAGTCTGCCATAAGCAGAATGAAAAGTACTTACGTTTGACATGCTTAAAAGATATACTTACTGTTTCACGTGGCAGAAGATAAACAGTTCTCTCAATATTTTTCACTGTCACACAACAGCTGATGTAGGTGTTTGCTGATTCTATCCAAACTTTGCCAAACAGAAATACCACACCTAAAGGACATAGCAAAGAATACAATACGCAATTCTTACATTCGTTATTCTTAATGTTGTTTAAAGCAGCTAATTATGTATTCTTGCACAGAAACACAATCATTTCCTATTTTAAGTCCTTAAAAAACAAATCTTTCTGATAAATCAGCACATCCTAAATTGTTTCAAACACCAGCTTTAAAAATGGATACCTGTACAGTTCTTCATGCCCCTACCTCCATCGCTATAGCAACAACACCATGCTATGTGAAATTCAAAATGGCATCACATAACCAGTCTCAGAATTCTGTTCTGATACTCTAGTTCTGATACCAATATTTCTACCTACATCAGTTTGATAATTCATGGGGAGAGGGAGGAAGGAGGGAGCAATCAGTGAAAGCTAAAGATAATCAGAATGCCTGTGCTGTCAATCATTCCTGAAACAGTTGCGCCATCTACAATTTTTTTTTCATTCTTCACCTAAACCAGTACAATTCATCCATTTTTCCTGTACTTTAATACTGCAAGATCAAGAGTCTACTACTAATAAAACCTGCAGAAATGCATTCAGAAGAAAACAACTAGAAGTTGATGGACTGAAGAAAGATTTCAACCTGTCATTTTTAACAGATGAGGACACTGAAAGATACGCTACAAGAAAGATTATTACAAGATGTATTACAAGAAAACCCGGATGCTAAGATAGCAGTTGTAACCAAGGTGGGCAAGTCAAAGAGTCTACACAAAGCAGGACTAGTGCAACTGGCTCTTCACTGTGGACTGTGTCATTATTATCAGTGTCTGCACATCTCTGAGCCACTGAGAAGCTGGCATTAGCACAAAATGCTGCAAACTCCTAATCAAGTGACATCAACTGCTAATCAAACTTTGAAATAACACAGAACAGGGCTATGTGACTTTCAAGCACAGTTTGTGAATTACAAGTAAAATAACCTTCCCAGTATAATTCAAAAACCTGACTTCACATGTAACTCCACAGGCATTTGGAATTTGATTACATGAAAGACTCTCCCCACAGTACACGACTATTAACGAGATCAGAATTACCAGAGCCAAGACTGTTTCAGAAACAATGTTTAACATGAGGAAGATCTTGGAACCTACATTCCTCCTTGGTCTGAGAGTGCACAAACAAGTCCCTTGCTAAGAGTTATAAATCATCTTTGCCACGTGATCTACCACACATAAAGGTACCTTTCTTACTCTAAGCCAAATCAGCGAAGATGCACTAAGATGGATCACAGGGTTAGAGTGACAGGCTAAGAGAAATCATTTCTTGAAGTGCTTGGAATAGATGTGAACAAGACTACTTTTGTCAAGGCTAGAGAAGAAAATGTTGCAGTTTTGAAGATGATAAGAGCCAGGATATATGTTTCAGCTGCACAAAGTATCTTAGAGATGTTAATATAAAGACAATCTTCAAGATTTAGACAGTTTGAATAGAAGGATCTAGAAAGAGCTCAAATTACAGATCTAAGTGACAGGGAAGATGGAGTTCTTGTCCCGAGTAAACTATTTTTTTTTTGTTTAAGAGATAAGAAACTCAGATGGGTTTGTATCATACAGAGAGATGAAAGCATGGGAGAGACCCAGAACTGGGAGTTGGTCACTTGAATAGGTGGCAATACTAAGAGCACCGAGAAGATAACCTGTCGAAGGTATACGTGTAAGCAGGTGATGCAGAAAGGCTACACAAGCCATTCAAAGACAGGAAAAAAGGTTGCCTGGGTTGCAGAGGCAAACTTCAATCAACTCTAGCATGAACAAATAAATGGCCTTAATCACCAGATTTCACAGAATTCAAGTAATTTAGGGGGAAAGGGACCTCTGGAGGTCATCTAGTCCAACATCCCCCCCACAAACACACACACACCAGGGCTAACTTCCAAAAGTTTTCAGAAACATTTCGTATGTAAAACCAAGAAGGAGATAAGAGATGTTGGGGTCTATCTCCTGTAAGCCTGATTATGAAAAGACAGACAGAAAAAATTTTTATATATATATCAAGCATATAAAGCATATGAAGCCTGTGAATCAGATCATGTTACCAATGGAGCAAAAGGCAAGTAAAGTCAAGAGATACAGAAAACGAGACGCAGAGGGAGAAAAAGAGCAATTTTTATTCATTATTTCTTTAAAATGTTAATAGGCGTACAATTCTCAAATTCTCTCCCTAAAGTAGTAAAGGGAGTTATGAAAAGTGAGTCTCCAAAAATCATTTTAAATTTGAAAAAGTCTTATGATTATGCTATAGTATTTACTCTTCAGGCAATGCATTTGACATCATAGCAAATGAGGCATAAACAAAGATCATGAACATGTTAAACAAAGAGCAGTATCGAAATTCTCCCTCTACACTACTAATTGAAAACAGGTGCAGTCTTTATTATTCAATCTTGAAAAAGTCATAATGAGAAAAGAACACTCCTTGCATGTGAGGAACAGAAATCCTTTCATAATTAGGTTCCATTCAGCAACCACTGACTTAGAAAACAAAAAAAAAAAAGAACAGAACAACAGTGGGGTCTTTAAGAGTAGCAATTTTATATTAAAACCTTTGATTTCATCAAGATATCTACGATTATCATCACTCCTGTCACCAAGCTGCTCAACCCAGCACAGTCTCATATTTAAGTCTGGCATCCCAATTTACAATGAAAGGTGTAACAGAGAAATGTATCTGACTTAATGCTTACAGTGCGAACCCAAAAAGCCTTCAACAAAATATGGAAGAACCTTCTAGAAAACCTACATGATGCACAAATTAGAAACTAAAGATACTAGAGCTGCCAATGAAACGAGAGGACTGATGGGAAGCGCTTACAACAGATGTGAACAAGACTACTTTTGTCAAGGCTAGAGAAGAAAATGTTGCAGTTAGGAAGATGATGAGAGCCAGGATACACACTTCAGCTGCACAAAGTATCTTAGAGATGTTAATACAGAAATGGTTTGAATAAGAGCCTAGGAAGGGCTTAAATCTTTCAGGTCACCTTCCTCCCTTGATAGATATACCTTCCCACTGCACAAAATTATGCAACAGCTACCATACAGGACTTGAACTAATAATCCATCAGAATTTTAAGTTACATTTCCAAAAACAAAAAGAAAGCATGCTCAATTGTTGCTCCATTAAACAAGCAATTAACAATACCAACTTACTCCTAGAGTGCACAAAGGTTTTAAGAATGTCAACAGGTCACCAACATGAAGAAGTTCCCTTTATACCTGCCTAGAGGATACTGGACCAAGAGACAAAATTCTTCTTTGCCCAGTGAGAATGCCCTGCACTAGGGACAGGGCAGGGGAGAAACAAAAGAGAGTAACGTACAGTTTACAGAACAGAGAGAGAGAGGGTATCTAGACATAGTTTAGGCAACTCTGAACATCACAGTTACACGAAGAGAGTTAGAAAGGCATTTTCTGCCTTTAACTATAATAGTTACCTGGCTGACTGTATTGATCTTCATAAGCATCCAGCCAATAAAACCTTAAGACTTGATCATCATTTTCGCCATTCACAAGTGGAAGGAGACTGGGGTCCAGCTGAACTTCTGTTGCCACTAAATCAGCTTCATCCTCATCAACTCTGTCCCAGCATGAGACATCTGGGAGAGAACAACTTCTGCAGGTTTTGCAGAAGAAAGGAGGAGAGAGAAGTAAAATCATGCCTTTGCTATAAACCCTTTTTTTTTTTTCAGTCCTGTATTCTCACATCTTTCGTCACTCTTGCCAGGTACCAAGCAATATTCCAAACAGTTGTGCAAACAGTTGCGTTTCTTCAGCTTTCTTTGGAAGAGAAGGGTGGAATGTGAGAGGGAAATCCACATATAAGTATGGCTCTCAGTATGCAGCATACATGCTTTAAAAGTCTTTTACCTGATATTTCAGCCTTAGTCCTTCAAGGCTTTCCATAACAAGTAAACCCATCCGTCTGTAAAAGTTGCTCAGTGGGAACAACAGATCCTTGCTTCTACAAAACTGCCGGCTGCTTTGAGTGACTAAATATTTATATCTTTTCATTTAGATGTTTAACAATTTAAAGTTATGAAACATATGATTCAAGATTCTTCCAAACAAACAAACAAACAAAAAAAAAAGTGAACAAAAATTTTTTTTCTATTTCCAAAGACATACCTGTTCACCACATGAAACTACTTTTAGCTACAATTAACGTTATGGAACACCTTCACAGTTGCTCAGAGTAAGCATTGTTAGCAATTTCTCATTTTTGCTCATTGGCATCAAAATGTCTTGTTCAATATCCATATTAAGCCACTTCAACGTACCTAAATACTTAGGTAGCTCTTTGTACTGTTATGTGTTAGTTCCTCAAAACATGAAGTATTTTTCAATTAAGTAGCTATCAGTATGTTTGACGTGACCATTTTTAAAGTCATGACAAAAAAGAACAGCTAAAAATTGCAGAACATTATTATCATTCTGTCTATATCACAATTATCCCACGACAAATATAAATAAAAAGCTGAATCTAAGGTTTGTGGCTACTGAAAGGCTTCTTGGTGGAAGAAATAAACAGAGATCCTTACAACACAGATGTCTCTTTCTTCACAGATTCCAGCTGCTCTGTCTCTTTCTTTTCAATTTCCTTGTCTCTCTTCAAGCTTTCAGCTGCCTCAGGTATAGTTTCCACATGCTCTGCTTCCATAGGTTCATCGAAGTCCTCCTCATCAAAATCCATCATTCCTTGATCATCATCCGGAAGTACTGCACACAGAACTAGAGGCTTGAATCATTAAAATGACATACTAGATTGCATACTATATACACAAATGTAATACACAAAATTAAATACAAATCAAATACTACATTTAAGCCACTTAAACATCTAACTAGTGTAAACTAAAAACTGTTTTAAAACTAGTATACCATATTTAAAGAGTTTCCAGAGCTAGGCTTTATTTTCTTTTCAATACCTTCAATAGCTTTCCCTTCTGTTGTCTTCACTGTTCCCCCATTTTCTGTAACTTCTGAAACATATTTGGTATCCTCATTCTCTTTAGAGACTATGACAGATTTTGTCGTATAATTGGGATGCTTAGGACGAAATGAAGCTGGAGGAAGAGCTTCCTTTCTGTGATGAGCAGGAGCATTCCTTGATATAGGGCTGATTACCTGAAAGACATTTTAGCCAAAGATTTTTCTTTAAGAGCACAAAAGGGAAAAACGCTTGACTATTTACAGAACTAGCAACCATGGTTAGAGGAAGAGGTCCATGTATGCTGCAACGTGACAGTCAAAAAATCCTCAAGAGTAAACTTTAAATTCTATACCATCACTTCTGCTGTGAAGTGTGCATTCCTACTATATTTAAAAAAAGGTTACAAGCAGCAATGGTTGACATTTGGTTAAGATTATGGTTATTTTCACTATTCTTCCAAAGTAGTATGACCCCATGCCTAAATTAAAACCTCCATTTTTGTCAGCTGAGTGTGTGACAATGTGTGTCAGCCAGGGATGGAGCCTGGAACAACTGCATAAGTCTAATACAGCAGTTCACATCTGTTCATATGGGTAATGAATTGAAGCTGTCTGGAGGACTCCTTGGGAGTAGAAAGCAGAGGGCCACTTCAATGGATTTCTCATGCTGTAGACATGATTTGGAGAGTGAGGAAAACAAAAAACTACATTTCAGCATGCTCTGCAAGCCTTAACCCTGAGACAATAAGCATGGAGTTCATGTTTCAGACAGGACACCACCACAGCTGCAGTTACAGAACCTCGTCTCACACAAGATGTGTATGAAGTGGTCTCCACCAAGAGCCAATGACAGGTCTATCCATCCATTGGGCCTTAATCTTGAGCAAGGCCCCAAACCTTTATCTTTAGGGTAAGCAGTTATTTCATCAAAATTGAGAGAGTTGCACATAATCATTTCTAGGGTTTTAATCTCCGTTCAGCTACTTCTGCTGTGACAAACACAAAACTTGGCCACTCCTTTACCTTAGATAGAAGGCACACATACTAAATCTACCTTCACTAACAAAATTTTTCCTAGATCAGCCAAATGAATTTATATGTACTTCTGTTTCTGCTCTGGTCTCCTCAAGTAGAAAGCGTCACTGCCACCTTCCTCCTTCACTCCCATTTATTTTCTAAGGCTGCACTCCTGGTTGTCTTCTCAGCTTTTTCATTGTTTAAAATCTCCTCCTTGGACCACAGAAGCTATCACCTGAACAGCCAGCCCAGGAATTAATTTCTATCTAAATGTTTCCTAGGAAAGAGACTTCTATCTTGCAGCATAAAGACAAAGATCCTCTCTTACTGTATCTCCTTCTCTTTTTTTTAAATTACTCCTAGGCTCCAAAACATCTGTTGAACTGAGTGCCACTGGTGATTATTGACAGCCTAAGAGTTGATTTCAGTATCGTGCAAGGTTTTGCTCTTGTATTTTAATGGTAAATCAGAGGTACCTACTCTACTCCATTTGCTCTCTAAATACTCTTATCAAACTTATCACTGTATCCCCAGATAAAAGGCCCTTCCCATACACCAGAACCCTTATCAAAACAGTTTTCCGTTCTTAGCAGCCTGACACTTCAAAATCTTTCACTAGAGTCAACTTCCATCTACAGTGTCAATTTTCTATTGACTTCCCAATTCTGCAAAAGTGGAGTTCTTTATCCTTTTCCACACCCACAAATACTTTTTACTCTTTACTCCACTTATTTCATCTTCCATCACCCATTCCTTGCCACACAGGTCTTTTCTAATCTTTCTGCCTTGTCTCTTTTTCCTAACTCACCTTCATGTGATGCACCTAACACTACGAAAACAGTCTTACCTGCCAAGTGTAACAGTTAGCCTACATACTACTACTGTACTAAAGATATAAAAAGAATACTAAAGATATAAAAATAATTTTCTTAAAGCATTAATATGGAGGGGGAAGGGAAATTACATGAGCAATACAGTAGCATTGCTAAGGAAGCTAATGATAAACATAATTTACAGAAGTAAAAATAAAAGACAACAGTATCTCAAGTTAACAAATATACAGATAAAATTTAGTAATGAGAACTTTCTAATTTTTTTTACTTTACCTTAGGAGTCTGGGATGGTACAGAGAAAGGATTCAGTGGCACTCCAGCAGATCTTTTTCTTTTCAGCACTATAACTGGTGGTGGACTTAGCTGAACAGTCTGAGTATTGAAAGAAAAGAGACAGTGATATAATGGAGAGGGCTTGTTGAAGATTTTTTTTGCCCTGGTTAGTAACATTTTCACAAAAAGAAAGACACCAACATTTCTCATTTTCCAAACTAACATACAGATTTCACAAACTACTACTACTTAATGCATTAAGAAAATACTGCAAAAGTATCTGTGACACATGGAAATGACTAGAGAAAGGGCACCCACTTCAAGCATTTATGGAAGAATCTTGTTAAGCAAAGAAACCTCCTGATATACAACTCAGGCACTTAAAAAAAAGTTATCTGAGCAATCAGCCCATGAAAGAAGCCACTAGACTTTTTAGTAAACAGTTTGAGAGAATAACTGGGAATAGCCTCATTTGAGACAGTCTGACCTTGGCTGCGGTGGCAGCCATCCTGCAGTCCTAACTCAGAGAACACATTAATTTGTTTTTCTGTAGCAAACCATGGAAAGCAGGGAGAGGCAGGCAGAAGCTCAGGCTACCTTATCTGCTTGAATAGCCCTCCCTCGTCTCCCCTGGGGAACCCAACCGTGCCAGATGGAACTACCCTTCAGGATACTCGCTAGAGCACAGCGACTGGATATATACATATAGGGTATACTCTGTGCAGATGCAAGTAAGTCTTGTTTCACTCCAAGCTGATGACAAGCTAGAAGACTGCATTAGCATAGGCTCAATGTCATGCTAGTATAAACCGTCTCTAATCAGGAGACATTAGTGTTGGCTTATCAAACTAACACAGTCACGCAACTTCTGCAGGTAGGAA
The DNA here is from genome assembly GCF_036417845.1 of Apteryx mantelli. Classification (NCBI taxonomy): domain Eukaryota; kingdom Metazoa; phylum Chordata; class Aves; order Apterygiformes; family Apterygidae; genus Apteryx; species Apteryx mantelli. Next base: position 90,231,217 of record NC_089978.1, on the reverse strand, counting down.
AGAACAGACAAGTCAACTGCATACACACATGGAAAATACTAAGCAGATGTGCTACAGATGAAATCAAGTCTGAGATGGTCCAGACACAGGAAGATGTTTATTTTCTTTATATATTCCACAGTAAGAAAAATGAACAGGTTAAGATGTTTCAAAAAAAATTTTTTTAAATATACTTACTTCCACATTTAGATCCTGAAGAATATCCCCTAGTAAATCATCCTTCGACAGGTCCACAGTTTTCTGTAAGATAACAGATTAGCCAAACAGCTCTTGGTTATCTGTGCACATCCAACCAGGAGACTAGCAGCAAATTGCTAAAGGGCTTCTACAGAACACACAAGATTTTCAGGAGTGCTCCACACACAACAGCTCCTAACAGGAGTTTATGTGTTGCTAGACGTGAGCAACAGCAATAAACGTTTGCTTCACTCCCACTAAATCAAACAGTGCAAACAAGTTAAAAATCTTATAAATTAAAAAAGGCAACAACTTACATCTGTGTTTTTCTTCCCAGCACTGGCTATGAACATAGACTTAATTGTATTTGGCTTTGACACCACAGGCTTCTTCACATTCTTTTTATCAACTGTAGATGTTCTGCCACCTTTTCCTACAGAAAAAGTGATTTATGTGTAAATTTGTGATTTATACACAAAAAAATGAAATGTTTATTGGCCCAGTTATTAGCAGAGATTGACAGCTAAGGTAACCCACTTCTTCCACCTTTACACTGCAGGCTGAAATGAGGCCTAATAATCTTTATAATCTTTTGTTTGCTGCCAGCTTTCTCATGGCTGCTCTGCACAAAAAAAAAAACAAACAAAAAAACCAAACTATCAGCATCATATCTTGCCTCATCATCTCAGAGTTGAAACTTGTGCACCCATGTCCATACCCCAGATAAAGGACAAAGATATTTCACATGAAAGCATGTGCAGAAAGGAAAGAGTGTCCAGGAGTTTGGCACTACACCTGGATTCTCAACATCAGACTCAATTCCTCAGTTTGCCACTGACTTATAGAAGTTGGCAAAATCATTTGATCCAAGACCCATAAAGGCATGTAAGTATTTCAGTGGCAAAAAAGACCATCCATCCTGCAGGCACCAGCTTTGGAAGCCGAGAACACTCCCCAGAAGTATTTATCCTAGAAGACAGACCATAACCCACAGTGCACTATGAACAAAATTGCCCTGGTAGCGCTAAAGCTACCCCAGATTGAGGTCAAATCACCTCTATCTCCTCCATCATGGAGGCTGAACAATGTCCAGTCACAGGCATGGAACTACAGAGCTTCAAGTTAACAGGACATTTGGCATATTCACCACATACAGATACCAAGAAGTTGCCCATTTTAAGTACCTTTTAAAAGCAGTTGGAAGACTTTCTACAGTGGTTATGTTCAACCTACCTTTCTTACTGGAACCAAGAGCATCATCATCTAGATCTTCATCAAAGATTTCCCTTCCATCTTCTACATAACCTATCCCACCTGTACAAAAACAATTGTTAAAAATTTACATTTCTAATTCTGTCTGGTGATATTTCTAAATGATATCTTCATAATCCAAAGTATCACACACTTAAAAACTTATTTTTTATTTTAAAATGAATGTTATAGACGTAAGTGTTAAAAACTACAGCACTCTCAGCTATAACTTTTATTAGAGTAAATATGTATTTAGTTACAAATTATCAATTACAGTATTTCTTTTTAAAGTTACATCACTAATAACTGGTTTTGGAAATTTATTTTCTAGCTTTATTTCTATTTATGGAAAAATATTTTAACTGCTATTCTAAGACATCCTTATGAGAACAGTGCATAAGACTCATCTCCATGTAAAAGCTCATCTTTTTCTTGTCTACTAAAATAATTACAGGAATGCACTGAAGCATAACTTACCTCAAAACATGAATATTATGAAACCCTACTGAGCTTGTAACATTATAATCAAAATAACTCTCCCAATGACTCTTAACTTACCATCATCAACAATCCAGTCATCATCCTGACGCTCTCTGACCATCCTGGAATATTCTTCTTCATCTATTTCATCATAAACACTTGTGAACTCCTCAACCTACAATTAAGTAATGATATGAGAACTGTTAATATTTAATATACTATATATATTAATTTAGGTCATTGGTAAGAACCTCCTGAGAACTCCAGGGTTTCATGAACCATTAAATTGTTCACAACAAGCAAATGCAGTTATTCATTTGGTTGAAGTTTATTTTTTGGCAGTGACAAAAGATCTGTTCTCAATTTTTTAAATGATCACAGTATATTGAAACTCAGGCTCTACTGAAACACTGGTAGAGATTTCATTTGAAACCGACTTGCTTCACTGCATATTTCATATCATCAAAAAAAAAAATCCTGGCAATGGAGAGTTCTGACCTTTGGCTCTATTCTCAAGCACCAAGATGAGCTCAGTGAAAAGGAAGGTGATTTGATATGCCCAACAATAATGCTGAAGAGGCTCTTCTCTGTCTCCGAATAAATCTGCATCTTAATAACCGATGCATTCCAAGCTGCTTCAGACTTATCCACCTCAATGTGGAAGTTGCTTCCCTCTTGGCATTGCAATTAATTGGCCAGTACCAATGCTACATTCATTGCCAAATGTTAGTTATATCAGTTACATACTCAAATTCATTTTCTTTGTGGAAACATGGTGTATTAATATTAATGCTTTTTGTCAGATAAAGCTTTGAAAATTATTTGAAGTTTAAAATCATTTGGAGTTAAAAAAAAAAAAAAAGTATTTCCTATCTATTAATTAAGCAATGAAATTTGAATGGTCAGTCCTTTGCTGTGGGATAGCTATCAAGTGATATGGTGCATGTTTGATTTGCAGTTTTTAAAATTACTTTAGTTTTGAAAACAGAAAGAAACAAATGCGTGATGTCAGAAAGTAGCAAACCAATTACAGTTACATTCTAAAATATATACATCACTAAAAAAAAAAAAAAAAAAAAAAAGGTGACCTGACAGGCAGATTTTGACTTCCCACAATTTTAGATACATATACAGGGTATCGAAGCATCTCAGCTTACACATTAATACTCCCCACATTAACTTTTTATTAAAAAGAAGAGAAGGGAAATTTTCACCTCATATTTTATTTTTTCACCAGCTTTGGCTTTTTTCAGACGTTCCAGGGCTTCTTGCTGACCTCTTCTAGACTTTTTTTCACGTCTAGAACGTGATGTGGCAAAACTTTCAGACTCGGCCATAGCTGAAATTAATTAAAAACAAGAGAAATAACTGCTGTTGTCTTTGGTAGTTAGTGCTCAGTAATGCACTAATAGATATTTCCAGTATTACTTAAAATCTAAATAGAGATCTAGACGAAAACAGTTTAGCATGTATTACAGGTTTGGCTATAAGCACAGTGTCATGGATTGCTCTTGATAAGCCAATTCTGCAATTAAAATGAAGACATGATCTCAGAGAGTCACAGAGCGCAAACAGACTTGGTGCCAGTTCACGTTCAGTAAGTTTGGGAAGGGTAACAAAAAAAAAAAAAAATAGCACCTAGGTTTCCACAGCACATCTCAAATCTCATCAACCGTTATGTGAGCAGGATCCCCCCCACCTTTCCTTAGGAATTTCCTAGCTCCTTTTATTTTGCATGTCTCCATGACAACTCAGGAGTAGACAGAAAAGGCCTATACTGCTGCAAAGCAGTAATATTTTTTAGACAGCTTCACAATGTTTAAGGAGTGCAGCTAGATTGAGACAAACTGACACCAAAGGATTGCTGCCCCATTTCCCCTCATACTTCCTTCCCAGCACTCCCCCCACCAAGGCGCTCTCCACTTCTCTTGACCTTTTTTCCCCGACATTTATCTGACCACCAAGATCGATCCGTGCCAATTCAGCGTAGCAATGCGGACAGCTAACCCAGCGACAAAACTAAGGGTTTGCGTCAGGACAGTGAGTCGGATCCTCTGCCCGTACGGGGAGGCGAGACCTGGAGCTCGCACAAGCGGCCAGGCCAGGCAGCTGGCCAGAGCAGCAGGCCAGGCCCTCTCTGGCAACGGAAAGGGGTCAGATTGTTAGTAAAGCTGCACCTAAACAGCATGGCCGAGACAAACAAACCAGAATCTGTATTGTTAAGGACCAGGGCGGACAGGAAAGGGGGATTTACACTGACTCGTACCAAACACGGAAGAATCGCTAAGATGCAACACTTTGGGTGTATTTATACAGACAGACCAAGCTCCTCTGTTAATTCCTTGAGCTTACGGGAAGCAAGCACCTACGACAACACACTCTTCCCGAGATAAACACAATTTCGCTCTGAGCAAACTCTGCTGCCTATGAAAACACACCCTTAGCTGCACAGTGCCAGGGCATTTCCATTTTATGAGTACCCAGGCTAGTAGGCCATAAGCAGGAATGTAAACATCGGGTGTTTTAGCTCTGGATAGTCCAGTCTCACCAATATAGCAGAACTGATGACAACTCAGGGCAACTGTGTAAACCAGTGGAGACTATGAAATACACATGTGATGACAGACAGAAATCAACCCTTTCCTGGATCTAATCAAACTGTGTTTGGTGGGAGAGGAAAGCATGTCCTTTTTTTTTTTTTTTCATTTTGAAGATAGCTACAGCCACGCTAAGCTACCCAGTAATTCTGAAGTCGAAAAACCCCGCCAAGGTTGCCCCACCTCTGAACGCAGCAGGGCAAGCGCTCCTCTCCCACCAAGCCCACGCAGCGCCGCTACCCGGCACGCTGCGCCTCCCCGACCGCCCCCGCAGCCTGCGCCCCAGCTGGGGGGAGGGAGGCGCCGGGGCCGGCGAGGGGACCCCGCGGCGCCCCCACACCAAGCCGGCCCCGCCCGGCCCCGCCGGGGGCTACCGTTGGGGGCGGGGGAGGGGGCGCGCGCCCAACACTGCCCCCCCCGCCGCGCACGCGCGAGCACGGGCACGCGGCGCGCGCCCACCCGCTCTTTCCCCGCCGCCCCGCGCGCGCGCACGCGCTGCCGCCCCATTACCCGCCGCCTAAAGCCGAGACGAGCCCAGCCGCCGCCCTGCCCCGCCGCGCCGCTCCGCGAGGAGACACGCTGGTCCCCGCGCCCCCTTCCTGCCCCCACCCCTTCCCCCGCGGGCCTCACCGCCCCGCGCCTGAGCCCCGCTCTCGGCCATGGCGCCCGCCGCACTCCGCTCGCGCCAAGGCTCCTGAAAGTGGCGCGAGACGGGAGCCCCGCGAGCCCCGGCCGCGGCGGCAGCCAATCAGGAGCCGCGGCGGCTCTGTCTCCGGCCGCCCCTCGCCAGGGGCGGGGCCGCCCCGTGCAGGCGGGCGGGCGCGCGCTCGGGGGCGGTGGAGGCGGAGGCGCAGGGGGTCGCTGCTGCCGCCGCTGCCGCCGCTGCCGGGAGGGAGTGCGGCGGCACCGCTAGTGCCGGGGCTCCCGGCGCCGAGGGCTGCGGGCGGGCGGCCGCCTCCCTCCCTCCCTCCCTCCTGTGAGCCGAGCGCGGGAAGGAAGCCGCGGGAAAGGCGCAGGCCCTTCCTGGGCGAGGCCTGCGGCGGCGGCCTGGGCCCTGCGGCCGTCGGCTGCGCTGCGCTGCGCGGCAGGGCCCGGCCGCGGGCGGGTGGGCGGTGACGGGAGCGCTAGGGCTTCGCAGTCGAAGCAGGGAGGGATGTAAGCACAGCGAGTCAGCGCCGTCCGGGCAGCTCTGCCAAGGCGTCCTTGCAGGGCTCGTACCTGCTAGAGGCGCTTAGGGGGCCGTGAACCGCGGCGTGCCAGGTTGCTTGGGGCAAAAGCAATATAAATGCGCACTTGTGACTCGGGAGGACCTGGTGGCTGATGTGCGATCCTCATAAAAGTTGGAGCCAGGCTGCAGTGTGAGGGGCCAGGCCAGCCTGCAACCTTGGTGGCAGCAGGTTGCTAGTTGCTGGGAGGGACAGGCGTGTCCCACACCCTTTGAGCAATGTATGTAACCACTGAAGCCATGTGAGGGCGATCGTGCCAGATTATGGATAAGATCCCGCTGCAGTCATGGTTTGCTTTTAGCATATTTGGAGTAAATATCATTATCCTATGTCAGAGGTTCCAGGAACTCCTTCAGTAAGTAGTCCCTGGTCTCTTCAGACAAGTAGTAGTTGGACAGTTTAGTGATAGAGTGGATAATGTGATGGTTGCTATCCTGTTTCCCAAATCTCTTTGCCTTTTTTTCTTTCCCTGCTAGACATGATGAAAAAATACATTCAGAGTGGATTTCTGAAGTGAAGTGCATTAAAAGCTTGAGAAGAAACCTGTTAGCTTTCTCCTTGCCTACACCTAATTTGGGAGGGGAGGGGGGTGAAGGTAGAGTTTGTTCTGCTTATCTTGACCCTAGGGAGTTACTTTCACTCAGGTGTATCAAGAGTATTGCACACCAGCCTTCAACTGAGAAGGAAGAGCTGTGTCAGGAAAATGATATATTTCAGTTTTTAAAAGCCTTAGTTAAGACTACTGAAGCTTTAAGAGTCTACTCCCTCAAAATATAAATAAAAATAAATAATATAATTAATACAATTTTATATATTATATATAAATATAGAGTTTATAAATAAATATAATAATAAAATATAAAATAAAAAGATCTGCTTGTGCCTGTGAAACCCTGAGAAACTTGGGCTTTTTTGTGCTGTTTTGCCACAGATGAACCTTGATCTTTTTTCAGACAACATCAGTGTCCATCAGTCGCTACCTAAGGAACTTACCACTTTCATTTGCAGAATTTACTGGAAAGCATTTGCTGCTCATGAAAGGATGAAGGCATTAACTTCAGGATTGTGATGCTTGGCTTCTTGCAAGGGCAGATAGCACCTAACTCTGCAGAACTATTTGAGAGCGAATAGGACTCTGTCCTCACAGCTGTTGTTTTAGCTAGTACTGCTTGGCCAGAAGATACTGACTATTTTATTTTCAAATATCTAGAAGAGAGAATTTTTATGGTTTGAAACTGATGTTTTCCTTCTCCACAAGGGTTTCTTTGTGTTGGTAACTGCGAGAAATAAAAAACTACAAGACATTGATCCTTATAACTTCTTTTATTTACCTGGTTCTTTATACTGTCTCTGATGACCTAGTCTTAAATGGGACCAGAAAAAACACCCGAAGCCAGCATAGCAGCTCACTGCTGCCGAAAGAGGCAGACCTGTGCCCCCAAGTACCCCAACAGCCAAAAAGTTCTTCCCAAGCATGCGAAGGAATGAGACCACCCCTTTCAGCAATAGCTAGTCATTAGGTCAGCTTAACTGTAACAAACCCCCATCCTTAGAAACCCTGGCAGCTGTAAGAAGAAAGCCTGTCTGACCTATGCATGGCCTTCTATTTGGTGCACAGATATTTTCCCCAGTGTATCCATTGCTTTTTAAAATACATGTACAAGACAAGATCGCATCACTGAGTGTGATGCGGAATTCAAATTCAAAAATTACTCCCATTTTTTAAGCTATGATAGAGAAATTTTTAAATTGTTCAGTTTGAATAAAAGGTGATGCTGCATTTCATATAGCTTATGTTCCTTCAAATAGTTTGGTATTTTGAATGGACCAGGTTTTTTGGGGGGGGGTTAAAATAAAACAATATCCTTTGTCAGTTGTCATATGAACAGCAGAGTGTTTGTCATTCAGGTGATGCCATAATTTGAGCCAGTACACAATGACACAGTTAATTTATCAAACTGAAATTGTTGCCATAGCTCCAGTGTGGGACAGTGCAGATCAAACAAAAGCCTTTTTCATGAATGTTGATTCAATCCTGACATTTATCTCTGGCCATAACAAGAATACATTTGTTTTCCAGAACATCCCATAACAAGTGTAATTTAAGTGCTGCAGGGGAAAAAAAAAAAGAAGGGGGGACTTGCTTTGAAAGAGAAAAATAACTCAGCAAGATTTGGGACTTCCTCTGCTAAATGGCTTTATCACAGCAGATTACTTTGAGCTGACTTTAACCTCCCTTGGGACAGTCATACAAGAACAACTTGGCATGACCTTTGTTCAATTGTCTTTTAAATACAAGAAGTGGGAATTTCACTGTGCAGCTCAAAGCCACTCAAGGTTCTCTCAAGGAAAGTGCGATAGCTACGGAGACAAGCGTGAGAGAAGCACATTAATGAAGATGGTGGGCAGCCAAAAACGCAGTACAGAAGAGGAAGCACAGGAAACCTACGCTCCCAGATTTCAACGAAAGGTGACACAGATATATTTTCCATTTTGTTTTCTTAGAACTGTAATTTAAATGTTATGAATAGAAAATACTGTAAACTCACTGCAAGAGCTCCAAGTTAATATATATAGTAGTATATACTGATAAATTAAAGTATAGATGAACTTAGAGTTTCAAGCCTATCTTAAGAGGACAAAATAATTACTATACCGAAGATTATTCTCTTGCCATCATTTTTGTGTCTAGGGCTTGCTTGAGCTCTCTCAAAGACAGAAGGACAAAAAGTTAAATCAGATTGAGACATTATGCATTAAGCTTACGGTCGGCAGGTTTTTTTAATGATAAAAAAAAATCTGTTGAAATGTAGAGGGGTGGTATAAAAAACAGAATATAAGTAGACCATAAACTACAGCAGAGAGAGCAAGTTCAACTGCACTATGTCTGACTAAATGACTAGACATTATATCACTGTTAAGTACAGACTATCTTTGCGGACAAGTGCATGTGTGTGTGTGTGTGTATACTAGCGCACAGGTGTACTTTGTATATGGGTATATATGCTTTATGTGTATGTTACACACAAATAGAGAATATTTTTGTTCTTTTATTTATATATTTTATATATATATATTTATAGATATTTATTTATATAGATATTCCTTATATTGTTCTGAATTAATTACTCAATTGACTTGAAGTTTTACATCTAGTATGATTCAGGTCTTTGACTAGTTCATTTCAGCAACCACTTACTATGCTATTCATGTGACATTTCAGTATGAATTACTTAAACTAGTACAGTCATCAAAATTGGCTATGTAGGGGAATACGCTATTAAAGGAGCACAGATTAAGTAAACTTCAAAAAAAAACCCTCATAATTGTTACCTACCAAGAAGTCTTTGTTTTCAAAACTCTTCATATGTAATTAGCTGATAGAAATATGGAGAAGTAGATGTTTCTCCATTTGTTTATCAGTAAAGAAGATAATGCAAGCATTTACGTTTAGAGAGTCAACACCTTGCTTACCAGGCTGGTAAATGCCTTTTGTTCACCAGACAGCTTTTTTTTTTATTTCCTACAGGACTCACCTGCTAACATCAGGATGAAGCAAATAGTGTTGCTATGCTGACATTAAGGCTCTGAAATGTAAATGTGAAATAAAGAGTAAAACCACAGCATCCATTAATTTCCATTCTAACAGAAAAAAAAAGTAGGCTTATGGATTGAAAATCCTAAGATTTAAAAAAAAGCATTAAATTCTAATTGCTGTTAAATTACAACAAACCCTAGTAACTCTACCAGAATCAGTGGAATTACACTAACCGTAATAAAGATCAGAATCTAATCACCTGCCTGCCTAATACAATATTCCTATTCAAGCCTAAAATAAAAGTGCAAAATATTATAATGTAAATTAAATAGGGAAGACAAGCTAGAGCAAACTCACGGAGAATGAGCCCTCACATAATTATAATGTCTAAGAATTAAGTCTGGTGCCAATGGTTTTCAAAAGCATACAGTTATTGCCACAGCATGAAAGTCTCTGTTTTAACTACTTTCAGTGCTCTCTCTTTACAATTTCACAAAAATGAACAATTAATGTATAAGCAGAACATTATTGCAGAGAGGCTGTTACATTTCAAGACCTGGCTGAAGATCAAATACACTTCCACTAGTGAATATTCTCAGAGTTCACTGTTTCAAGTCTCTGCAGCAGAAGAGAGGAAATCATCACGATAAGCTTATATGCTTTAAAATAATTACCAGTCTAGTTGTAACCCTCACAATTCTCTGGCGTTCTGTTACTGAATTAATGTAGGTGAAACCTGCGCTCACAGTGTTGGGGAGCAGCAAGGGCCGGTGCTCCCTAAGAGAGGGGAACCCGGCATGATAACAAGGCTGGCAGGCAATCACAGCCCCTGAGCGAGGCGAGCAGGGCAGGCCCATGGCTGGTAGTCAGGGTCAATCAAGAGTCCAGATCATCAAACAAGTCTGTGGTGATGAGGCAGGTCCAAGGTCAAACCAGAAAAGCAAGTCAGGGTCAAGTTCAGTGATGGTAACCAGGATCTGATACAGCCCAGTGATCACCAGACAAGCCCACAGTGATGAGACAGGTCCAAGGCCAAGTCAGGAAGTCAGTCCACAGGGTCAGGGTCCAGATCACCAGGGCCCATGGCCAGGCACAGGCATGTCCATGGCTGAGCTGGAGACAGACACACCCACAACATAGCTCAGGTGGAGACTGAAAGTTTAAACAGAGCCCTTGGGCAGAGAGTGCGAGTGGGGGCTCTAGGTGAGGCTGGTCACGGGCCATGAAGGTCTGTTAGTGCCATCAGGGCCCTGACAGCAGTCTGTATGTGTCCTCACACCTTAGAGGTCTGGGTTCAGACGAGACCTGCTGCAGAGGGCTTTGATTGCTGTGGGTTGTCAGTAGGCTATTTCAGGGGACACGGAGCCAGGGCAAGGATAGGGAATGGGGAAAGGGACAAGGCATGGGAGACTTGGGGCTGGGGAGGAAGGGGGGGAGCAAGGAGGAGGTCAGTGTGAGGAGCGTGTGAGGAGCCCTTGAGGCCAGGCAGGGGAGCTGCCCCTGGGGAGCTGCTGGAGACTGCCAGGTAGGCTTTGGGATGAGGGCACACTCAGGAGCCTGGGGCTGGGCGGGGGCTCAGCACTGTGGGGAGATCAGAGTCCAGGACCAGGCTGATCACTCAGGAGGAATCATAGGGGCAAGGCCTCGCACAGCCTTGGCCAGGCCCCACTGCATGCGGCTCAAGCCTTGAGAAGGCCTTAGCTTATTGTCAGGGTGCAGCAAGGGCTGGCTGCTCCCTAAGGGACGTGGAGCCCGGAGCTGAGCACAGTAACATGGCTGGCAGGGCAGGGGCCTTGCCAGCCAGGGTGCAGTCCCACAGCACTAAGCAAAGAGAGCAGGGCAGACCTGAGGCTGGTAGTCGGGAACAGCCAGGAGTACAGATCATCAAACAAGGCCTCAGACCTGCCTCATCTCTGTGCACAAGCCAGAAACGCAAGTCAGCAAGTCATGGTCAGGTCCAGTGATGGTAAACAGGGTCAGACACAGCCAGTGATCACCAGACAAGTCCATAGTGACAAGGCAGGTCGAGGGCAGAGCAGGAGGTCAGTCCACAAGGTCAAGGTCTGGGTCTGGATCAACAAGGTCTGTGGCCAGGCTCAGCTGCAGCACAGCTGGAGCTGGAGGCATGCACACCTACAACATAGCTCAGGCAGGGACTGAAGGCTCATGCCTGAGCTGAAAGGGACCCTGGGCCTGGGGGACAGGGCAGGGGTTTTGGGTGGAGGCTCTGAATACTGAATTGCTTTCCATATTTATCTTTGACCTTTTGATATCATTAATATTTCACTGTGCTTGGGCAGTGAAAATACAGAAGCTTAGTGTTATTGAGGGTCACTTTAATTCTCTCATTCTCATATGTATTTTTCAAAAACACATGACCTGCTTAGAAGAAATTATTTAATCCACAAGTCCCTCCTTAATAACACAAAAGCTGGGAAGAGACTTTCCACTTTCCCTGTGATCTTTCAAACATAATAACTTTCCCAATTTTTTCTACCTTTCCCAGATTTACAGTGGCTCTTAAGCTGTCTGTGTTCTTCCCCTAAAGACCATAGCGTAACTCATTTTGTCATCCTGCTGTAGCTAGCTTGTCTAAGTGTGGAACTGTAGAATAATTCAAGTTGGAAGGGACCTCTGGAGGCTTCTAGTCGACCCCCTGTTCAAAGCAGGTCCAAGATAGAGCAGGTTGCCCAGGCCTTGTCCAGTCAAGGTTCAAGTATCTCAAGGATGGAGTCCACAATCTCCTGTCCCATGCATCAGGACAATCTGTGGTGTGGGTTTACCCTCTCCCTTTCCCTCCTCCCTCTTCTCCCCTCCATGCTCCACAGGCCTCCTAGAAGGCTGCTACTGAAAATGGTGAAGCCTCACTGCTCTGAGGTGTTCAGAGATGGAAAAAACGTATCTGACTTACCAGCACATACTGCCTCCACCCAAACACAGCAGACAGCCAACAAAAATGTCAGCACTGTTTTGTGCTTGAATATGAGAGCTAGCAAATGACAGTAATCTAGTTTCAGTATTATATCGTAGTAAAGTGTGAAAAATTAGTCCTAGGACTTTCATGATGTGGTAAGTATGCATGGATAAGGTTTGAGAAGCTTTGCTAAAATTATTCAACGAAAGGATTTATAATATTAGTGATATACTTAAAGCTAGGTAGGAATTCATACAGGGCTGACAATTTGGCTTTTGTGTTGAACTTTTTAAAGCCAGAAAGCATATGAAATTCTTATTTCTTTTCCCATGGTTGCTTCTTTACAGTCTACATCTTACTTTCTCTCATTCTGTTTTTCAAAAACAAATTGCTTTATGAAGTCTTTGTTTCCTACACTTTTGCTTAGATTAATTTATTTAGCTATTTAACTATTTAGCTTATTTAGCTATTTAGCTTAAACTAGTAGTAAATTTACTACTTTTTACTATTAAAAGTAGTAAATGTCCAGCCTTTGACTAGATGTGTTTTTAAAGATGTTTTGTTATTTTATAACCTAATACTTTTTCCCAGCTTCACTCTACAGAATGTGATCTAGGTCTTATTTTACTGCATGCTATTCATGCTCTGCTCTCAAAGCAGAATAACTAGTTTCCTCTAGTCTTATTTCTTGGGAGGAGATTATGCTTCTTTTTTAAAAACCTTATCACTATAGTACAGAAATGCCTCAGAAAACATGTAGTTTATCATCACAAAGGAGGGGTTGAGATTATCCTTTCTGAAGGGGAGACTACAATTAAAAGGTTTTACAAATGATAGGTGCCACATTTGAGTTGCCTGTATCTGATCTATAGAATAATTAGCATTCTGTAGCACTTCTCAGGATCTCTCCTTTGCGTGTGTCCACTCCACTGGCATCTGATTGCATTTTCCAAGACTAGCCAGTCACAGATTTTTCCATCCTTCCAAGTCTGACTAAGATGTGCTTGATTTTTCCTTTTGGACACTAGCAGGAAAGTAATAGTGAACCTGAGAGAGACAATCCTTGCAATTGATTTTGGTGCCTTGACATGCCTTAATTTAGGCAAGATGGAAGAAGCTGTTATAGAAAAAGTTCTTCAGTTTCCAAGTCCCAGAACTAAATAAAACCAAGAAAATGTTCAGTATATTACTACTGTGCATATTCAAACAGTGAGTTATATCCAAGATCGAATTTCCCCAGTTTTCATGAAAATAGAAACAGCACACTGCTGTCACAAGTGCCAGCCCTCCAGCCAAATGTCAAATCTCTCCTCCCAATTATGAAAGCTCTTGAATATTTCAAAGACAAAGTCCCCAAAATATCTGCAGGATATTTTCAGTGTCTTTTCCAGAAGCAGTCGGATTATGCTGGTAGAAGTTTTCCATAACCGCTCAGGGACTAGAAGATGCCCAGCCTGTAACATGTCAGATCAAAAATTTCTAAGTTGACAAAGTTATAAACAATTGAAACAGGATCTTAAATGGAAAGGGTCAAACAATCTTAATGGGAAGTGTCAAACAGTCTTAATAACTACCAACAACAGAACTAGCTAACACGTATTCAATTTATAGCGCATCAGTACATATTTTGTTTCTGATAAGGTGTGTATCTCTACCCAGATTATCAAACTCTCCAGTCAGGAAGTTTTTTTGTATCCAACACATTAAATGTGGGCCCTCAAAAATCACTTGAATGCAGTTTAAAGGGTTTTTTATATGTTTTATTCAGCGGGTTTGCATTTGAGATGGTATGGGAAGAGACCTGCAAAGACATTTGCATGAAAATTTGACAAATGGGAAGATAAAGGCTGACAAGAAGGATGTAGAAAAGGGTGGAGGCTAATAATATTGGAAAAGATAGAGTGACAGATTACTGAAGGTCAATCCAAGAAGCTTGAAACTGAGCTGGTGGGGAAGTGGAAGACAGCAGATAGATTGAAAATGAGTAGAAGAGAATGGAATAAAAAATATGGGCAAGAAAGCCAATCTTAGAAAAGGTTTTTGTGTGAATTTGAGGGGATTGGTGTGCATATCTAGAAAGCTGAAAGAGGGGAGGCTTAAACTGATACAAAAAGGGAGATAACTATAGCTTGCAGAGGAAAAGAGAAAGGTGATAAAAAACAGTTTAAATGTGAATAGGAAAGAGATTTTTCATAAATTAGATAGTATATTTAACAAGTTGATAAGAAGTAGGACAGATGGAACATGAATCATCTAGGCAAACTTTATAATGCAATATACAAACAGGAGTGAGGTTTTTAATACTCGACATTATATTTCTTGGTACTGGTAAAGTCAGAAGGTATAGGGAACCCAAAAGAGAACAGGGAAGATAATCAGAAGTCTGGAAAATCTGACCTATGAGAAATCATTGGAAGACCTGGGGCTGTTTAGTCTAGAAAAGGCCTATGAGATGTGACAAAAATACCAACCTACCTGCTGAATGTCAAGTCTGTACTCCAAATCCTGAAACTGCTGTTTCAAAATCTTAATCATAAGTAATCAATGCATATAAAAGAAAAAGAATAAATCTGTTGTATACGTCCAGTAGAACAACAAGCGGGGAATTAGATTGCAGCAATGGAGATTCCAGATTGATGTTAAGAAAAACTTTCTAATAGTTAAAACAGTGATAAAAATGGATTGACTGGATTGTTGCAGTTCTGAGAAGGAAATGACCAACAGTTGATAGCTCATCTAAATGCTTCACAATCTCTGTGCATCCAGCAGAAAAGACTGCAACAAAGACTGTCCTATCATGACAAACCAATAATTGAAAGCCTGGTTGTTAAAAGTTAGCAAGGAGAACAAAATAATCTAATAACAGGATAAGCAGACCTAACATTTTCAGCACTAAATGGCCAGGTCTATGACTGTAAAAAAAAAGAAAATTGAAACAGATATCCTTTTGGTCAAAAATTAACTGTAAGTTCTCACAATTTTCTTCAAAAATGTTTATAAAAGCAGTTCATAAAAGAGTTGGAACACCTACCCCAAAGTGGGTAGCCCCACTTATTCAAAACAGTGCTATAAAGTATGGATAAATGGCATCATCAAAAGACCCTATTTTCAGGAATTTATGGATTTTGGATGATTTAGCATATTGGAATTGTTATGACATTTTTAATTAAAATCTTATGTAAAGACTGTCTAATTTGATTCCATACAAGTTTTCTGAGGATATAGCATTTATTAAAAATCACATCTCTACAATGGAATTATGGTAAGAACCAGAAATAAGATTATGCTATATCAAATGCTAAATTTTTGCTTTAAATAATTTACAGATTATCACTACATCTATATAAAACCTTATGGATATAATCCAGATACAATTCTGTATGACTCTTTCATAAGAGAAAATCAGAAATGTTTTGGATTAATTCTAGCAAGAAGTTGATAGTTTGTAAGTACACTCCACTAGAATGATGAAGTCACAGTTTAAAAATGAATTAAAGCTGCAGTATCAGATAACATTACATAGAAACAGCAAAGCAAAGGTGTTGGAGGCAGTAAAAAACAAAAGGGTGTATTTAAATTGATCCCTTTCATTCTCTCCCTGTGCAGGTAGAAAAAAAAATCTAGCATTGTGGGGTTTTAATCTCAGTCTAAAAATAAATGACTTAACTACTTGACCATGACAGCAATAAGGTATCTTTTTCTTCTATTCTTTGACTACTAATTCTAGCATAACTGGAATTAGTATAACATAGATAGATTGATAAAGCAGACCTAACACAGATACATAGATACATAGATAGATACATAGACAGAAAGATACACAGATGATATTTTAACTATTTGTTCCAGACATGAGCCATTCCTTTAGCTTATAAAATTTTGCAGTTGACAGTTGTTAAAACTTTCAAGATGCAAAATATATACATTGAACCAAAACTGAGCTCATCTGTTAAATATTTGAGAATTTATTCTGTGATCTTTTCTGTAGATGGCTTTGAAGTCCATAGTTTCCTGATGACTTTTGCACAGAGACAATACACGAGGGTCCTTTTTTCTTCATTACGGCTCATTTGTAAGCCAGAAGACTCTTGTAGCTTCTCTTATGTCAAGTTCATTTTAAATAAAACTTCTGCTATGCACACTAGTGCTTGAGATCCACAGAGGCACTTTAAACACTTCCTAATATTCTGTAAGGGCTGCAATATATTCCAGTCCCAACTTTCACAAAGAACATCATAATAATGGAGTATCTTTGCATTACTAAAGCACATATCACAGTTCTTAGCCTGGGGACTTCGTTGGATATTTCTAAACTTCTCTGTAGTTGTAAGAACTCTGGGTAACTGAAGGCATTTGAGCCAAATTACCTTGTATGCAAGTGGCTTAGCTGTAAGTTATCATACTCTGCTGAAGTTAGCTGGCAATCGGTCTGCTTTAGCAGTAGAAGGAGCAGAAAGCATTCCTTATTAGCTAATTATGAAATGCATATCTTCTTCCTCCTCAAGCAGTTTGAGGTTTTTAACAGGTTTATCAAAATTTCCAAGTACAGGTTGCTGCTTCTAGGGAATTTGCCTTAAGCTAAGGGTGCAATTAGTACGCATTAAACAGCATATCTATGACCCTTGGTGTAGTGAGTAAGTTTCTTGCCTATCTTAATCCATCAAAGATAAAGAAATGAGAAGACCTCCTCCCCCTCCCCACCCCAGGGAAGTGAACACATTAATTTATGTTCAGATTTCAGTCATGTTGGACTATCAATGCTAGTCTGCTAGAACCAGTTTAACAAATGTAGTATGGTAAAAGCATGACAGAGGATTTGTAGGTGCTGAAGTCTGCAAGGAATCTAAGTTTATTTAGTTATAATTCTGGGCACTGACCAGTGTTCCACTACAAGTTTTTAATAATGTTAATGGCTAAGTTGAAAAAAAGGCAGAGGGATATTTAAAAGTGAGCACCTGAAGATACAGAGGAATTTACACAGAATACTTTTCTCTATACCCCGAGAAGCTCAGGCAGAGATAATACTTTCATTTTGAGAGAGGAGAGGTTTTAAATATACTAGTTAAACATACTATTTTTTGACATCTTTCATACTTGGGGAATTAATTGTTCCACTTGGCAGATAGAAATTCCATACAGAAAAATCCCACTACATATTAGTGGGACCATTCCTAGCAGTTAAGATTTTTCCCTATTTGCTTTCTACTCAATTCAGATCTTGGAATTAGTGTTAAGAGGATTGGGATCAAGCTTTCCTGGCTGGTTTGCATCTAACATCAATTTATGCACCATGGGACAGGATTTTTATGCGTCAGATGTCTGTTCAAACCCAAGCAGCTGTTGCCAAGGGCTCAGTCATTAAAGGCAGTGGCTACATATCCCTGTTACTTCTGAAGAAATGGCAGGAGGATGCCCAAGAGACCTTACTCAGCCTGATGCAAGACATTTGGATACTTAAAAAAATTAGATGCACAAACCTTCCCACCCATCACTCTTTCTCCACTGTTCTTTCAAAAGTTGGCACTCTTGTAAGGATTTACAGAAGACCACCTGCTCAGCTCCTCCAGACAAATCAAATTTTTATTTAAATATTTTAAAGGGTAAAGAACAAATACCACAGCCTTTTGAAAACTTATTTTGCCCCTACAGTTAGAAGGATGTACAGTTTAGGATATCTTATTCAAGAACATAAACCCAATGCATTGACAAAGGTCATCAGAGCCAAGACAACCTGTGACAAATTCTGTTCCATTTGGATAGACATGGCACACCCCACAACCTTCCCCAGCCTTCTTGCCAGAGCCTTTGCCATTATTTCAACTATCTCTCTATTGATGAGGTACAAAATGGTTTCTTTAATTGCACTCTTCAGATAGAATGCAAAACCAGTTACAAAGTATTTTCCAAATTGGATAAGAAAAAAGCAACAACAAAAGTATTTCATTTCTGCTTTGAAACTCTGGCACAGCTTAGACAGGTGATAACACCACTGCAAGAAAGAAACATCATTCTTTAATATTACATATATCTATATGTATACATATATCTATATGTAACATTATGCACCTTGTAACTATGTAACATTAAAGAACAATGTCTTTCTCTTTCCATCTGGAAAAATTTATCTCTGTAAAAACCTTTTGAATCAAAATGCAGCCAGAGTCAATAGCAAACTCCCAGCACGAAAGCAAAGATGGAATTCACCCTTTTGTGCACACAGTAAGAGATAAGGGAATTTACATTTCCAAATAATTGGCAATCATCCAGCTGCAAGAACAGCTATTGCTTTCATCTCTACCCCCATCCACACACCTGGTCAGGGAAGGTTGGACACTGATTCCAGAAGAGTACATATCTAGTGCTACTGCTTCAGCACACCAGCACCGGTCTTTTAACAGCCAGCATATGTGGCTGGATTTATAAAGGGGTTACCTGCTAATTCTGTCTGTTCAAGGTCTAACACTGCTCAGCCATACCGTCCAAATATTCTCCTAACAGCATAACACTCCTTCAAATTTTTTCTCCTAAGAAAATGAGTAACAAATTAAGGTCATGGTGCTGCATTAATCATGTTTTTAATTATTTCCCTTGAGTATGCTTTCCATAACGCATGAATAGTCTATGTAGAGCGAATAACTGATAAAGGAACTTAATTAAAGGAAAAAGATTCAACTGTGGGATTTAGTTATATGGTTTGGCCAGATATTTTTCTTGATCAGTCATGTATTTGGTATTTCCTTTCCTTCTTGACTTTTGCCTCATTCTTGATTTTTCTTTTCACATTCTCTTTCTTTTCTACATTCTCTTTTCCACCTCTTCTTCTTCACTTACCCATCCCTTTCACATAGCTCTTTTTTTTTTTTTATTGCACTCTGCTTCTTTTGTCATGTCTGATAAGACATTTGAAATTAAGCTCTCAACTCCTATGGAATGACCATGAGCCACAATCCTGTCATAGCTCATCATGGCTTTGGATGCTTTAAATGATTGTGTCCTTTGATGAAGTTTGATCTTTAAAAACAAAGCTAAAAGTACCCAACACTGCTAAGCACTACTGAAATACACATTTACTAACCTATCATGGTTAAAGCTAACAGATTCTCTCCATTATAAAAGTATTTGTTTTATAATAAGTATCTTGACAGCATTTTCATGTGCTTTAAGTGCAAGAAAACCAGGTATTTCATTTCAGCTGTGTTGAACCCACAGCTGAGTGTCATGAACTAGCTGCATAGGATGACTAAAGAACTAGTTATGATTTCTAAATAGATATCGTTCAAATTCCTAACCAATGGTTGGGGAGCTCTATCACGTATTTAGCTGTGGTAGAAATTTTTAGCTGTATTTTGACTAGGGCTGCTATTAAAATTACATCCTTTTATCTATATCTTGTTGGAACACTTTTTTTTTTTTTTTTACAGAAAATATTATATAGATTTCCTTTCACTAAAAAGCAGCTTGACCTTTTAGCACCAAAAATATGCAAAAACATTACCTAGAAACTCAACCAAAGTATAGGTGAATATATATTTTTAAAGAAATACATCCTTAGTCCCCGAATCCTTTTGGTATCACTAATTTAAAAATGCATAATACATAGAGATACTCATATATTTCAATCCTGTTCCAAAAAATGCGTTCAGAACATAAGTAGTACTTCCTCACAAATCATCTGAATGTCAAAAACTACAAGAACATACATTCAATCAGTTGATAGAACTAACCAAGCATTTTAATCACGTAGCCTACTAAAGGCTCCATTACCATCTCAGCTTGGGATGAGTAACTCGCAGTCTAATCAGATTTCTCATTCTCACTGCGTTGGAAAGTCCACCTGCTGTTCTGAGCTCTACAATGAATAAGGAGTTGTGTTACGAACTCCGACGTTGGTGCGCGGAGCTGAACTCTTACCATTCCCCGCCTCCCCCCCCCGCCCGGTGTCAGAAGCAAGGAGGAACAGCCTCCCGTCCCCAGCCTACCTTCCAAGCCCGGGTCACGCACAGCGCGGGCTGAGGAAGCCAGGGCGCGGGGGGGGGGGGGGGGGGGGGGCAGCCCTCCGCGCCCGGGCAGCCCGCGCGCAGCAGGGGGCCGCCGGCGCCGGGCGGGGCGGGGCGGGGCGGGGCGGGGCCGCCGCGCGCACAGCCGCTAACGGCCGGGAGCTGTCCGTTCAGCACCGCAGCCCGCGGGCAGCGCGCGCGGCCGGCCGCTTTTTGGATAGGCTTACCGAGGGGTTGGAGGGCCGTGGCTGTGAGTTTTGAAAGAGTCAAACTTTACATTTTTCATAACGCAGCTGCGTCGAAGACGGCAGGTCACCGTGAAAGAGTGACTGCCGGGCTGAGGCGGGCTAGCCCGCCTACCGGAGTGGCACGGCACGGGCAGCGCCGGCTTTTACACGCCGAGGTGCTGGTGCCGGTATTTTCACATGCGGGGCCCATAGAAGCTGTACACTGAAATGGTGCCTGTCGTGGTTTTGTAGTCGAAATAAACGTGCACTTGTTAGGTGTGGGGGGGAGACATATGAAGATGCAACTCTCTGCATCTCTATATGTCTACAGCTTTATACCATACTTCCGTAGGTAGTGATAAACAAAGACTGTTTACGGAAGCACATTTCGCCTCTAATTAAGTGGGCAGGAGGATACCAGCGGGATGGGGGGGAGGGGGTTCAGCGGACCCGCTGGCGGGCGCTCGCGGGGAGCAGAGCGCCGCACGTCCGCGGCGGCGCCCATGGCCCCGCAGTGGCGCTGCGGGGACAGCAGCCAACCAGGAGGCCCCATGCAAATGTGCGCGGCGGCGTCCCCCGCGCCGGTGCGCGCCGCGGCTGCCCGGTTGCCATGGCGACGCGCGGCGGCCTTGCCCCCCCTCCCCCGCTCTCCCCGCGCCCGGGCGGCTCCCGGGGAGACCCCCCGCGGGGCGGCGGCGGCGAGGAGGCAGCGGAGCAGCGCGCCCGGCGGCCGGGGCGGCGGGCGGCGCCGGCAGCGGCTCCGGCTGGCCATGCCAGCGCCCGCCGCCGATGCTGAGTCAGACGCAGGTATCCCGAAATCCCTCTCTGATGAGCGGCTCTCGGAGGCCATGGAGGAGCTCGAGCACACGTGCCCCCAGCCTCGCCTGGTGAGTCGCGCCTCCGCGCAGCCCGGCCCCGGCCCTCCCGGCTGCGGCTCCGGGCGAGCTGGGCTCCCCCGGCGGCGCCGGGCCGGCCGCGGGGGGAGATAACGGGCCGGGGGAGTGGGGGCGGCGGTGGGGTGGGGGGTGCGTGTGTGGGGGGGTGAGTGTGTGGGGAGGGGGTGAGAGGGGGTAGGGGCCTGGGGATGGGTTTCGGGGAGGGGATGCGCGTACCGGGTGGTGTATGTGGGGGGGTGACTCTGAGGGAGAGGCCGGTGGTGTGTGAGGGCAGGTGTCTTTGTGCAGCAGAGCACATCAGGCAGCCGAAAGGTGTGTGTGTAGGGGGGGAAATGGCATTTTTCACCTTCTTCCCTTACGGTGTGGATTCGGAGTTTATGTTACCCTTGCTTGTTCTTTGTCGTTTTGCTGACTTCAGGAAATACAGTGACAGATAAGCAGAATTCCTGGTCCTCTATTTAACCCTCTCCCCCCAAAAAGACCAACCCCCCTCCCCCCAAAATCCCAAAGCCCAGACTGAACTAAGGATGCATTAGAAAAACGATGTGCTGAAATTTGCCGCATTTTTAAAAGGTTCCCGTGAAATTGCCAGCGTGCACTTCCATGATTTCACCTCAGGTAATGGGAAACATGTGACTCGGTAAAGCCATATTACAATAAAAAAGCTGCATGTCTTTAATTATTAATGCAGAGAAACAGCGTATTCAAAGGAGCTGGCTCTACGGGGGGTGGTTCGTCCCTGTATCTCTCTGTACCTGCTGTGCTGACTAGAGCTGTGCCCCCCAGCTCTCTCATTTTCAGTGCCCGAGCTCTGCAGGTTCATCCTGCATCAACTGGGAGCTGCTCTTTAATGACCAGCGTAAGGTGGTAAGGTGTCCCTTGCTGCTCAAACCCTGAGGCCTATAAAATTTAGCACACCTGGTAATGGTAAACCCCACTTCTTTCAACTTCAGATCCCAGTGAGGAGTTTCCTTTTAGACTGAGGGTATGTGGCTTAAGGAACAGAATTGTGCAGGGCTGGGTTTTTCTGTGCGTGTGTGTGTTGGGGGGGAGAGCCGGAAGACTGATAGTAAAAATAGTCTTGACATTCTTCTATTAAAGGTGAGATGAGACTCCTCCAGATGGTACAGGCAACTTTACAAGGCCACTGCATCCTAAGAGTTAATGTTCTGAGAACTGACTTTTTTTTATGTACTAATTTAAAGAAAAATTGGAATGTTTTCTTGCTTTTTTTTTAAACCCATCTTTTATTACTCCTGCCAAGAATGATCACTCCTTTCCCTATTATTGCATGCACCATTGGCAAGGCAGTAATAATAATAATAATAATACATATATGCATGCATGCATATAAAAGCAAGACCAAGAAATGCGGAGACAGTACTAAGGTGTGAAAGCGCATGACCAATGCAACACTTTAGCACTGCAAATTAAATCATTTAACACCAGAATTCAGTCACAGTCCTAATTAAAATATATTTTAAATCAAACTTCAGTAATTAAATTCAACATTATAGTTCAGACATACTTCTAGTATGACAAGAAATAGCAATTGTTGTTGGAGTTGACCTAAATTAATATTTTCTATTTGCTAGACTTAAAATCTACTTTAAATAAAACTCTTAATTTGTTAGTGGAAGGCTTTTGGAGCTTTTTTAGTAGGTAAAGTTAGCTCATGTGTTGTTAGCACAGTGTGTTCATACATGCTAAGATTTCTCTGTCAAAAGCTCAGCTATAACAACCCTTTTGAATATATTACTCCATGTAGTCTGACACCTTAAAAGATTTTAAAGAAAGAAGTGACAATATGATGCCAGTATTTACAGTATCACTTATTCCAGTAGAATTCCTATGGAAATTAAGGTGACAGCTAGCATACATGAATAAAACAGGAATTCATTATGATGTTTTAGATCTTCATGAGTATCAGTAAATTAATAATGGACAATGGAGACATTCTGAATAAAGATTTATGGAAAATGTGTCCATATAAAGTGATATTTTGTCAGACAGCAGATCTACCTTATCTTCAGGCAAAAAAAAAAATTGCCTGTCGAAGTATTATACAATATATTGCACTTAATTAGGGTAAAAGGAGTGATAAAGACAAGTGTAGTTAACCTTCCCTTTACAATGTTATGTCTCAGATGAGAAGAATTCAGAGCCAGTGTCCCATAGCGTTAAATGGAATTCAACAAATGATCTAATAACATGGATTTTTAAGCTCCTGTCGGATCCTTTTTAATATCTTTGGTACCTTTTCTGATCCCACTCCTATGAAGTCAGCAGGTATAGTGGTGAATCGAGTTGCTCACTTCATTAGTATATAGGAAAGAGGATATCTTGGTTAACATTTTTCTATTTATTATCCTAGACTCTAGTTTTGGTACTTTGGAATTATACAAATGGTGGCAAGTCAAGTTTGTGGTATTTATAGATGATTTTTAATGCTGCTCATTGGTTATTATAAGGCTATAAAATTAATTAATTGGACTTCAATTTCTTAATATAGTCTCATTTAAAAAAAGCTATTTTTAATTAAAAAAGGATCAATAAATAGAACTTTAAAATGATCCCAAGTTTTAGAAGATGGAAAGGGGGTTAGTTGCTTTTTGGAAACAGATGTTGTCATCATCTTTTTCATTAAAAAAGAAATGGTTTATTTAAAGCCTTAAAACTGTGAATATTTTTAGTGGATATCTGTCACCAGATCCTCTGATTTTAGGCTATGGAGTCTGCTAGCTTGGCAGGAAGTGTCACAGTAGGACTAAAGAAAACCCCTGTATCCTTCAATGAGCAGGAAAACAGGGGACACTGAAGGCAATTCTCAGGTAAGTTTCCATGTGTATTGAAACCTGAGGTTTTCTAGTGTGTAGTACTGTTGTGATATAAG
The DNA here is from genome assembly GCF_036417845.1 of Apteryx mantelli. NCBI lineage: Eukaryota > Metazoa > Chordata > Aves > Apterygiformes > Apterygidae > Apteryx > Apteryx mantelli. The sequence continues at coordinate 90,207,021 of NC_089978.1, read as the reverse complement.
TTGCCATTAATTTTTTTCCCAAGACACTGTTTGGGTTTTCTTAACCAGCTAAAGCTCTTATGAGCATTCATGCTTCAGTCAATTACTCTAATCCATCCTCCACTAAATCTTTGCCTTCTTTATGTTCTCAACTTCCATGTATCTGAATGCTAAAAAAACCTCTTGTGGAGTTGCACATGTACCTTAGCCTCAATGCACAATGGAGAAACAAGGCAATTGAAGTCTAAGGCTTTGTCCACAGTGGTGATTTTAGCGGTTGTGTAGTCAAGAAAGAATACAAATGAACAGCATTTCTCCAATCCTGGTTTGTATAGTTTTGTATTTTTCTATTTCTCATCTAGACCAAACTGCTGAGTTAAGCCACTTTTTAATCCACTGCTGTCCCATCAGGTTTTTTAAGTGAGCATTGTTGCTCCTACTTAAACACTAGGATGTCCATGGTTTGATCTTTGTTGTTTGAACAACATTGCTGCCAGTTGTATGATGCAATGCATTAAAGATATGGCAGTTGCCCCCAGTTAACTTTCAGTGAGTTGCACACCACGGACAGGCTGTGGATCTTGTCCTGGGAATCTCAACATTATGGTTTGACCATGTGCAGCTATACTAAACAGGCCTGTAAGTGAGGCAAGCTCTTAGTTTAACTGGATGGCAGAGATACCAAAGGAGGAAGCACAAAAGAGTTAGTACAAAGTCTTGTTAAACAACTTGCTTATTTTTTTCCTTAATTTATATATGTCCCTTAGGATCAAGAGTTTGACTTTAGTCCCTCAGGAAACTCTGTGTGGGTAGTTCCAAAGGATAAGTGTGCACTGTGAGAATCACCAATTCTCACTATACTCATACCTGAAATAAAGAAACAGACATTTCAATACACTTTATTCAGGGAGACAATTCCAGATAGTGTCTTTCACAAAAAGAAGCAATGGCAATTTATAACGACAGTGCTGCAAATAAAACAAAAATGAATACACATCGAAACTTACTTGAAAACAAACTTCAAAACCTACTGCTTGGTCTCATCTTTCCTTTAGCCATACTGGGAGTTTCCTTTCTTCATGCAATCCCAGATACTGCTCCCAAGCCTGGATTTATTTGTACTGCCTTGCCATGAGATTCAGAGGCTACAGCCTCTTACAATTCAGTTGGAATCGGGCACCAAATACCTTGGGGCCACTGGCTCTATGATACTCTGGTGAATGAGCCTCAGGAGCATTTGATGATCACAGCCCTCATGTCATTTTAGGTGTCAGCTGCTTTAGCCATTTCATTTATTGTATAAATTTTTTAGAAGAAATGACAGTCCATGAATTTGTTTTTTCAAATTATTCAGGTACATTTGGAAAACACTGATTTTTTTTTATTTTTATTTTTTAATTAAAAAGTAAAGGAGAAAGTTTCAGTACTTTCCCTCACTGGAGCTGTAGTAATGGTTTAAGGTGGCACTAGACTGCCTCTAGAGACAGTTTCCCTATTGCTGCTGTTAAGCAATGAAATGTTGAGCATGACATTTAAAATAACTGCAAGAAATGTGTGCAGGCCTTGGCTTTCTATGTTTTTATCCCTGGGTACCTTACTCCTTTCTTATTTGCAAACAGTGTTTTGAGAGGGTCTGGTGCATCCTGTAGAATTATTTCAAATATTCTACTTTCATGAGCTTCTGTATATCTTCATATTTATTTTTCAGATATCACTGAAAGAGATGTGCAATTTTAACCAGGGAAGCGAAACCCAGATTTAGGGGACTTTATTGTGGTTACAAAGTATCCCGTGCTTCTTTTTCTCTCTCACCTGATGTTATGACTTAGGGGAGGGGTCTGCCATCTGTTTACCTCAAACAGGAACTAAGCACAGGCATGTATGTAGAAAGCCTCACATTTGAGCAACCCAGAATGATTTTATCTGATTGATTAAATATTATGTTGGTCCAAAAAAGTTTTGTTTCTGCTCTGGCTTAATTTTAGTTTTCATAAATGTTGGCTACTACATAAAAGCACAAACTCATAAAAGCATGCCAAGTGTGTCTTGCACTTGTGCATATGTAGCATTCTTTGCCACACTTAAAAACAAACAAACAAATAACATGTGGCTGTAGGCACCAAAATTTAAACTGTGATTTGCCTCTGCTACGTCAAGGAATGTGCAATTGGTATACGTTCTGAAATGCCACAATCTCAGCAAAAAATATGCTGCAATACATATTGGTCAGGCATACAGAAATTTGTTCGCAAGATTCACAAATGAGACATAAAAACAGGGAACAAATGTTACATTCTATGTACTGTATGCCTTGCTTGCAAACACATATCTGCAATGCTATTTTAGATGCACCCTTGTTAGGAGAATGTTACCTAGTTCTTAAACTGTGCTGTTGTAGTTACTGTGAGGGTTTGTGTATATCTTTTAAAAAATGTTGAATACCATTGTAATTAGATTCCCTTTCCCTCCAAAGACATATCTAACATTTTAATATAACATATCTAGAAAGAAACCCAATACATATGTACATATGAAGCAGAAGAAATACAGAATTAGGAGCCAAATACTAACAACACAGGCAAAGAGTACATGCAGTGTATAATCACACATCTAGGATCATGCACAAACACTCAGTGCAGCTGGGATCATCCATCACAATATTGGGTTAAACCTTCCTTTCCAAGTAATCTGCTTTCATTTCCTACACACATGTTAGAATAAGGGTGTAAAGTGAAAAAGCTGTTGTGAAAAGCACTGGATGAATCAGAGATTCTTTATAGAAGAATCCCAATGCACTTCCTGTGGGAAAATAGTTCTTCCCAGGATGCTTCTGTGTTCCAGCTGGGAGGTCTGCAAATAACACATGCTTCGTGTGCTGGGGAAAAAATGACTTTTTTTGCTTGAACATAGCTCTATTTTGAGTAATGGTTTATAAAAAAAAATGCTATCATACATCTGACACAAGATAACTGATATTTAATAAATATCTTTATGTAGAGATTGAATACTGGGCCAAATCCATCATTTCTCTTAGCTGTAACTCTGTTGATTTCAGTAGATTAACCCTTGCCTGCATTAAATCTGAAGTTAGCCCCGTGTAGGCATATGTCAGGTATATGCACCTATGTATAAGTAAAAAAAAAAAAACGGGTATTAGAAATCCAAAAATATGAACTGACACTGTCTCCTATTTCTGGATTGATAAATGAAATACAGAATGGCATCAGAACAGTAGTCCCACATTTTTGGTCTGTTGAACACTGCCAACCCTCAGCATTTATCATGGCCCAGCAAACACCTACCATTCAGCTTTTATTTCCAGATGCTCTAAGGACAGTATGGTTCTGCAGTCTGGTTGCAATGTCCTCTTTTTGTGATTGCATCTGCAGGCTACAGTCTGGGAACTAGTGCCCCAGTGAGGGAGCCACACACTCCCTTATGCTGAAATATTGCAGATTCCTTCTGAATGCTGGGACATCTGACAGCTGAGCTAAGTCCCTAGCGATGAGAATGGTAGGAACTAGGCTCACAGACTGCACACTACCTTAGCTTCAGTTTGTTCTTTAAATGAGTCATACCCAGGTCACTTGTATGCAGCGCTCCTAACAGCTGTGCCAATAAAGCAAGGTCAGAAGTGTACATTGCAGAAAGTCACATTTCTTTTCCAGCGTATATTCACATAGCTTGAGATGCTTCATCAGGAGTTCTTTCACTTGAACTCTGCTTGACTGGAGGCCCATCCCACCTCTATCATGGATTTTATTTTCTAAATAATGTGTTTCAGTTCAGTCAAAAATTATGGCTGTCAAGCAGGAATCTTGTCATGAAATTCTGTAGCCTTTTGCAAAGATTAGAATAGATTACACAATAGTTGTTCGAGTTTCACAGTCTGTGAATCTGTACATACAAACATCACTATGCTTCTTCAGAAGGCTGTGAAAGCTGTTTTCCTGCTATTACACCTTAAATTTGTAATTGTATCTTGCATTTAATAATTACCAACTTAACAGTAATGACAAGCAAAGTCTATTTGATTGAAGATGAAGTCCAGAAAAAAGCAGTTGAGAATAAGGCAATTTGGAATGTTTGCAAACAGATTTTTAAAAAATTTGTTATTTTTATTAGGTTATTTTGCACTATTTTTTTTGTTCATATCCACCTCCCAGAGTCAGCAGAACTGTGGGAGAACAAGCTGGGTTCCCTTTTGATTCATGCATTAGCATTGGAACTGTTTGTTGTTTGTGAAAACTTTACCTTGAGGCACCCAACAACAACCTTCAATTACAACTTAATTGCTCATAAATTTACCCATTTGGGTCTTGGTTAATAGTGGTAATACATTAGACAACATGATTTTCGTTTTTCACAGTGTTCACTCTTTGAACCTCCAAGAGAAGACTTAGGTAGTCTTTACCATGTTCTTTGCACTTGCAAAGCATATTCATACTTCAGAAACTCAGCATGTATTTTTAGTTCCTTCTAAAGGTTTTTGGTAGTGGTTTACTCTTAAAAAATGTTCCTAAACTGATGTCAGTGTTTCCTGCTCTGAAATTATTGTTTGTCAACATCAGGACCAGTTTCCCAAAGTATGTTTTCCTCATTTGCGTAGATCATACCCATGTGATTTGTTCCAGTGAAATCAGTTATCTGTTTCAAAGGCTCCCTCTGAGATAAAAGGAGATTACAGCATCATACCTCCCACTAAATTTGCATGCCAGTTTTATTATTTTGTAAGCACAGGCCAACTCTGTGCTACAAAATTTTGCCTGTGTAGCTGTATTGGTTCAAGATCTAAAATTTTCTTAGACATTTGTTGATGGCAAAATCTGTGATGCAAGTACAGCTATACCGTGAACAGTATTTTTGCCTGTTTAAGTTAAGTGCTAAAGGAGGTACCACAGCTGTGCCAATTAAAAAAAAAAAAAAAAAGGTGTAGTTTCTTCCGTTGGCATACGTTGCATACAATTACCCTGCAGACAGAGTTATAATGACAGATGCCCTATTGCATAGATGGCTCTATATTTTCCTGTTTTCAGAAATTCTTCTGTCTTCCTTGCTGCTGGGTAAAAACCCATACAGAAGACAAAAATAATTATCCCTGTTGCAGATTTTAAAGAATCTGAGAAAAGAGGTGGTATGGAGGTGCTCATACTTTTGTCATGTTATTTCAGTGATATGACTCCTGTTCCTCTACAAATAACCTACTACTTTCCTTTAATTACATAGGAAACATAGGTTCCTAATGTTTATCTATCTGCTGAATTTCAGTTAAGTTAAATGACTACAATAGCCTATGAAGAGTGATAATAAAAAGGCAACATTAAGACACACCCCAAAATAAACTACTTTTCCTAGCTGTCATGTAGGATTTCTCTGTAAAATATCCTGGCCAGAGAGCCAGCTCAGCTGGGGAGTGCTGCCTGCCACACTGTACTCCCCTCTGTGGATTACAGTAAATATAGTTGAGGGTTACAAAGACATTACCAGGTGCAAATGAAGCTCTGAGTCATTTTCTGGGAAACCCCACTTTTCCTGCCTTCCCATCTTTTAATTTAGTGAAGTTTATTGAAATTGGTTGTTATTTTTGGAGCTTGTGAGAATGCAAGTAAGACATTATTTAAACTTGTCACAGAACAAATCACTTGTGATGATGCAAGTATTACTTGATGTGTGTTTTTGGCACACAAGGTTCATCTTCAGTCTTAGGACATCAATTTAATTACATTTGAATCCAGTGTCCTCATTCTCAGGAAACAGAACTTGCACTGCCAGACCTTTGCAGAGTTTGATAACATGTTTGAAAGTAAATATTACTAAAGAGTGCTAATTGTACAATGACTTTTCCATTTACGACATGTAATTGGCTTTCTCTAAACACCACACATCATAACATACTACTAATAAAATATCAACATGACACTTAGACTGCTTGAATGAAAGTAAAGTCTCCCTTCTCATATCAGGTATTAGGGGCTTATGTCATGAAAAATAACCCCAAAGTGTGAGCACCACATGAGTAATTTCCTATCCCTATCTATTAAAGCTCTGTGAATTGGAAGAGTATCAGTATGAAGACTATGTAACCACCTTGCGGTTACAGAGAAGGGCAGCAAAAATAAAGGTGTTGAGTGGCTTCCATACAGGGAACAAATAAACAGGGAAAAGCACTTCAGCCTGGAAAAAATGGCTTGAGGGGAGAAAAGAGAGAGGGCTGTGAAATCATGAGGGGCAGGGAAAAGATGAATATAGATCAGTCTCCTGAAGCTTCCAATACCAGAATTAGAAAATATCAACTAGTACAAGCAAGAGACAGATTCAGAATGAGCAAAATGAAATATTTTTTCATTTAACTCACACTTAAGCTATAGAATACTTTGCTACAGGATGCTCATAGAAGGATGATCATAGAAGCTTACCGTGGCCCCCCAAAACACGGCTAGTTTGACTTCCTTGACTAATCACAGAATGTAAATGCCTAGAAAATAATGAAGACACAGATGAAGGCAAAAATCTGTCAGATCAAGACAGAAATACATTTGCACAAAGTCTTTCTTTAACCATCTGATTATTGGCAAAATTTTAGCAAACTCCTAGAAGTATTTTAATGGATTAACCAAAATGAAAAAGCTGCTGTATAAATTACTTACTGTCTTCTCCCAATTCTGGTTATTACTGACAAGAAACTGGAAAGAAGACAAGTAATTATATACAGACTGAAAGATCTTTGATAGATTATTTCTGGTTTTTAATCATTTTTTGAAATATTTTCTTATGCTTTTTATAGGAAACAAATAATCTTATATTATTTTACTCATAAGATGTTTTTGTTAATCTCAGCTGCATTTTTCCTAGGCTAGATCAAGTGAAATAGTCTTGGATACTAATTGGGCGCTATCATTATATTTCACCTGATTTGTCAGCACGCACACCATATTTATGTATTTCTGTATGTGGCTTCTCTTTATCAGAATATTGCTGATTTTAGTCTATTGTGTTAATTATCTTTAATATCCAGTGACTGAGAGGTCTCAGGGTAATGGAAATATTGACAAATCTGGTTCTAAGCCCCAGGTCATAAAGTGAGTTTTAATGTTGAATGATTACAAAAACTGGACCAATGGAAAGCTAATAGAGGTTGTTCTCCATTTAGCAGAGACTGAAAGAAAAGTCTTGGTGTTGCAAAGACGTTTACATGGATTAAAAGCACTACTGTGTTTGCCTGGAAAAAAAAAATCTCTTGCTGCAAACTGGGCCTATTTTCTTCAAATAATCTCCAAGGAAACAGCCTCTACCAAGCTAGGATCTGATTACCAGTTGCAGGCCTCAGACCATAGCCATTACTGTTTTAACATTTCTGCCTTCCTCTTTATCCCAGCGTGAACCAAGCTGTATGGGCTGTTGTGTAACTTGACCTTGGTTGGAGATAAAAAGACAGGTTAGCACTCAGCAATCACAAAGACAGAAGCGAAAAGACAGTATTTAGAAAATAAAGAAAGGAGCTCACACTATATGATTATGTGTAATACTCTATGCTGTGCTATGTGGGTGGCTGGTTGAACAGTTCCCTTCCCTGAAACCCAGACAGAAACTTGGAGTTTGTCATAGTTTCTCCATTTTTAAACTCATCTTAAGAAAAGTAGAAGGAAAAAAGAAATCTATGTTGAGAGCTTTTGGGAAGCAAAATAAATAGTAAATCCCAAAGCAGTAGGAGCTGCAAATGGATCTTAGAGCTCAGTTTATACCTTTGCTGCAACGTTAGGTCAAGAAAATGAAGGGGCCTGTGACTATCTAAACCTTAAGCCTATCAATTGTGTTGTCTGGCAAAGTGAATGCTTTGCAGACAAGTGCAAAAGACATTATGAAGTGATTACATTAACAAGTGTGGAAGAAACTAGAGTGGCAAGCAATATTTTGCTAGGAGAACTGTGGATTTGTCTTGTGTGAAGCTATGCAATCTGTTTATAGCCATGCACCACTCCATAATATGTCCTCCTTTGGAGGTTCACATGATCTAATCGCAGGCATCCAAGACTGCTTTGGAACCATGATCCTTCCGTATCCCATCCAAGGGACCTGGATGTAAGTCCCTAACTTACGTGGTTTGAGTAGCCCCCTGAGAGCTATTTGTGACATTCTTCAGTGGCTTGCTGTCTGACTGGGACTCCCCAGGCATATAGCCTGCATCTGGTGTTATTCATTAACATGTGGGATGATGAATAGAACTATATGTCTTAAATTCACAGACAGTATCAAGCTGAGAGAGGTCCAAGGAAGAGGGAGGACAGGAGTAGAATTCAAAGAGATGTTGAGAAATCGGAGAAGCAGAAAGAGCTCAGTTCACTAAGGACAAAGTCAGAGGGAAACAATCAGCTGCACACATAGAGATGGGAAATAAGAGAGCCACAGTTCCGTACAAAAGAATTGAGAATTGGGTGGCACAGCTGAAAACAAGTCAATGAAGGCAATAATCAAGCCCATATGTATAAAAAAAAGTGGAGATTGTAAGACCTTGCCTGGAATGCTGTCTCTAGTTTCAGGTGCTACCTTTAAAGAAAAATGTACAGTTGGAAAGGGATGACCATGAATGATGGTCAGAGGCCTATTAGACCTGTGAGGAATGGATGAAGGTACTGAAAAAGAGTAAATCTGAGTGAGACACACAGCTGGCTTCAGTTATGGAAAATAGTAGCTCTAAAGCAACAGGAAATAAATTGTTCTTCATGTCCACTGTGCAGAGGAGAAGAGTAATCATTTAAAATTGTTGGTAAGGAACATCTAGATTAGACATTAGAAAGATGCATAAAAGCAGGTAAACACTGTAATTGTGGATTTTAAGAACAGGCTAGATTAATTTCTCTCAGGAGTTATATAAATATATTTGATCCTGCCATTTGGCATCAGAGCCATCTTGAGGTTTCTCTCAGGCCTGTTTTACTTTGATTCTCTGAGCTTCCCATGCAGACAAGCCTGTAAGCCTGGAGGTCAGCAGCAGTTAGGCATTAAATGTCTTTGGGTTAATGTGTCTCAGGGATGCTAAAAAGTAAATGGTCAGTGATTAAGCATTCAGCATCTAAAAACTGAAAGAAGTGTAAATAAAGGGGATGAGATATTTTGTTATGATCAACCACAAGTGCTCGGGCTGATATGACAACTGTGCATGGCACAAATAGTCACTGTCAAAACCAGACTAAACCACTGGTGCCAAGGTCATGAGGTCCCAGGTAAATCATGGTGGAGGCAAAGTGGCACACTTCCTTTGGATGGTCTTAGCCACCATCTCATTCAGAAAAACAAAACAAAACAAAAAACAACTAATGCTAGTTTGCTGCTTCTGTGATTCCATAAAGATTTCAAACAAAGCGCAGTAGAAACATGTTTTTTCATATCAGACCATATGGCAGACAATAAATACCTGAAGTTTGGATTGCTGATAACTTCCCACATAAGCATGAGCAGAAAATGTAATTTCTGTGATCAGAAGGTTTCCTGACACATAATACTATATCATTCTTCACACATCCTCACTTTCTCTCCTATATCTTTAGGATATAAGCTCTTCAGAACAAGGACCCTCGTGGTGCTCTGATCACAATTAGAGGCTTTTAGTGTTATTACAGTACATGTCAGAGTAGAGAAAGGAATCACAGCTCACTAGACTCTAGTTATGTGGGGCATCTGGCTGCAGTCTTGTCTTTATTTTGAATGGCTCCTCAAAATTATCCAGGATTCTGATCTGACTAAAAACACAACAATACATCCTCTAGTCCCCAGTTATCGGTACTCAGTTTTATCAGTGGGAGGAACTGGTGCTTGTGATGAGATGGCCAATTTGCAGCATTCCAAATCCTAATTAGTTTTTCCAGCTATTTTTTATACATAGCAGAATACATTTCACATCTGGTGTCTTTGGACTCATTGAGAGCCAAACCAAGGATTAAGCTGCTTGGGTTGTAGCCATCTGAGCTGACTTTGCCCTTCAGACAGAACCGTTACTTACCTGCACCTGCACCTGCAAGAAATGCTTGAGCTTCTCAACAGAGACTAAGAATTAGTTTGCATGGTGTGTTTAGGAGGCCTTATTTTCCTCATCATTTTACCTTCTGTGAATTGCATATGCTCAGGCATGACCAAAAAGCAAAAATCCAAAGGAACAAACCAGCATTAAGCCTGGTTAGAGCATCCTGCCACAATTAAATGGTTCTGTTTTAACTACCTGGTGGAAAAACAATTTGACTTTGTGGGTTTTTTTCTTCCTGCTCCACCCTTCTAGACTCTGACAGCACCTGCTCCATTTGCGGATGAAACAAGCTGTCAGTGCCAAGCGCCCCATGAGAAGCTAACTATTGCACAGGCCCGTCTGGGAACACCAGGTAGGTGTGGAGAGCCCCGTCAGCAGGGCCACACGCAGCTCCCGAGTCCCTTACAAACGTGCATCAGTGCTGGCTTGTGCCTTCCGTTTGGAAGCAAAAAGGCCACCCTGATGTCTGGTGCTATCAGATACTGGGGAAGAAAGCAGTACAATTCTCTTTTGTTAGAGAAACAACAAGAGAAAATGTTTCAAGTTAGAGTTTCATGTTCTCATGGGTGCTTGCACACTAGTGGAAAGGAAGGCTTGCCCACCCATTCCAGGCAGCCTGAAAATCATATTGTGTAAGAGCTACCTCCTGAATTCTCTTCACATACTGCCTCTGTACGCTGGAGAATTTCTCCCTTCACTCACGTCCTTGTTGACCATATCAAACCATAGGTGACCTTAAGGCCATTCACCCTTTGCAAAGGGTGCCTGGTTTCTGAACTCTTTATCTGGACATTTTTTCCAAACCTACCTCTGTCATTGGGCTGGAGAGACAAAATGATTTCACAGAAAGTCCCAAATATATTTGAGGCCCCCCCCCCCCCAATTTCTCAGAGACCCTTTAAGAAAAAAGCTTCATATACTTATTTTGCATATTTAAAATAAGCTTTTAAAATATACCCATTTTATAGGAATAAGACCGAGTTTTCAAGTCAGCTTTGCAAAGAACATTTTTCCCATATTTCTGTGGACCATGGATGCCATGATAACCAAGACTTCTCTCTGTAGCACAGAAGCACAATTGATGGAGGTTGGAGCTCTGTTGCTCTCATCTCTGATGGCCTTTTGCTTGGAGGTGACTTCTCTGTGACACAGCTGTGAGGCCTGTTATTTGGTGAAGCAGCTCCTTTTTTCTATCAGAAGGCCGCTGCTGAAGATGTCATACAGAAAGAAAGAATTATAAGAATTATTTATAAAAATAAATGATAGAATCATTAGAAGAGAAGAGCTTGTGGGAAGTATGAAAAATGGGAAGTGAAAGGTTTACGTGGAAGAGGTAAGCAATACATTTTTACAGTGGCAAGCTGTGGGAAAAAGAAAGCCACAGAGCAGAAGGGAGGAAAAGTAGAGGGGAGAAGAAAGCAAGGAAAAAATTGCAAAAAAAATCTAGAAGGCAGGACTGACTAGAAAGGCAGAGAGAAAAGAACAAGACATATGGTAGAACTCTGAATGAGACAGGAGGATGACATTTTTGCTAAATTAGAATACAGAGATGATGAATGATAATAAATAGGCTGAGTCTGGGAGAAAACAGCAGTGAATACAGAAAAGAATAAGTAATGAGCAGAATAAAGCACTGCAAGTTCACTTATGGTATATTTTGAAAATCTGAACTGGGAAAAAAAACTCCACAACCATCTTATCTGGGAATAAAAACCTGTCCAGCAGAATTACCTGCAACTTGTTTTGGGTCTGGAAAATCACTGTTGTGTTTCTTTCTCCGCAGTTGACAGACCTGTCAGAGTGTATGCAGATGGGATATTTGACCTCTTCCATTCTGGCCATGCTAGAGCTCTTATGCAAGCCAAAACTCTATTCCCAAATAGCTACTTATTAGTAGGAGGTAAGATCAGAGTTTATTGCACTGGATTTTCGCTTCTGTGCTTCAGCAGCAGAGAGCTATTGCAGTGCTCTCACCCCCAGCTGTTTATACACTATAACTCTGAGTGCTACTTTCTCTCTGCAGGCTTTCTGTAGGCTATTTGCCTTGAATTACATCTTACAATTGCATCAATTAAAGTAAAAGTCAAATTCTGCCCTCAGCAGCACAGGTACAATTCCTGTTCTAGTTTAAGCAGGTGCCTGCATGACGCTGAGCTTAGAATAGCTCCATATGAATAATTTATCTTTTTCATTTATTCCTTCAAAATTGTTCAAAGATGGAGATGAGTGAATGAGATCAACCACTCATTTATTCCTGGCTCCTCAGTCCCTACACTGTCAGCCAGACACAGACCACTTTCCCTGGATGCCGGGTCAGTACCAATGTGTGCAGGCCCAGCCTTCAGCCTCAACAGGGAAGCTAACTCTGACCTGTTAGCCTTGGAGACTCAAACATAGGTCAAGGTTTGAACATATTTTTCAGCTCACAAGTGTTGCTAGGTATGTTACTCTTTCTTTTCAGTTTATTCCGTGAATATCTTCTATTTTGCTGTACAGCTTACTAACAGATGTTCAGCAGTTGGTATATGCCAGACAAGTCACCTGAGAGTTTCTGAGTTTCCTGCCTAGCTGGCTGTGCAAGCACTGCTCTCATGAGGCCTCATAAATATGCATTTCAGTTGCAGTTTCCCTGTGCCTTTGGGTTTGAGATGTGCCTCTCATTAACATTTCACAGCAAAACTCCACTGCTCAAATGCTTACAAAACTGATGCTAAAGAAGCAGTGAGTGCAATGTTCAGACACTTTATGAGACAAATTATTTTATATCTTTGTCCCAAATCAGTTAAAAAAGGGGGAAAAAAAGTAAGACACAACATACAGGAAAAGCAAAATCTCCTTATAAACAAAATCTTCAGTTTTACCCTTAAATTAATGAATTATGCTAATTCAAGTGGAGCTTCCTGGGAGGGAAAGGAGGCGACAACCCTTTGTTTTTAAAGAAACATTTAGGACTCTATATTTTTTTTTTTTATTGAGCCAGATAGCTTTAAGAAGAAGCAAATGGGGATGCAAGAATGTGAAGTTTAAAAGATGAAAGTTATGGAGGTTTTCTTTTTCTTTTTAAAGGTGCAGGGGGTAGTTGTTACAGATCAGGGAAGGGGCTCTGGGGCAAAAGCCTGACTCCTTTGAAATTCATGGTATAGCTCTACTTTCCCCTTTATTTTCTGAGTGAAGGACAAAGCAGCCAGCACTCATCAGCGCCTTTTGCCAGCAATGCACTGTGCTTTAGCATGTATAGAAAATGGGCACCTCTCCACACCCACATACAATTTGTGCTGCAAAAGCACTGCTGTCACGTGCCTTTGTGGGTGCATCTCCCCCCCCCCCTTTTATTTCTCATTGTAAAGAATATCATTTAGAGCTAAGTTTTTTTTTTTAATAGATGTTTATATCTTCCCAAATCAGTCATTAGAGTAGGGTGACAGAACCAAAAGGAAATACAGACACATTGTGTGTCTGCACTGTGCATGAATGAACAGTAATCAAAATGAAATCAAACTTTTCTACAGAATTTGAGCAAAAATTCTGATAATTTTGGTAGACCTTTTCTTCCAGGAGAGCTCAACTTTAAGGTGACATAGAGACTTTAAGTAAATATAAATACAATCTCAGAAGGGACCTTTCTACTGAAAATGATCTCCATTAAATTTCTTGTCAGCAGGCATCAAAATGACATACTAGGATGAGAGTAGCATTTCTCCAGCTGAAGTATATGTGTGGCTTTGAATTTTGCACAAACTCCAGAGCTAACTAAGCCCTCCTACATTTTTACCTATTTTAAAGATCTTAAATGACCATCACAGCAAGAACATCCATTTTAGGTCTGAAAAAGACTACCTCTTCACCAGAGCTCTGTCTGATAGGCTGATGTTTTCAAATTAGAAAGCAGCATCAGCTGTGGGGCTGCTGTCGCACTTTCCTGCAGCACTACTAATGTTGGATTTACAATTTGTCAAGTACATTTACTGTTGGTCCAGGTGTCATTGCCAAGTGAGATCCAAAGGCACACACAGGCTTGACCTGTGATGAAGGACAAGCACAGTCAACCCAGCTGTAAAGGGTATCGAATTATTCTGTGTGGGAAAGTGAAGGACAGTTGTAGCTGTAATACTGGACAGAGTTACAGTCAAGGGGACAGACCACTGTACTTTATGGAACAGTATGTGGGTAGAAAGATAATAGCCAACTTTTATAGTCGCTCAATAGCATGGGCAATACTCCCCATCATTTTAAAAGCAATGTGACAAAACATTGTCACATCCGGAGTTAAAGGTGCAGGATTTCTGGACTTTTAACTCTTTACTCTGTCCACTAGAGCATATGGCTTCTCCCAGTCCTTTTCCTTGGGTTTCCTTCTGTGATTTCCTATTTGACTGTGGAACAAGCCTTACTTGTCTTTCCATGAAATCTGCCGAACTCAAAGCTCAACTCAGAGACAGATTTCTGTAAAATTTGTCATGACTTGTTTTCTATCAGTGCTTATTTTCTGAGAAGCTGGTCTGCTGTGATTTAGAGCTTTGCTGGCAAATTAATCATTTCTATTAATCATGAAAAAAAACCTTTTTTTACTGTGAGGGAGGTCAAACACTGGCATAGGTTGCCCAAAAAGGTTGTGGAGTCTCCATCCTTGGAGATATTCAAAACCCAGCTGAACACAACCCAGAGCAACCTGCTGTAGCTGACCCTGTTCTGAGCAGGGAGTTGGCCTAGATGATCTCCAGAGCTGCCTTCCCACCTCAGCCGTTCTGTGATACATGAAGTTTGTGAGCACTTCTTGATTGCTGACAGTTCACTTTTCTGTTTGTTTTTAAAACACTCTCCCTCACCCCTGAAATTTCACAGCCCATGAAATCTGCACTTACAGTAGGATTCAGTTGCCTTCCCATATGCATATGATACCATTTGAGATGTCCTACGGTATCTCACGAGCTCTGGCTGCAGCTCCAGAAAGCAGGGGGATCTCTCTTAGGTCTCTAACGTTGTTTCTGCTGACCCTGTGCAGATCTCTCAGATGCCCTGGAGCACCCAAAAATGGCACTAAGTGCTTAATGGAGTTATCAAGAATTTATTAACTGTTGGTCATGCTAATTGTACTAGATGTAGTGCCATTTTGTTGACACTTCCCTATTTTAGTTTGCAGCGATGATTTAACTCATAAATTCAAAGGCTTCACTGTGATGAATGAAACTGAGCGATATGAAGCCCTCAGACACTGTCGCTATGTAGATGAGGTCATCAGAGATGCACCCTGGACACTGACACCAGAGTTCCTTGAAAAACATAAGGTACATTCCTCCCCTGATCCCTTGCCTTCCCTCTGCAGATTGATGGTTAAGAATAAACAGCAAGCACATGAAATTCTATTAGCTGGAGTAAATTATTTGGTTCAGTTAATTCCAGCCACTGAAATTAGGTATATTGCATCACTTGCCTGAGTCTTTGTCAGAAGCTGTTCTGTTTCTCTTGCTTTTTTTCTCAGTATGCTGGCATTATTTCTGTAGTGGAATTTTTGAATGGCAAAATAACACTGAAGAATTATCAATAAATTGCAAGTACAGGAAGGGAGCTCATGAACCAGGAACGCTATAATGTAATGATCAAAGTCGTGTAAAGTCCTGAATTAAAGGCACATTTCTTGTTAATTTCAACAGGTACCATAACTGTCCAGAAGTACATAAAAATGGCAGCAGCTGAAATGTATATAACTATTCTTACATGTTATTGACTGTCTTACAATATATAACAATCTTAACAAAGGTGTAATAAACTAGAATTTATTTTAGCGTCCACATCACTGTGTGATGAATGTACAGCAAGACAGTTACTAGGTATACTTGTATATATACACAGACCTAAGGAGGCAGAATCAATAATCCTGCCTCTGCAGTTTTTAAAGTTGGGTCTTTGCTGCTTGACTTAAGAGCTCTTCCAGTAGCAAAAAAAGCAGAAACAGGTGTCTTAGATTTGCTACAGAATATCACTCAGAGACAGCCAGAGCAATGTGTTAACATCAATGGTTCTGGACATGAGCTTTCTGTTCTTTCAAACTGACTGTAGAGTATAGTGGTTGTAGGCCTAAATAGGGTGCAGTATTTTAGGGTGAGAATGCAAAAGCAAGTCAGCTGCAGTCAAGAAAAAATAGGATCCTCCAAAACAACCCCCACTGAACCAGAATTTAGTGATGGTGGCATGTGATTCTTCTGTTCACTTGCAGATTGACTTTGTAGCCCATGATGATATCCCATACTCCTCTGCTGGCTCGGATGATGTATACAAACATATAAAGGAGGCAGGTAAGGGCAACTTTACATTTCAACGTTTTGAACTCTGTTATTGCCTTCTGATCACAACTGCTGGGAGAGAAGCAATAGAAATAATGTCACATTCTCTACCCTAATGGTAGTTATCGCTGACTTCAGCAGAAGGGTTCTCTTTGTAAAACCACAAAGGATATCCTTGGCTGAATTCCTACCATAACCCTCATAAAACCATTCAAATATGTCATGAAAGAGTCCCTTCTGGCTTTTTTAGTAACATCAGGGTGCTCCACCACCAGGTCTGAACCAATGAAATTGAGTTCATACCCACAGTAGCCCACCAAACTTCGGTGGTTTATTGGTAACCACAGACTGACTGCTCCTTGAACACACAATTCTCTATGGGGAAAAGCACACAGTCAGCCTTCAGGAGTCATCAGGATCCACTTCTGTTTTACAGTGAGGCTGCTTTTCACCACACTGACAGAGGATTTAAATCAGTATGAGAGAAATTAATGTGTCACAACTGTTTAGCTGTTTGGTTCGTTACCATATTATATTGACCATGAACATGCTGAAGTTGCCAGGAGTCTGTCTCTCTTCCATTCATGGATGCCAAATTAAAACCAAAGAGAACAACTTAAGCTGTTGTTTGCCAGAAGCAGCTATCCTAACGCAATGAACAGTGCAGGAGGAGGAAGTGATCAAAGCTTTCTTCCACTGCTCCCTGGAGGTGCTGCTTTGAACACTGCAGAGTCTATCTTCTTCCTGGTCTACATAAATGTATATATTGGAGGCTTAAAAAAAATTCCAGAGAAAATCTGCCTGATGGTAATCTGTAGCATGAAGTGACATTCTCAAGCTGTACAGTGACAACTGTGGACCAGATATTGACCTGAGCCAAAAGAATAAGCTTTTTACAGTAGTATTTCTTGATCTTTTTCCACTTGCAAACCTCACTGTAGGACCAGACTCACAACCCTCCTTTGGGCACCACTGTTCTACAATTTCAGAGCCAGAGAGAACGTACTTTCCTAGGCAATGGAACAAACATACCTCCGGTAAGGATGGGTCATTGAGGGACATACAGAATACGTGCTGGCAGGGAGCTATTTTGCTGTACTTCTATAAGGTGCTGAATACACAGTACAGCCCAACAGGCGCCCTGGTGTCACTATATTGTTATCAGACTGAGCTGGAGAGTGCCCAGACCTGGCATATCCTTCTCTGCTGTTCTTAGGCACAAGTACGCCATGCATGTGTCCTGACAAGAAATTCAAGCTTTGTTTCTTACTTACAGTCACACAAGCTTGGTTGCCTTTAAAAGGAGGGATTAGCAGGATAAAGGCTTGCTGTATTTCTAGCACATTTCAGCCCAGATACTATAAATCATAAATCGGTTCTCTCTTTCACAGGTGCATTTGGTTGAAAATGGAAGGGGGTGCAAACAAGCAGTTTTCACATTTTTAAGCAACAGTTACCTCCAGCTGGAATCAGTGCTGCATCTGCAGTTTCTCAGCTTCCCTACTCATGTGCTCTCTGTAGCTAGACTTCTTTTAAACTGGAATTTCAATTTCACCCTTTTGATAAGTTTAATAGATAAGTTGCTTTTTGTGGGGAAAAGGAATGGCACAGAGTCCCTGCAGGCAATAGAGTATAGGTTTCTGACTTCAGGAACTTGCATTGTGTGCTGTCTATATCGCTGGGTGATACTGCAGAAGTGACTTCAGTTTTGTACCATTGAGTTTTGTTATATCTAAAATAAGGATAGTGTTACTCACCTAATTTGTGAGAAGTTTTGAGATCTAGAAGCGTAGTAGTCCTAACACTCCAGAACAGGGTTATTACTATAATGAATTTCCCCTTTCTCCTAGGGCATTTTGTTTAAAATAGACCAATGCTGTGGATGCATTTGTGCACATTTCTCTCTTTTCTTAGTTGTAGTACTCCCCTTTTCATTTTCCCACCTAGGGTTGTTGGGGAGCAGACAAGCAAATGGGAACTGTGGAGCTCATTCTGTAGATTCCTCATGGGCTACCATTTCCCCCTGTTTTCAAAGGCTGGGATGTACATGGACCACAGTGAGCTGGGCAATGGTGGGCTAACTGAACCTCTGCACATCTGTAAACAATTCACTTTTGAAAACATGGATCAGTCCAGGACATGAAGCAAATAAAAGCAAAATCAATGACTAAACATAAGTGCTCTGATACATGGTTTTGTACATTTACTTGAAACCAATTTGGTATTTGGCTTAGCAAGGGCTGAGGATTTATGGATTCTTGTAGCTTCTATCCATAAAGGCTTCTGGCTTAAAGTGGGTTTTACTGCTTCCCAAAATAGTTTCCTAAGTGACTGCTGCAAGCCTGAAAAGCATGAGCAGGGAAACCTCTCTGCTCATGATTGAAATAATCTATTTTTAGCAGAGTATTAATTAGCAGAGTATTAATTAGAGATAATAATAATAAAAAAAAAGATATCACATATCATTCACTCACAAGAGGCTGCTAAGCTGCTTGATTCCTTCTCCAGACCTCTTTCTAACCCTGTGAAATTGGGTAGCAATGCCTGCCTACCTCAGGGGAACACACGAGGATTCATTTGTCAGTAGCTATAGCACCCTTTTAAGACAAAGCACTATTTTTTTGCAAAACCGTTTCCAGTCTAATCTCACAGCTCTCTCTCTCTCATCAGCAGTTTAATGTTGCAATTATGTATAAGTGATAGTAGTAATTTCTTGCAGTCCTAAATAACTACTAAAACAAGGTGTGCTAGCGCTCTGCTATTACTGCCTTTGTGACTTGCTTTAACAGTTCATGTGATCCTGTCTTGATGAGAAGCAATTAAAAAGCAGCATATTCCACAGCTGTGTTGAAGGAATACAAGCAGTATTAATAAATTGCTAGTTTTACCAGGGGCTGATCTGTTGGAGGAGGGAGGGTGGATATATAACACTCATGTAGCCTCAGCTACTCAAAACAGGGGCTGTAGAAAGTGATATCCTTAGACTTCCCAGTAAAGCCATGTTTATTCACACTACCACTGTGCAAACTACCAGCACTTCCTGGGTGTTTTCCATTTATTGTAATGCAGAATATACATCTGTTACCTGAAGTTGCTTCATGGCTTTGGCCAATGCTAGAGGTTGGCTTGTTTTGCTCAGCAGAACAAGGACTGTAAGAGGATGCAACACAGCAATGGAGAGGAGAGCAGAAATACACAGGAGACCAGCAAAAGACCTTTCAGTAGTGTGAGTGGGAGCCAGAAAAAAAAACTATATATAACATTAAATAAAGGTTAGGCTTATGGAAAGAACTGTTCAGTAAATTGTCAGCAATTGTTAGGTCTAGCCTTCCTGACTCAGTAACTCCTGCCAGTCTAGCTAATAACTTTAACATCACAACTGACACTATGAAGTGGACAAGTTTTAGCTGTTTTATAGGCTGAGGGAAAAATGAGGGAAAATATGTAGCAGTTTTGTGCCTTCTCTAAGCTCAAACAGGAACAATGGGAAAAACCAGGAATAAGCCAGCCAGAATTTCAAGCCTGTTATCTTTGGTCAGGCATCTTTGTGTAGACGTTCGTTCTCAGCTACCTGCTGCACGACTTGGTCCTGCCATGCTTTCTCAGTGGGCTTTCTTTTCTCCCTTTGATCAGGAATGTTCGTACCAACACAGAGAACTGAAGGTATCTCAACATCTGATATCATCACACGGATTGTCCGGGATTACGACGTTTATGCCCGACGCAACCTCCAACGAGGATACACCGCCAAAGAGCTGAATGTTAGTTTTATAAATGTAAGTATACTGATCTGCATTTGCTTTGGAAAGGGTGTGTCTGAAGAGCACAAACTTAGAGCAAAGGCTAAGAAAGCATATCTTCCTCCTGTTGCTTTTAAAATAGGAGACAGAGCTGGGAAAAATTTAAAGAAACTGATAAGTTGAGGATTGTTTTAACTAGTGTTAGTAATTAGCAGCTTCATTTCCATCCTATGCTTTGATGTTTGTAACAAAGCTACTGCTCCGTGTTTCTCCTTGAGCTGCAAGTGACTGAGTATCAAGAAAGAAACCAACCCCCAGCCCTAGTGCCCTCAAGCACTGATCCAAGAACTGACTCTTTCTTTATTTCCATTGTGAGAAGACAGCACAGATTCTGATATCCAAGCTCTTTCTTTACAAAGTGACAAGATAAAAATAACAAAACAAATGGCTCTGTAGAAGCCCTTTAAAACACAAGGAAGTGTGTTAGGAAGCCAGTGTTTAAATGACGCTGAAGAGATTAGAAATCACAATATGTAGTATAACAGATAGGGCAAGGGTGCCACTTAAAAGGATTGCTCAAAGAAGGTAGCAGCTCAAATTATGCAGTTTTCACATACAGAACTGCACCTTACCCTCCAGTAAGGAGTAAATACTTAGCAGAAATGAATTTACTTTCCTCCATCTTCTGTTTCAAGTCTTAACTGTTAGGCCTCTGGAAAACCCACATCGCTGAAAGGTTCCTTGTGATTGGGTTCGATCACAGGAGGACTTTCCTCTCATTTGGGAGCTAGGAAATCCCTTATGACAGACTGAATTGTGTCATTTTTGTGAGGATTTTGTTTATCTGTTTCTTATTTTAAGGTCTGGCAGATACATCATAGAACACAGGACATAAATATTTACTTCATTATGCTTCTCTTCACTTTCCTACACCTCTTTAGTACTTTTTAGTGCTTACAGTATATTTAAAATTTCCTGCTGTAAATATTCCACCCATAAGGATCACAATTGCAAACATCCATTAGATTAAGGCACACTGGATGCAAACTTTCCTTTGGGGGTCTCAAATTTATTCTCTCTCTGCTCTGAGGTTAAGAAACTGTTACATAACTTATGCTCCCCCACCACCACCACCAAAGACACCAATGTATTCTGAAGTCCCTCCGGACATTTGGTTATTTAGCTTATAGTAATCTAAATGCAGAAATACTGCTTTTCGCCAGAGGCTTTTTGTGTTTCAAAATAAATAACAGCATTTCATCAGGACAGAAAAGAGTTGGTTTCCTAAATAGTTAAAGGAAGGTTTGGTTATCCGTTAGATGCAAAGTAGGTGAGGTTTCTTCAGATTTTGTTGATTTTGCTTGGCCTTGTGGCCTGCAAAGACATGTCTCCATGTCATTCTGTATTCTTGCATCTGCTATTGCTTTGAAGTGCTGCCTTTTCACCTTTAAAATAACATGGAAGTGTTAATTCCATGAAATATTTGGCACTGAAAATAATCTGCTGAAAAACATTGTGGGCATATTTTAAACTTCTAATGTGAAGTGTGTTTACATTCTGGAGATTAAGAATGAAAGGGCATTTTAAGCTTTTCTCTAACTGATTTTCAATGCTTCTCAAATCCAGAATGACAGACTAGATTTGTTAATGAAGTATGCCAGTACATCAGACATGTGAATGCTCAAGTATTTAGGTATATGTATTTGCATGGCTGCATTTTTTCAATATTGCATTCAATGAATTTTTAAATGTAAAATAACATTTCTGTACATGGCCTGAGATTTAGAGGCCAAGTTGTGCGTGTTCTTATTATAAAGATTCTACAATTGGGCTTTCATCAGTTTTTCTAGAAGTTCATGAGCTAGAATAACCCCCCCCCCCCCGCAATCTCTTTCTTAGCAGTAGATGTAAGAAGAGCAAAAAGAAAGCAGTAACACATAGGAAGCAAAATCTTTTGAGTCAGAAGTTTATATTGCATATTTCTGATCCAAAGCCCTACTTCAGTATATTAAGCTGCTACAGTGGAAATAAACAGCATTTGTTTTAGAAGTAAATTAAAGAGTCAGTTAAATGAAAATCACAGAAAATTAAAAGCTGACAGTGAGCTGTGCTTCTGCAGAGGTCATTACATCTTCCAAGGGCACAGCCTTTAGTGAGTTCTGCGTGCTCTACTTCTGAAGAGCACAGAAGCATTTCAGGACAAAAACCTTTAACCTGAAGTATTTTTTGAGCTTGGCCAGACTGGAGCCCCCTAACAGCACCTTCTCTTTCCACCTCTTTTTTCTGTATCACTCAGCAATTAGGAGTCTGCTCTCTTTTCTAGTAAGTTAGCTGGCCACAAGTGACTGGCCTATGCACATCTTTCTGTTACAGGCAGAGGATCTCATGTTATCCAGAGTTGTAGGTGACCAGAGGTTTTCTTCTGCCATGCAGAAGTCCGTCCAAAGAGGCACTTTGGACCAAGTTAACATCCGTGATGGCAAGTCAGCACTGGGATGCATTTGCAAGGAAACACAGGGAAATTTGCCTTTTGCATACTACTAAGTTGGAGCTGTTAATTCCTCACTTGTATCATAACAAGATCCATTTTATTTTTAAAGTCCATCCAGTTTGAAAATGTGGAAAGATTCCTGTAGTGGATGAAACATAATAAACAATGAGCACAATATAAGTTTTTTAATGTTTACTTATTTGCATTTCATTACACATAAATATTAAATTTTTGTTTTCAAATACGATGTGAGAATATAATTTTAACACTAATGTAATTTTTAACACTATTGTAATTTTTTTCTTCTTCCCTACTCTCAGTGGCTAATTATTGTCAAGTCTCTATATAATAATCTCTCTGTCCACACTTCTAAAACAGGAGAAGAAATACCGCTTTCAAAACCAAGTGGACAAAATGAAAGAAAAAGTCAAGAATGTAGAGGAAAAATCAAAAGAATTTGTTAACAAGGTGGAAGAGAAGAGCCATGACCTCATTCAGAAATGGGAAGAAAAGTCCAGGGAATTTATTGGCAACTTTTTAGAGCTGTTTGGACCGGATGGAGCTTGGGTAGGTATTTTGCCATCCCAGGAAATCTGAGTGTTTTTATTTATCCTCTGTAACACAGATCAAGAGCAGATTCTTTTGCTGCAGTCTTTGTTTTGAAAGCCAGCACAGTAGGATAATGTCAAACCTGCTTGCTGAGTCCAGTAATGCATGCCAAAACTGCAGTGGAAGGATTTGTCGCTTTTGTTGTTTCTTTGGGACAATTTCTGTCTTTTATGTTTGCAGAAATATTTGCCAATGTGATGTTCTGGGATGAAGTTAGTTGTGATAGATTACTGCATTCAGTGGTACTGCCTCGCAGCAACACACTACCAAACAAACAGGCAAATACAGGTCTAGTCTCCCTTTCAGCATTAAACAGGACCACACACACATCAGGGAGAAATTATGCACTGGAGGTGGTGAGGGAAACAGGGACATTGGAAAAGCTTTTTAATTGTTTACTTCTCTCCATTCTCTGTACTCAACAACAGAAGATGAGTTTTCTAACTTTAAAAAATACTGGTTTAAAGTTCTGAAAAATGATTTTGCATGTATAGTAGCCAAGCTCATCTAATTGCCTGCAGAGAAGTCTCAGGTAAAACTGAAGCACTTTTGAAGCTCTCTTCGGATTCATGTGGCTCCCCAGAGCCAATCTGCCAAAGATATCCAGATGCATTGGAAAAGCAGTTGAGAGTTTATAACATTATAACTTTGGGGAGAAACGCTAAGGCTTTACCTGAGCAAACCAAAATCATGCAATGAGTTTGTGGCAAGTTGGCAATGACGCAGGGAGTCCCAGAAGTTGTCCTGGTCCCCATCTTTCAGTTCTGAGAGCTACATCACATGCCAATCCTTGGGAAGATTTGTTTTCCCGCAACACTTCCCCTTGCTACGTTGAAATCAGTAGCAAAGCTTAATGTGAACATAGAAGCTATCAGTTGTTTGAAACAGAACTTGGACCTTCTTGTTGGACATCAGTCCTTTCAGTCAGTCGTTTGCCATGTTGAGTACTACTGAACTGAGAAATGCCTAAAGTTAGCCTCTGAAGGCTTCAGGACAGAGACTGCATCTTTTTAATCTCCTTACAGCTATATCTGTCCCATGCAAAGAGGAGAGCTCTCCAAACAATGCCTGTCACAGTCATGTAGATACCTAGTTTCATTAGCAAAGTGCTCTTTTCTGGCAATGTATTATTTTCCTTGGGGAAGGGAAGACAGTAAATATCCTGATGAAAAAGTCCAGGTTTGCCTGCATTGACCACATCCACAGGAGTGCTTTGCCAATAAGTTTTTCCCAAATAGCTTTGCAAGCTATTTGGAGATGATCTTATGGTCATAGGTGCTGCATTAATAAAGCTAATGGATCATGTGAAATCCATAGGAGGTTGGATGAGTTTAACTGTGCAAAGACAGAATTTCAGAGCCTTGATCTCATTCCCCTCCTCTACCCACTCAAACTGCATACTGATGACATTTTAAAAGAACCCTCTGCTTTTTTATAGAACTCAGTTTATTACAGAAAAACTGCTCTGCAAAGGTCTTTGTGGGGGAAGGAGAAGCCTCCTGTTTTACTCTCTGATTTAGTGTCCCAGCTAGTGTAGGAAACCTGATGCAATCATGGAGATGTTTGCTAGGAAAATGTCCATAAGTGTCCAGTGAAGAGAGAAATCTCCTTGTGTTGTTGTAGGAAAAGCTTCAGCAACAGTAAGCTGAGGTGCTGTTGTTTTTTTTTTCAATCAGCTTGAGCCTGCCAACAGGAAAGATTTTTTTTTCAAATAACGATAACTTGCTATTAGTGTCAAAGCTGTTATTAACATTAATTTACCATATCACTGTTAGTTAGATGTTGCTTTTAATGTTGACATTAAAAGTACAGGAATCATTATGGGCATGTTAGATTCCTAGATCAGTAATTTGCATCCATTAATATGCTATTATTATTTCACAGATAGTTATAATACGCTTTATGCTAGCATCAGTTTTCTAAAAGTAAAGTAAGGGCCATGTAACCCGCAAAAAATACCAGTTTCTGAAAAAGGTCAGAATGTCAGTTTTCAAACTGTAAAGATGTACATAATTTAATTGTAATTCTGCCCACTCGTACAATTGTCTGTACATATTTTCTTCGAGAGAGAGTCCCAGAGGTGTCAGAAACAACAACAACATGGCACGAAACTTTTATTCTGGTTTGAGAGAGTATCACACAGCACAGGCTGGCACAAAGCCCTAAGACAGACACGTAGCTCCACAGAAGTGAGAGACAGTGCGGTTAATTCTACCTAATTTCAGACATTTACAAGTGGAGAGCTGCATTTCAGTCGCTGACCAGTCCCTTCAAAGGGCCAGTTTCCCTCTATTACCATCATCAAGGGAGCCAAGGTTGGCCGCACCAGGAAGCGGCTGCGTAACCACAGACATCCGTGGTGGCTCAGATGAATCTCCTTACAGGTTGTGACTGGACTCCAGGGCCGGCACTTAGGCCACACTGCACCTCCACAGCCTGGGCCTCAGCACATCCTTGGAAGTCTGGGGAAGAATCAACAGCTGGAAAGCAGCAGTCCAGTTGTCGCCTGTTCTGTAAGGTGCAGGAGTATCAACACGTAGGCAGTGCAATTTCTTTTGCCCAGCCTCATGTAACTGGATATGTGCATGTACACAGATCCCATTCTAAATAGTGTGAAATCAATAACAAGCCAAAAAATTCAGAAATGGGCAGAATATTTTTTGTCCAGTAGTAAGTTTGTCAAGTGCGAAGTATTATCTCCCTGAACTGTTGGGATGTATCTGAACTTGCTTGAATCAAGGCTTTGAAATTCTTTTGCTGTCTCTGCTAATGGTCCAGAACACAGCCAACCTCACCTAACCTTCCTGTATTTCAAGTGATCTATTTTATTTATAATTATAATTTTATTTATTCGGCACCCAATGGCCACCCCCCACACTAGGAACACCTTGCTTGTGAAGCTGCACAGATACAACTTTCTGACCTTGCTGGAGTACAGCTGGAGGGGAAAATAATTAGTCTGAAGTCAGATGAATTACACCACCACCACCCTCCTCCTGCAACAACTTCGGGTTTGAGCCAGCAACCTGGTGGCTAAAGCACAATCAAGGACTCAGGAGGCAATGTGGACTGGCTGGGCACTTACACAGCCAACAGTGCAAGTGCACTCCCTCTTCTACCCACTCAAGCAACGAAAGCTTTGCTGGAGCAGGGACCAGAAGGCAGCTGTCCCACAGCTCTACTGACCACCTTAGCAGGAAGGTGGGACTCTCTGCCCTCAGCCCATCTGGCCCAAGGGACAGTCAAGTGCTGGCTGCCAAGGGGGCAGCAGCTGGCCAGGCTGTGCCACCTGAATCTCCCCCAACACCAGTACCCGAAGCATTGTAACATTATTGAGCTTTTTGAACTGGTCAGTAAAGTCTCAGGGCCAGGGGCAAGAGGAAGTCAAAATGTTTTGCTTGTCCAGGAAAAAAATATTTCATGTCAAACTCCATTTTTGTTGGGAGTTATTTTCAGTGAGAGAACAAAACAGATTACATCAAAACCAAC
The DNA here is from genome assembly GCF_036417845.1 of Apteryx mantelli. Taxonomy (NCBI): domain Eukaryota; kingdom Metazoa; phylum Chordata; class Aves; order Apterygiformes; family Apterygidae; genus Apteryx; species Apteryx mantelli. Next base: position 90,180,414 of record NC_089978.1, on the reverse strand, counting down.
AAAAACATCAGTGGCTTTGGTCTAAACAGAAATGCTGCATTTCTGCCACGGAATTTGAAGAGGCTCCTGGGCTTTGCAAGCTCTGATGCTGTTCTCACAGCTCTCACCAGCATAAGCCCGCCCCTATCCAAGTACTTCTTTCTGTAGCAGGCTGGCAACATTTGTCAGGAGCAACCACCATCTGCTAACTGTCGAGATTTAGGAAGTATTGACTATTTTGGACCTAGCAGTAGTGCAGGGGCAGGTTACGTGCTGTGGGTTTTTATGCACGGGAGCGTTGCTAAATTCATCTCTAGGCAGGAACTGTTCTGTCATTCTGCACTGCAGTGAAATCCAGGCTCTACAAGTAAGTTAATAAAGGACAACACAATAAACATGTAAATTGGGTGAGGGAGCTCACTTAGTTACAGCCCAGTTTGTTACTTGTGCTTGATCTTTAACCCCCTGGATTAGCAAAAAACAGAAACATGACAAAAAAACCCCTAGCATTTGCCCCCTCCCTCTTGCAGGAAATGTAGTTTCCTACTGAGTTTCAAAGGTGGGGGGGGACAAGATGGACAGCCACATGCTTCATGGCAGGGAGGAAGGTCATCACAGGACAGAGTCACTGCAGAGGGAAGGGGAGGAGGAACAAAATGAAAACAAGCTGAGAAAATGGATTTCTGCTGCCCAAAGAGGCAGCCTAGAACATATTCTGCAGGACTATTTTGCTCACAGACCCAAATGGCAAGGAAACTTTGCCTGGGCTGGCTCTTCCCTTTGAGCTGGGCCTCTCCTTTGATCCTCCCAATATTTGAAGCAAGGTTAAGAGTTCTTGTTCCCCATTTCCAGGAGGAGAAATGAGGCACCCAGATTTTACACTTTCAACATGAGGCCTGCAGCAGCTGTGCAGTAGAAGCCAGATCACGTATAACCCAGTCCCATAGCCTAACTGCAAGGCCACATACGGCACTAGCGTGTAGCAGACCACTTGGTTGAAAAGGCGGTCCCCTTCCACCCCACCAGCTCTGACAGATCCCTGCTCAGCCTTACAAAGCAAATGACAATAAAACCCAAAGCAGAATATACAGCTTCACACTTGTTTCTCTTTTTAACAAAGACATGTGAATTCTGACATTCCTACCCCTCCTGCCCCCATTAAGGTTTTGGAGCATGTGTGTTCCAGGTAGCTGGGGAAGTGGCAGGCGCTGGGCTATCACCTTCCCTTGAGGACGGAAGGGGACAAAAGTCTACACTAGCCAGGAAATGCAGCAGGAGACGACTGGTCCATCCCAGCACACAGAGGAAAAGGTCCTGGGAACAAGGAGCATTTGAAGTATAGACAGAGAACTAGCTTTTGGAGACACAGTCTGACCTTCAAGTCTAAAAACAGCCAGAGGAAGTTCTCTCTAGTTGACTGAGGATAATACACATTTTTTTCATACTGTGGGTGCCTTAAGACAAAAACCCCATGACATTAAAAACAACTTATTACGAGCTGAGTATTAGAGGCTAAGTCGAAGTCTGGGATGATGGGAGGACAAACTGGATACCATGATCCTTGGCTGTGTGTCGAAGCAGAAGCCTAGCCTCTGCTCCCCCATCCTCCCCCAGGTGAGAGAGGCAGCACAAAGATCAGCCCCCTTGCCCACAGGCGCATCTTCCTCCTTCTAGATGTGTTACTCCAAGAACATCTTTTCCCTTTGCTTTTGCAGAAGCAGATGTTCCAGGAACGAAGTGGTCGAATGCTCCAGGCTTTCTCTCCAAGGCAGAGCCCAACCAGCAGCCCTACGCGAGGCCGCTCTCCATCCCGTTCTCCATCTCCACCCTTTCCTTGGCTCTTCAATAAAGCTTCCCCTCCCTCCTCTCCAAAAGCTGCCTCTGCCTCCCTCAGCAGCATGAGCGAGGGAGATGAAGATGAAAAGTAAAATGAGAATATATTTTTTAACCTTGGGACAGAAGAACAAGCTATGAACTCAACCACTGGATGGGGAGGAAAGGTGCGAGGAACATCTGGGATATCTCTGACAGCCAGGAACATGCTCTGGGAGAAGCTGTCACAAACAGACCGGAGCACAGCAAGGGACGAGATCTCAGGAAGAGCTTATCCCATCCCCGCTTCCTCGTGGTGGCCGGGTGCCTCACCAGCAGCGCTTGCCAGACACAGTACCAGGTGGCTGGCTGAAAAACATAAAACCTTTGTGCAAGTCCTGTCTGTGTGTCACTGCTTACTGCTACTGTGGGCCAGGCCGGATCGGCAGGGGATTTTGCACTGAGGATGACTGGTAGGAGAAGCAATGCCAACCCTTATGCCCGACCCAGCACACAAGCAAACGACAGCCGCAGCCTGTGGAAAGAGAAGGTGTAGTTGTATCTGGACCCTGCTAGCCTTGAGCTCTTCTAGCACATGAAGGAATGGCATCACAGCAACAAAAAATCTTTAGGCACAGGAAATAAAATGTTCTTTTCAAACCAAATCTGCCCCAGACCCAAACCACAGCAGTGAAATGGAGAGCTGCCTAGCTGGGATAATGGAAATTCACTGAATATAGTCAAGCTGTTCAGTGTTGCTTGTTGACCAAGCCTCTATACAGGAGGTGTAAAGATTCAGGCTGTGTGAATCTCCTTTGCTTTATCAAATCCCCCTCCGTGTTCCTAGTGCCTGAACAGCTACCTGATAACTTCTGTTTTGCTCTCTGGTGTTGCGTTTTGGAGGCAGCAAAGTAAAGGAAAGAAAGCTGGAATTTCTTGATGGGAAAAATACTTATTTTGAAGACTTTGGCAACTTTTACTGGTCAATTCTAAAAACATACATGGGATCTCACAGCCTAAGAAGAGACTTCTAGGAAACCCCACCACAACCAGCTACATTATCACCAAACCATGAGCACAACAGTGCTTCTGCCCTCTCACGTTCTACTAATCAGGTTAAACAAAGTTCCGACAAAACTCTAAACAGTATATTTGTAGACACCCTCCCCCTGGTTTGGGGTCCTGGGGCCATTCTTCTATCCTAACATGAAGAAAAGGTTGGGAAAAAAAAAAAGAAACGAAACATTTTAAGTAGGATTAGGCATGGGGATTTTTCTTCTCCTGCCATGTGACACCCTTACACCACCCCTCACCCCCCAAGCAGAACCACAGAAATTTTAGGACTAATGAAGCTTTCCCCTCCCCTCAACGCATTAGCATCCGAACTGACCTTCTTCCAGCTTGGCAGTAACCTGGCTGCGCCATTCAGCCTCTCAGTTAGCACCTGCAAGATGGCTGTAGAGTTACGGGATTTACGAGCAGGGAGGGACTCCCTGCCCTGTCCTGCAGCTCAGAAAGCCGCATCAAACATCCCCCTGAGGTGCGTCCAGAGGGTGTCAAAGCAACGATGTGATTTGTGCTCCTGCACTTGCCTCGGTGCATTGGCACCGTTGAGGCTCCCCAGCCTGCCATCGGCCTTGGTGCCCAGCCAACAGGCCAAGGGGGCCGCGGCTGCCTGAGCCTGGGCAGCCCGCAGAGCTCAAGGGGGCACAGCAGTGCGGCCTCCGCTGTGCCACCGCTCCCTGCAGTGGCAAACTCATCACAGCAACCTGCTGCAGACGCCACCAGTCTGCGCGGCTCGTCTCCTGCACAGGCAGCGCACAAAAGGCTGAGAAAGCTTCTGGCAGGAGAAGGAGGCGAGCTTGCCACGGTTCATTCTGGAATAAAAACAACTGTCAAACGAGGCCCCGAGTGCATGAGCACGCGTCGTAGTAGTAACTCTACTGGCAGCCGTCCCTCCCAGGCTACTCCCTTTGCCAACGCCCTCCGTTTCAAATACCTTTTCCAATGACAGACCCTCACAACCAGGCACCAAAGCAGCCCCGTGCTTTGTTCATTCCCAACAACTTTTATCCCTCCCTCCCTCCCTCCCTCCCTCAGGAATAACCAACTTCTCTTCAAGAAAACTTTGCTGGACTCTCTTCTTTTCGCTGGACATCACAAGACTGAAGAAATAATTTCTCATGGCATAATTTGTTTTCTGGAGACCAAACTAATTCCTTCTTCACACAGCTGCAAAAGACAGGTAATAGGGTGAACTGCTACTTTCACTAGAAAGTGCAAGAGGGCCACAGCCAGTGGGATGATGCAATTAAGACCTTCCTCAGCCTTAGGCAACCTGTTACTGTAATTTCATATCTGGGATGCACTTGTTAGTTTTTCTGATCTTTGCAAGTCTGAGTCTTCCCATCACAACCACTCCTCCACCGTGGGAACAGTCTGCTCTCTACTGGTGCTGTTTATACAATGAGCCATGTCCAAACATAATGGAGGCGGGCAGGGTTTTGTTGTTACTGGGTTTTACAGTTATGTTCTTGTTTTAATTTCACAGCGCTTACTGTTCAGCAGCCCTTGTTTAATGGTTTGAGTGGAAGACAGCATCCATGACTTGTAAATAGGAACTGGAGAAAAACCTCACCAAAATGACCTCTTTTTAACTGAAGCTGTTTCTCAGAGAGTCACAGGTGGCCACCCCGTGACAAAGCCATATTACTGTACCAGACATCTTTTTTGCATTTAGAATATTAGTAAGCTGAAGCCTTTGCCCTGCTGGTACAGACACCAATATCCATGTGCTATCTCCAGCAAATCAGAACCTCATCGTCTCCGGACATATGGATGGCAATTTTGCACTTCTGAGTCATGGTTGGGTTTTATTTTTCATGAGTTTTGCTTTAATTCAGTCCTGTTTATCAGCCAAACTCCATATGAAAAATAAATGGTGTACAACAGACATTGCTGCCTCTCACCTTCATTTTATAGCACCTTTGAGCTCATAATTACAAGACTACCCAAACACAGGCCCTGGTATAGCCCCCATTGATAGCACAGTGCTTGTTAGCCCCGTCCTCTGCACCCCAGTGCTTCAGGCCCTCACAAACACCACCTGAGTGGCCTCTCCAACCCGCCCCAGATCCTGCTGCTCAAGGTACCAATTCCTCTTGCTGCTCTGACTGCCTCACCTCTCTCCTGGGCTTCACGCACTTTTTTCTGGCTGCAAACTAAAGATGGAGAAATGCTGCCAAACTGAACACCTCACCACCCTGTGCATCAGCCAGCAAGAAGTGATGGGCTGTGCCTTGTTCAGGCAAGGCGCAACATTAGACACCAGCAAGTTTTAGGGTTCCCTCATCCTCTGCCCAAACACAGCGGAATCAGGACTTCCACTATTTTAATTTTTACTTCTAAGTGGGAGAAAGAGGCAGTGCTTTTGCAACCATCCTGTTTTCACTTCTGAAAAGCTTCCCCAGTAGCAGCAGCTGTGATGCTCCTGTTGCCAAGATGGTTTGCAGCTCTGCCAGATTCATGCAAAACTCCAGCAGAAAACATTAGCCATAGGATATAACTCCTGACACTGGGCTTTGGACTTGACTCTTCCTCCGGTTAAGTCAGTCTGATGCATAAGTGTTCCTGCTTTGCTCTTCCCCTTCTTCTTTTCCTTTCTGTAAGAAAAAAGTTACTATCACAGCAGCTGCAAAAAAGATTTTCTTTTTCTTTTTTTTCTTTTTTTTCTTTTTTTTTTTTTTTTTTACCATCCTGCCTCAGGCAGGGAGAAGCTCAACCAGCAGACAAGGACTTAGGACTTCCCAGCTGAGACATTTTTAATTACAGACTAAGGACAAATTTCAAAGTCATTCTGCACAGCAGAGAAACTATTTAAAGGCACAGAATCCACACCAAAATCCTCCCTGCTAATACAAGCTTTAGTAACAAAGATGGATGCGTGGTTGTTTCAAGCAGTGTCTTGTATCACTCAGGAGATACAAGACATCCTCGTATGCTCCAAGGACCAGGGGGCCTTGGAAAACCTCCCCAGCTGCAGTCCTGCTGCTTGTCTTTGCCATGGAGCTGCCTCAGCAGGTCCATAGATAGGAACCATTTCTGGCTGGTATCTTCCCACAAGCCTTTTAGATGCTGGTTTTGCACACACACGTGTATGTACACACACACACACACGCATGCGTGCACACACATAGCTGACAGCAGTCTGGGAAGGCACAACAGCAAGCCTTGCTTAAAGCTATGGGCTTAACCCACTACGAAGTGGGGCCCTGCCAGGCAATAGGACACAAAGCAAGAGTTGCACCACCCTGTGTTAATTATCTCCCTCAGTTACAAACAAGCCAAATATCAAGTTGGTTAGATTTGGAACGAACTTTAAACTGAGGAGTCCGAACCGAAATGCATTTTCAGTTTTATAACCGGTACTTTATTGCACCATAGAAACCCTTTATCAAAGAGTACAACTGGAAGTGGTCAGAAAGCCTCCACTGTAAATTCATATAAGCTTATATAGAAAGGGTAGAAGAACGTTTGAAATTTGACTGAAGAGGCAAAGATGATATTCTACAGTACAATGCAGAGAGCTCTTCTGCTGGCTCTGGTATAACACCTAGAGTACTTTGCTTAGTTTTACTTTCTTCTGTCATTTACGCATAAAATATATCATCTTCGTAAGTTCACTCACATGGATGATTTAACTCAGGGCTCAAGAAAGATGAATCAAACTTTAAAATTAAAAAAATACATATATGTCGCACTGTCACGCTATGAAGGTTTGATAGCAATGACTGAGACAGTAATATAATAATAATAATAATAAAGTTTATTTCCTCACATAGGTTCTTGGATTAGTAACATCCATTAAAATAATGCGATTACTAATTTAGGAAGGATAACACAAAACCATCAGTTACTAATTTAGAAAGGATAACCTGAAACCGTCGATTACTGCGTTATTAATTGGAAGCACTGCTCATCCCTACTTGAAAGCTTTCTTGTTCACTCTCCTAGTGAGAGGGCTCTCAGCCTCGAGGAGTTACCTTAACCCAGCGTCCCAGGAAAAGGGGAGGGGGGGGGAATACTCACGGTCCAGCCGGAGAGGATGGTCAGGTCACGTTCCCGTCCCTGCTCAAACTCTCCTAGCTCCCAAGTCTCTTTCATACGGCTGGGGCTCTGGGCAAACACTGCTTTTGCTGACTTTTAGCAAGTTTCGCAATCACAGGACTGTCTGTTTGTCTGCTTGGGAGGACCCTGCTAGCGAGGCAAGACCACAGCACCTCCGTATTGCTTCTCCCCTCCCCGGGGGTCCGTGCAGATCCCAGGTGGCAGACTTCACTTCTCCAGTCTTGTTAATCATTCCGCAGCCTTGCGCATATCAGTCCTTGCGCATATCGGTTGGTAGACGACTTTAGTCCTGTTAAGTCCTCTGTTCAACAGCTTTGCGCACATCAAAGGTAGGGTTTGACTCTGCCTCAAACTTGCCTGTAAAAATACAGTAATAACAAGCCATCATGGGAAAAGAGTCCTATATAACAGCACATAATTCCCAATTAAGCAGCAGTTTTGCTCAACTTGTGATGGAGCTGAAGATGGACCATAAAATGGACCAAGGGATTTTTCTCTTGCCTTGGGACTCCTTTAGGCAGCACATTATCTTAAAGGCCCCTGTTCTGATCTCATCCTGAAGAGATTTATTTTTTCCCCTCAAAAAATGTGTCTCCCAAACATGCACACACGTAGATATTTTCTATCCATTTGCCCTTCTAGTTCAGAAGCAAAGGCTCTTTCCTGGCGTTCGTGAGAAAGGGCAGCATTAGCATTCAGGGCCTGAATGGAAATCAAGGCCGCTGCCTTGCAGCTCAGCCCGAAGGAGAGCAGAGAGCCCAAGCAGACAGATGCGCAACACAGCAAAAATAGCTGAGCGCCTTTCTTTGCTGTGCTAATTAGGGAACTCGGGACCAGGACTCCAGCAAAAATTCAGGCTCTTTCCTATGTCAAACCACGCTGTGCTGCATGCAACTGCGACTATCCAGCAGACTCCCATGTTACAAGCAGTTCTTCAAATAAAAATCTTCAGTTCTCCTGCCTCAAAACTTATTCATGGCCAGCTTATGGTCGGGCCAACACATTTTTTCAATTCAAACTGTTCTTTCACACTTTTATTTCCATCTCTTTTTAAATTTTCTCTCCACCTTCTTTTTTTCCTCCACTCTAAAACATCATGTTCTTTTTGTCCCATTATGAAATAGGTTCCCAATAGCCTTAGTGGCTTTCACACGCAAATGCTCCTGTTAATCTTTGAATATCCTTCTTTTCTCCCCTCATCGGAACTGCACACACTGCCCCAAGGAGAAGCCTTCCCAAAACAGCATCAAACACGTAAAAGCAAAAAGCATGTAAAACAAAATCAGTGTTTCCCTCTATGAGAAACAGTGGATCAGAAGCAGCCCTGTATCCAAGCCAGACTGCTGCCTCTCATCCCCCCCCCCCCCAAAACCCTCAGGCCCAAGTTCACGCAGGCATCAAGGTGGGGCTAACCCAGCTCCTCCAGGAGCTGCCAAGGCACTAAGGAGCCTCCCACTGGGGCTTGCTTTCGTGCTTGCTGCGCAGAGGCAAACAGCTCTGGTGCTCACAGACCTGGGCCTTTGCAGGCTCCTTCCTCACATTCACAAGACTCACGTGGTCCACATCAGCTTGCCTATTGGCAAAGCCCACACAGATCAAAAGTCCCTTTTCATTGCCAAAGGACTCAAGACAAAGAAAAACTGAACTTCAAAACACTGGGAGTTGTTACCACTCACGATAGACCAGCAGCATATATTTTCTTTTCATTATCTGCATACAAATAAATTTGGGTCCTTTGCAAGCATATTTTCCGATCTGGTGGACTAAGACTTGAACTACACTTCTATCCAAACGGGGAACATTTTCCAATTACATATTCACTAGCTAGCTAAGTTATGATGACTGGATACAAACTAAAATAGTACAGAAGGCCGGTAAGGCAGCTTTTTGCTTTCACACAAAGTGAAGAGCCTGTTCCATACATTAGGGAAAGGTAAAATATAATCTGAAAAGAAACAGGAAAAACATTTAAAGACTACGTTCTATGCTTTTGAAAATATTACCTCCTTTAACCCTTCACAAAAGACAGTTTCACCCTACCAAAAGACAGCTGTCCCCTAAAAGGCTTAAAAGGTTACCGAGCTCGATCCAAAATTCCCTGGTAATACTTTATGGTCTGTGCTATGCAGGAAACCTGTGATCTCTGGGGAGCCATCAGGATTTTGAGTACTTTCAACGTTTTCCACTCATTGTTCTGGTAGCTCAGCTTTCAATTTACATTAGGGTTTTGGATAAAAGTCTGATCTCCACAGAAGGGGATTCATTTTGCTGCCCAAACTACATTAAATAATCAGAGCGATCGCACCATAAATACCTGGAAGAGCCTGGACAGGCATCGGGAGGACAGATGGACACACACACACACAACCCCCTCCTCTGCCTTGCTCTCCGCCAATAACCAACTTGAACAAGCGCAAGGGAGAGACCCGCGGTTCTTCCTCTCCTTAGAGCAGGCCGAAATTCCTTCGTCAGCAGAGGAGGCAGCGGCGCCGCCAAGCTCATGCGCTTCAAAACCTTTCTGCGAGGGCAGGTGAGCTGCACGGCTACAAGTCCCGCAGCGCTGCCCAGGGCCACCCCAAGGTGCCACTCCTTGCGCCGACGGGTCCCCGAGCTCGGGGCAGCTCTCTGGGTCGGTCCTGCCCAGGCATCGGGCTGGCGCGCTCAGTCCTAGGGCATCAAACAGTGCAATGGGAGACAGTGAGCAGGGCCCAGCAAGCACCAAGAGCAAAGGAAGAGGAGAAAAACCTGCTGCCTGCTGCCTCTCAAATGAAGTCCTAGGAGACACACGAATAGATAGATGAGACCACGGGACAACACTCCACTGTGCAGAGGAGATATAGAAAGGGTGTGATTGAAGTCCCCAAACCCTGTATTACCTTCCCCTATTTACAGGAAAGGTGCAAACAAAAGCAGGGGAAAGACAGGGATCCAGGAATCAGAAGGATTTTTTGATTTTACTCTTTTTAAATGACTGCAATATGCAGGAACAAACATATGGTTGCAAGGGACAATTTTCTGGTTTACAAAATATAGCACTATATCAATTCTTTAAATATTTAAGTGGACTAAACTGATCAAGAGAAAAACGTCCATTATCTCGAACCAGCGATCCTTGTGTTTAAGCATACGAAGGCAGACACACATTTTAAATACTCACATTGTTCACATACAAATAAATATCTGCAAGGCATATCCTGTATAAGAATTAACAAGATTTCCCCCCAAATTAGTAGTTCCAAATTAAGTATTAATCCAAACACCACAGCAAATCTTGCCTTTTTTTTTTTTTTTTGCCCAAGTACTTTTTCTTCAAACATTCCCACAGCACAGACTCGTACCAAACACTCACATAGAGAACATGGAGACCCATCAGAAAAGACCAGCAAGCTCACTGTCTGTAACTTTACAAGAAATATCAGGAAAAAAAAATGCCAGCAGGTCAAACACTTCTGCTTCGACACTTTTTGTCCTCCAGTTTCTAGGAATTCAAGTCCAACCATCATTAAGAACATATGGATAAACTAACACTACACAGAATAACACACACAAGTTAGAAGCTAAATAAAATGCGGCTAGTCATTATGTGAAGAGCGGCAACATTACCAAGCCATCAGCAGAACTGACTTGGCCCGTTAACTGAATGAAATAATACCTCCCGCAGGAAAGTGCCCCAGATGATCTTTTGGTTTTGCATCTGCTTTATCTAACTGCTCAACTGTTTATCTAGAAACAAAAGTTTAGAAATTAATCATATATTTGAGCACTGACAGTTGTATCAAGCACCTTGATGAAATATTTTTGTATGTCACTAAAAACCAGAAACTTAGTTCTCATGCTATAAAGCACAATGTCCAGTAAGTTGGAATACTTGCACCATAAATTGTACAAAGTAATAACAAGACAAAACATATTTAAATATACCAAAACAAAACTTACCTCCAACTTCTTTACACATCACGAGTGGTTGATAACGTATTTGTGAAATACTTTGTAAAACTGGTAAGCCTGCATATTACGACGTACAGGAGCGCACCAGTTTACTTAGCACATTATGCTGCAGGCAGCTTTCAAGCATTAGTGTATGATACTGAAAATGGACAGTTTTTTTTTTTTTTTAATAAAGAAGGGAAAAACATTGTTTCCCCACTGATAAAACTTAACCTTTAGTTCACCAGCATCTAGAGACAGAAGAACTACCATACAACCAGGTCTGTCTGTATTGCACAAGAAAAAATAGGTTTCTTCAAGTGGATGCGAAACTAAATCATCTTCTAAGTGTGGGTCCTCCACAGCCCCAAGCATCATATCAAGTATTCTCTTATGAAGAGATTTATTACCACAAAAAAAGAGCAAAGCAAGAGAGAGAGGCAAGTTCCTTGCAGAAAGCATATCAAAAGACCAGCGCACCACAGGACAACCTCAAGCATATCAGAACAGCTCCTACATTTTAATGATCTCCATCTCATTAACAGGAAGAAAGCTGGAGTCAATTTTGAAAACCACAAGCAAATTCTAATAATGCTGTCCTGGGAGAGCTTGGCAATACCAAAACACAGATCAACCTGTGACCTTGAAAGCTGGCAGAACAGAAGCTTTCTTCTGAAAAAAAGTCTTTTAAATAAAAGCACTCATATGTGTCTATGTATTCATTAATTTCAAGAAAACAATTTGCAATGACACTGATTAAGGAGAAAAGTCTTATTACAGCTCTCAAATCAAGTCTCCTAGTTGCATCAAGTAGAAACAAAGTGACATGCCTGTTGCCTTTGGATTAGGAGAGAGAAAGGGGGACAGTTTGGGTGAAAGATGTAAGAAAAATGTATCCAAAGCATTAGCTGGAGAACAGATTTCAGATTGTTGTAATGAGTTTCTGAATGTGTGGTGTTCTTGGCAAATAACACCTGCTGTACTTTAAATCATTTAATTTTACTCTACCATTGGAGGAGATGATACAAAAGGTTAAAGTATGAACAGCCTCAAAGACAAATTACAAATATAAACTAATCTGACAAACAATGTAAATTTAATATTTTTCTATTAAGCTCACCTGAAAAGTTTTGCATGCCAACTATGTTTGAAAGCTGCCTACTGCAAGATTTGTTTCCACTGAAAGTAACAAATTTAAGTACTGAATAATGATGAGTCTACAGCAGTCTAAAAAATATATGAATTGTATAGTGAGAAACTGATCCTTTATCATAAATTGTTTTCCCACATAAGCCTGTGTCCTGGAGCCATAAATCTTAATTATACTCTTGCTGTGGCTAGTTACCTCCCATCCTACAGACAGCTATTGGCAAATATTATGCAATACATGCTGACAAGATTTCGCAATTTTGAGCTACTTAATCAATCACTTTTCTCCTGTGAATATCCTATGTGTCAAAAGGTAAGCAGTGTGGGGGAAAAAATACAATGTACAGATTTCTTCTCATCTGAAGCTGAGAAAGAAATTCTTCAATGGAAAGAAAACTGGGCCCCGCTTATGACTAAAGAAGAAAGTTTGTGTTAGCTAAGTTGAGTCTCCAGGCATTTTCCTGTCCTGGAATTGCTTGGTAACCTTCTCCCCCCCCCCCCCCCCAAATCTTCTTGAATAAGTTACAAACACTTGTAAAACTCTATGGGAAGTTGAGGAAATTTCAAGGTAAAATATTAGGGTGTTATTTTACAACAGACATTTCAAACTGCCTAGAATCATCCAAGAAATTTTGGCTTCAAGGAGATTCATATAGCAGCAAAAAAACCCGAACAAAAAAAAAGAAACAGAAGATGCTCAGAAATACAAATTACATGCTTCAAGCAAAAGAAATGTGTGGCAACAAACTGTGCTGAGATACACAGGGTGATCAGGTACCAAAGTTATTTTCCAGCAACAGTTCTCATGGGATCCTTAGTAATTCCTAACTGCAACACTTTTCCAAGTGACCCATGGAATAAAGTAACTTAGACATAACGTATACTCCTAGGAAGTTACCTTCATACAGATGACTTCATTGGTAATGCTAACGGAAATTTTAAGAAAAACTCCAGTAGAAAATATATACCCGTATAGCCAATCCTTGTTCTGAACTATAATATCCCAAAAAATCTACTAAACCCAATGAAAATATGTTTCCCTGATCAGTAAAAGTATACTGCCTCAAAAACATTCTAGTAGTTTCAAATGAGTTTTATTTAAAACATGTAATTCTTAAATCTACCTTTTGAATTCTTCCCTCTCGTTTCTCAATTCCTGAACTATTGCACTAAACATGCTATTTAGTAACACAAAGCGTAAGGGGCTCTTTGCAACAGTTGTTCTGCAGATTCAAATAATCTTTTTGGTACGCATTTCCATCATGAACTATCACTGAAAATAACTGGAGTCCTAAGGATTTTTGGAAATACAGGTTCATTTAAAACAATTTAAAACATCCACCATAACCAGGTTTTGTTTCTAAACCTTTACAGGAGTTTCTACTGTTTAAACGTCAGGAGACCAAAAACTTCCGGGAAGCAAGCATGATTTCAGGAGACGATCCTGAATAATACTGAACATCAAAGGAAACACTGTACTCCACAGAAATACAAGTGGCCAAGACCGCGGGCTTCAAATTTACTTAAAAGCAAGTATCACCACTGGCAAAATAGGTAGCTCAGCTGCTACCTTCAGCATCACTCAGAGTTTGGTCCCACTAACTCCAGCACATCTGCGAACCAGCAGTGTGAAGAGCTGTAAAGTTGTGCTGCTACCACAGTAACAACCATGATTTGAGCACTTAGATTCTCCCTTCCGTTACTTACATTGATATATTCAATCAATAAATTATTAAACCTTGATCAACAGTAAAGGTCAAGCATAAAAAGAGCTCAGTTATGGAGCTCTGGTATCACCCATACCTTATGTATGCTGCAAACTGCACTAAAATTGCAACTAGACTATTGTAGTTTCCCTAGCTGTCTAGTTGTTTTGTTATGCAAGTGTACGGGATTTTTTCCTTTGATTTTATTGCCAATGCTAACACCTTTTCCGAACATGAGTGTGCATCCCCCCCCAAACCAGGTACTTGGAGAAACATGAATGAAACTCATCTTTTGAAAGAGTATTTCATATTTTCAAATGGTCAAGTTCCCAGCAGCTAAACAAATTTATTTAATTTCAATTTAATGCAAAGTCCCTTGAAATACAATTTTTCCTGGATTCCTCTAAGAAAGTGAGAAAGGAGAATTTGGGGTTCTTGCCAAGGATGTTCTATTTTAGGCAGTTATGCAGAAATGGCAGTTTCTAGATAAGCCTGAATTTTTTTTTTTTTATCTCTATTAGTGTTCTGAGAAAGGAGCAATGAGGGCTAGTTAAGGAGAGAGAGCAAAACAGAGTCAAAAAATTAAGTCGCTTAAGTTTCTGAGCTCAGACTACAATACAATAGAGAAAAAATAAGTTTTATTCCAAAATACATTAGGGTACACATTCCCCCAACACCACTTTTTTTTTTTTTAAAGCTGCAAGCCTATAGAAGCCAGGGAACATATTTGTATAGAAAAAGGAATAAAGTAGAACAAATATTTGCAAAAATGATGGACCCAGAGTAATTCCTGCAGTAACAATTTTTCAAAAAGCCAGTCTCCCACAAATACTTTTGCATTTCCATTATTTTGTAGGAAAATGTATCTTCAGACTTACAATTAGCAAAAAAAAAAAAACCAAAAAAACAAAACTTGTTTCAAAATTCCTCTCAAATCAAGTACAATCAATTTTGTTTTCTACAGAACTGCTGTCTTTGTAAACATTTTAATGTCAAGTTCCTGGCATAACAGCAAAATCAAGAATTGTGAAGTACAGCTATGTTAGCATGTAATTTTACCTTTTTAAAAACAAATTATGTTTCATGCCACAAGAATCACTGAAAGTTAACTGAAGTGGAGGAGCTTCAGAGTGCGAGTCTTTTGTGAAAAGAAGCATTTTCATAAGGTCAAGACTCCCTAGAATTGTACTCATAAATCTCCTAGAAAGGAAGTACAGCAATCATATTGGACAGAAATAAAACAAATATTTATCAGAGACATTGAAAGTTTTAAAGTCTTAAAATCTACCTGGAAGTCTGATACAACAGAGATCAGATTAAACGTACCTGAGAATTCAGAGTACTACAATGTGGAAGCAATTGCATTTACATCTAGTTCTACAAATAACAAAGAGGATGTTAAGCTTGAGATTAATATTAGATCTCTGCGGGGAGGAAGATGGACTTGGAAACACCCAAATGTAGGTTTCCATAAAAGCTAAAAAAAAAGCTCAAATCGCTTTATGACAGAACATGCAAGTAAAACATTTTAAGGATTTAGTCTGTGATTTCTAAAATTATTCTGAGCTCCAAACTGAAGCTTTGTGTGTCCCTCTTTAGGCACATGCCTCAAGTTCAACTTGTGCTGCCAAATTACAAACTGAGCTCCACAGTGTGTGAAACCAATTCAGGCCCTTAAAGATGTCAACTGTGTAGTTTTTACATATTTTTATTTGACAGCAATGTAAGGAAAAAAGGAAAATAAGAGTACACACAAATTATATACATGGTTACCAGACTAGAAACAATTCCAACACAAATTACAGAAGACTTGAAATAAAATTTAAAACATCACCAAGTAATCTCATGAAAAAATTAGCTTCTTCCTCCTCCATTAAAAAAGTTCAGCTCATTCAAACCAGCAGTCTGAACGCTGCCACCTCAGAGGAATGGCAACGTGAAACCTCCTTCCCTCTTGGATGCCAGGTACAGAGCAGCTCAGCCATGACTTGAGCTAGTATCCTAGGGATTCTGCTCAGTAACCAATGCTGAGAGCAAATTCACTTGACTTTTACTGACAGAAACACACATGATAAAACCTAATACAATTTGCACAAATTGAGTGCTTTGGGCAACAGAGAAGGCAAGCATGAAACAGCTAGCAGGTCTCTCACCTAAGGACAGTCCTTGCTAAATAAACCGCTGAAAGCACCAGCAGCGCACCACAAGGAAACTTGCACTGCCACTGCCCATCTTCTAATACGGTCTGCAGGCAGAGGGTATGAATTTTTAAGGACTGTCAATCTGGCACTTTTTGACAGTATTCAATTCAAAGGAAAAAAATTAATAAAGCATTTGGTACTAGTTTGAAAACATCAGAAATATCACAATCAAACAAATCAGTCCTACTGATACTACATAAAATCTTCTAAATTTAAGAAACGAAAGTTTTATCTATGCCAATTTCTGAGATCTTTTAAGGCATAATACTGCAATTAAAGCATATGAACTTTAAATTTTCTTAGCTATTTTTAATTAGAAAGTTACTTTAGCTATATAAATCTTCATGGTTTTAATTAATGTCAACAGTTTGGGTCCTGATCCTGAAAGGAGATCCAATTAAGTGAGATTAGTCTCATAAGCAGTTACTTGTGCAAGTATTTGCAAGATTCAGCTCTGAAGTCACTACACAATGACTGTATTCCTCATTTGTGAATAAATTCATCTTTGAATTCAGTAATACATCATTTTGTCATCTGCCATTACATTCTCTTAACTTCTGCTAAAACATCCTTAGATATCTAATTCATAGGTAAGGGAATATGTCAAGAAAAAGAGATGCAAAGCCATTAGAAACTACAGCATCGGTGCAGCGACCAAGGAAACGTGCATACTAACCGAACATCTCACAATCAGACATGGCTGTTGTCAAGAGATAAATATAACTAACAACAAACATTTAGGCTGTTTTCTACAAAATGATTATATCTGTCAAGACCACTTTGCACTTTACAGCACCTAACATGTAAGGATCTAAAAGTGCTTATTAAGGGCGAGGGGATAAAATGCCTTCTATATTTACAAGGTCAAGATTTCACCCTAAATACTTAAGTTTGGGTTGAGGTGAATAGGAGATTGCACTATAGTGAGAAATGATCACTTTGTTCACTTCTTTAGAGAAAGTGACAGTTGTTTCAGAGCAAACCAATTCTGCACACCACTGAGGACAAAGAAAATTATGTTATCTAGTTGGAGCATCAGTGTAGTTTATACAGCCAGAAAGTAGCTTGAGTTTTGCAAGAACACTAGAATTAATATCCATATTCCTTAAACTTATGTCAAGGAACTTGCTTTAAACATTACTCAGGAGGTAGCACAAACTGCAGCAGGATAAAGACCTTCTCAGTACTATTCTAGGTCATCACAGTCAAGTACGGAGGCACAGACTGCACATCTGAGTTGTAAAACAACACTTGTTTAAGCCTTTCAATATTTTTCAAATAGTTGTTATGAAGTGCTGACTCTGAAAGACTCCTTTTAGTCTTAAAAGGAAATCTAGAAGAAACAGGGAGCAGAAATATATATATGATTTGGAAAGGCTTCAGTATCTATTAGCAATAAACTAGGCAGGGCATTAATAACTATATTCAAGACAGACACACCACAAAATGCACGCTGGAAGAAAAAGCTAAACTATTCCATTTACACTAGGACATACAAATTGGTTGTAAATTCTCAGGAGGAATCAAGGAGCAAGCATCTCTTGCTCAGATTGTTTCTGTTAATCACGAAGCACAACAGATACAAAGCATTTTCACTGAAAACATTTTCTCTGTTTACTGTGTCCTGTAACTCAAGACAAGCAGGTTGCAGTAACATTAGCAGGCCATATATCTGAAATCCATAAAAAAGAAATACATTTTTGTATCATCAAAAATTTTTGAATTAACTGCCCCAAAATATTGAAACAAACAGTTACAACAGATTCCAATCAAAGCTACAAGTGACTGAGAAAAGAGCAAAATCTGTAGATAAAGTAGCCAGATTAAAAATGTATCCACTCTCATTTTTCAGGCATACCCATGGAAAAACTCTCTTCTACTCATAGGTCTGTTGATGTTGTTCCTAGGACAATTTTCAGATATCCCTGTGTAGGAACATGGCATGAGGACAACGAGTGAAGGGCAACTTGCAACAGACACGAGATTTCTATTAAAGCACAGGCTGTGTAGGCAAGCCTGGAGAGGAGTGAAGTTACTTCTTGCTCACAGTCAGCAAAATTCCCAAGAACAGACCTTGGAAAATGGAAAGAAAAATGCTTTCTCGTGCTCTATCTTCCTTTTCCGAACTGCTTGGTCATAATCAGGGTTGTTGGAAATAACTGCCATTTCAGGGGACTGGAGTCTTCAAAGTACTAGAGCGGTTCAGTTACTCTGAAAGCCAAGTCAGTTGTTTTGGTAGAAAAAGTAGTGACATGACTAACAGTACAATATAATATCCTCAGAAGTATCTTCACTTCTCATTTATTGGCTTCCATGTTTAACATTTGCTTAATGTTCAATATCCCTGCATCCTTTCCATTCCTCTTCCTCTTCATTTATAAGGAGACAGTCATAAAGAAGCACGAGGTAATAATATACTACTTCAAAAATATGACTTCTAACAAAAACTAAACTTCAGCTTCTTACACAAACGATTTTATTCATTGGAACATTTTAAGCAAAGTTCCAGGCAAAACAGACCACACACAACCGGAAAAATCATGAACTTCATGTTTCATCATGAACTTCCATTTTCAAATAAGTTTTCTTCTATTATGTGTAGAAAACTTGAATTAAAAGAACAGTAGGAAGTTGTGGGTGAGAGCAGAAGTTAACTGACTAAATTTTAGTAGATGCAACTTTTAACTGATTTTTCAGGCAAACCTATTACACTGATTTCTCCACAGTATCATAGTTGTATCGCTTGAATAGCGATTTGCCTCCTCTGCAGCAGTGTCTGCAGTCATGGGAAATGCTCCGGAGGTCATGCAAGGTACACCTTCACGGTGCTGTGTAGGGCCATGTAAAGATCTCCTCGCTAGGGTCAAATGAATGTGGTTGGGGAACAGCAGAGGACAGCCCCATCAGCATGGTCCCTCCTCTGATCTGCTGACGGACTGACAGACAGGGCTAAGAAGGGCACCGCTTACCAGCTACCAAGTTAGACAGCCGTCAGCAATCACTCTGGTATCTCTGTCTCCAGACGGTGCTGCAGCATTACGCATAGACGCGTACAAGGTGGTGCCCAAACAACCTGGTACTCCAACCCCACTTAAGTGTACAGTGTAGAGAAACCTACAGAACCTCAAGCCCCACAAATGCATGAATTATTCACATACAAATTCTTGAACTGACCGCAATAGATGAGAGTAAGGGTTTGCAGGATAAGGACTTTAGCTTTTCAGAAATGGGGCTATAGGAAGCTTATTACTCAAAGCACTCTGAAATCCTTTGATGAAGTGTGCTATGTAAGTGCAAAGTACTATCATTAAGTCAAACTAAGGTTTTTAAAAAATATCTAGAAATTTATCAGTTTTTCCCTGTTTACCTAACAGACCAGTTCTTTACAAAAATAAATATTCAGGAGGACAAAAGAGACAGTTCCCCCACAGTTCAAGCAAACAGGTTTCATTTTTCCATGTTAAAATCTGCAATATCTTTCAAAAAATATCAAAACACTTAAGAGAAATTGAGGGTGCAGAGGTGCTTACAACTTATCTACCTTTATTCCTATCCCTATTATGGGTAGGATATCACCAGAACTTCTAACCTCACAAATCCTTCTGAAAGGCCATAGTATCAGAAACATTATTTGGCAGAGACTTGGTGAAGTACAGTTTCCTAACACTCAACAGCAACACTTATAACAAATTTAAGAGGATGTTACTTATTTAGGTTTTTCCTTTTTTTTTTTTTTAAATCAGGCATCATCTGTCTTTTCTTATCCCTCCCATATATCCAGTTTCAGATATTTAGACCAATGACACTTTCCAAAAGCTGGTGTACAACATCTTTATATACACTACAAATTCAGATTACCAGACTATTGTTAGACACTGAATATATAAATAACTTTGCAAACTATTTACAGGTTTTATACTAATCGGGTTCCAAGTGACCAACATTCTTAAGGCAAATTTATTTGTATGATTGGCTGTCTGGCCTCTCAGCATTTCTCTCCCTTCCCCTCATCCCCACCCCCAAAAATGACAGGCAATGAACATGAAATTTAATTTCTCCCCTCCTCCATAGCGATGGGAATTCTTGAAAGTATGGAGAGATGATCAAACTACTTATGATCTTTCCTCAAAACAAGAAAAAATGTTTACAAATGCATAATTAATGTGATTTACCATTTGGCATTCTTGTGCAAGTCAAGAAAATCATTAAGGTGCATACCAAGAAGTGAAAAGTCCCAATGCCCTGTAAGAACATTATTTTTGTATGCACTTGACAAATGGATTTGGGAATCTGGGGAAAGCATCGGTTTAAAGCTGCACAACCCTTTTTAGAACTATGTATTTATAAGCTCATTAAGTATAAGATCTGAAGAGCTCAAAGGGATTTTCCGTAACAGGTGACACTGCAATATAAAATGCAGCAAAGAGTGGATTTGCTAAGCATATGTTTAACTACACTAGAATTTTTCTCTTATGCCATATTGCTGTGTAAGATACTATTCATCATTAAAAGGGATTCTGCACATCTTGCCAATTCTTACATTGTAATAAAAATTGGCCATTTCAAATATAACATTGTAATCTTAAGTGCAATCACTGAGCAATCCCTTTTGTCAATACATGACTGAACCAACCAAGCATATTCTGGTGAAGCAGACAGAATTCACATACCAAACATGCTTAGTGCCTTCCTTTAAGTCCCAGCCTTTGTTCTTACTATTTTTCAAAGCCCTGATTAGGTCTTTGTTTGGAAGTAATTGGCTATTGTGGTTTAAGGATTTTGGAACAAAGCAGAAACTTTATACTGAATGCAGAGCTCATCCTCAGGAAACACAAAAGGTGGGAAATTATCGATTAGCTTTGTATTTAGAAGCATCCCTTGGTTCACTGCTAGGATTGCTCCAGTCATCTGCTTCAGGTGTGGTCTTGTAGTGTCGCCATGCTGACTTATTAAAAACAGGAAGTCTTTCAAATGATTCACTTGAAAGGGCCTATGAAAAAAGAAAAGCAATGGTAAAGTATCATTTAGAAATATCAACAGCACGAAGATACTTCAGGGAATTCTAGAGTTCCGGCTTTCATATTGAACAAAAGCCTCAACAATCCAAGTGTTACACATCACAACACTGTTTTGAAAATACTTTGGCTATGACTAGTCATTCCTAAAGAATTACAGTACAGTACAAGTTAAAAGAAAATAACATCTTAAAATATCTCCCTCGTCTCCAGGGAATGACGTCTACAAAGACATTAAGAAAAAAAAGCTTGGATCAAAAGTATTTTGGGGAGATTTGTCATCGATATGGGGCAGACAGCTAGTTTACTTAGACACTCCACTTACCCAATATACTTAGACTCCCTTAGACTATGTTGGAACACTAATTCGTGGGGAAGCAGTTTAGAAGAGTGGCATGCCTTTTCTCTGAGAAAGGCCATACCCAAGTTTTCCTCCACACATTCATACATAGGATTAAACCCATCAGAAACTGAAGTTGGTGCAGAAATGCACAGCTCGCTCACTATACAGTGAGGCACACTGACAACACTAAGTCAACAGCCTGTGCACGAGCTGTACTTTTAAATTCCCTTGTATAGTTCAAGCAGTTAGTTTTAAACTTAAGCCCCTGAATAGCCTGCGATCTCCTGAAAAATAACAGCAGGATCAATAGTCTACCGCACAGAGGTCAAGAACTGTATAGAAATAAAATGTATTAGTCAGGAGTTATACAACAGTCTTCTTTCAGTTTTGTTGTGGTCAAAACTAGCAGAACCAAAATGTACTAACTAAAATTATCTCCCATCACACAAGTACTCTTTGAAATTTCAGCACTTACAATGGATCAACAAAATGCAAAGATTCAACATGGGGAAATGAAAAAACACTGGAAACTAATATTAGTGCTGAGGTTAACATTTATAATCTGTTTTTAGAATTCTGCATATCTGATTTGAATAAAATATAACTAAGATAACAATTACAAATTTGAAAACAAATTCAAGAGTGAAGAGAGAAAAAAAATCACCTGTTCAGGAGAACATTTGCCTGCTGTAAACTATCAGATTGCACAAAATTATTAGCATATAGAAGGGTCAAATTCATACCTTCAAATAAATTACAGCATCTGAACCAACTCCTTCCATTGAGTAGAGTTTAAGGTCACCTTGAAAATACCTGGCATAAAGACGAGAAATTGGCAAACCATAGCCAAATCCAGCCTACAAAAATATGAAAAGAGAAGGAAAAATATGATGGAAAGCTTAAGAAAAAAGGCAACACATCACTGTTATTGCTTATAAAACTGAAGATACCTAATTATTAGATTTGCTTCAGATTACCCTCCAAACATTCCTTTACTCCTCAGCCTGCACTATAAGTTGGTATTCAATCAATCTCATTTTGTCTTATGTATTTAAACTAAAAAAAAAAAAAAAAAACCTAAGAGGGAAAAAATAACATCCTAAAGAAATAAACCTTTGTTAGGACTACTTTGGTCATTTCTCATTTTCCCCAAGGAGGCAAGTAGGTGCCACACACAGTACATGCAGTTTCCAATCAAAGCAAGCTGATACTCTCCATGGCTTCCTCACAATGATTGCTATTGCTATAATATTTCATTCTTTCTTTGCCGATACCAAATTCCCAACAGCACATTGCCCCCTAAGCCCTGGCATTATTATTCTCAAAAGCCTCTACACCTAGGAGAACATGCAAGAAAACAAGAGACAACTGTTTATTTCATCTAGGTCACACTACTATTTGATTGGCGATGCCATACTGCAAAGGGGTTCAGAAAACTACTACTGCAGAGAAAATTGACTTTATTAACAATACGCAAAGCAATACTAAGCAAATAATCTTGGCTATTGCTCACCCATCTAACAAAGAGTCAGGGTTCCGCAGAGCAGTGTATGATCTATTGAAGATTAAAAGCCTGTACAGACCATGCTATTTGTCAAAGTACAATAGACTTGACAGATACAAATTTTCAATTTTAAAACACTGGTTTTCAGAATCATAGCTGCAAACAAGTCAAAAGCTTCACACCTTTTCCAACCCTCTCTTGTGAGAAAAAGTTATCACACACACACAAAAAAGCAAGCACCTCACACTGCAGCCAGCGATTTAGATTTTCATCTACAAATCTTCTCTTTCAGACAAGCAGGTACATGCTGAGAATCACCATGTTCGATTATCCACTCGAATCTCCCTGAACTATTCAGGACTGTCCAGAGCAATAAAAGAGGGCTTCCAAACATACAAGCATTTGAAAGTAAGGGTATACAGGGCAAGGGAGTAATAAAACTTTTCCATAAGGATAGATTACAGAAAGAATTAGGCACTTAAAATTTTCAGAAAACCAGTGAACTCATTCCAATATAATATTTCTACAAAGAAACCTGAAAGATACTGGGAGGGGTAAGGGTTCAGATAGAGTAAATGATTTTAGTGGAACTGATGCAACGCTTGACTTCAAGCAAGAATCATGAGCTGAATCTTAAAACCAAACCCTGTAACGATTTATAAAATAAGAGAGCTAAGAACAAGGATGCGTGAGCATTACACGCACTTAATATGTGGTGTCACTTCATAAGAAACAAACCTATCTGAGATCCCTTGGAGGGGGAAGGGGATATTAAAGAACTTTGTACTACAGTGTCCATCACAAATTCTCTGTCACCTACAGTCTGCACAAGTATCTTCTGTCCTCCTTCCTTGTTTTTGCAGAAGGCTAAATTTAGTGCTCTCAAATTGATTATAGAGTTGCTCACACTGATGACTGTAACAGCTCATTGGAGCAAAAGGAGAAACAGAAATGGCAAGCACAAATTGGAAACCGTTTGCCTTTTTCTGCTCATGCTGTTTGTTATAGTTATCAGTGTCCATTCCCATTGTTAAAACAGCTACTTAGATGCATTCTTGCAAAAAAAGTAGCATGCTTCAAAAACTTAATTCTCAAAGACTCCCATTATAGACACATGCATCACTTCCACACATCTCATTTCAAGACAAGAAGTACCTCTTTGTGAATCTCTAAAAAGGGGGAAGTTATCTGACTGCTTTAGAAAGAACTTCTAAAACAAAGTTCCAAAGACTTACTTGCTGGAAACAGGACAGTAAATATTTTACTGAAATTAAAAGTACAAGGCAAATTGTAGCTACTACATACCCCCAGGAACTGCTCAAGTTAAGGGCTGTATCAAGCAATCCTGAAAACATATTACACTTTCCTCTCCCCAGAATTATACTTCCTTAATATCTATGTCCAACTTTCACTTGCTTCCTCCTCCTATCCTCCCTCCAGGAGAATCTTTTTACAAACTGTACTGGCCCACATAATTATTTTCTCCCTCCTCTTCCACATATTTCCCATCAGTTCCTTCTCTACATTGTCTTCAGAGTATTTTCCAAAACAGTTAATTGATAAGAAATGTGAAGACAACACATCTCAGATATGAGTACCTTGTTAAGGCAAGATCTATATTTTGCAAAATACAAGAAAATTAACACAAATTGATTACTACATAGGTCCATGCTTGATCTAGAGTATAGAACATAGTCAATGAGTGCACAACTGCCTTGAGAAGAGAAAGCTTTTTAGTGCCAATTTCTCATTTAACATTATAGTATGTATTATACAAATGGGAAATTATTAAATTTGTTTGTTATTGGTGTCTACAGGTTTAATTAAACCTTATTTAAACAACATTTCTCCCCCTATAAACAAACGCTTCCAACACAGACAGAATTGTTGAATTCCACCCCCCTCAAAATCCAATTATCATTAAACATTACCATGTGCTTCTAACGATTCCACTATGCATATAATACTACAGATGAACACAAGACCTGCTGCCATAGTAACAAGGTTTCTCAGCTGATTTAAAAAAAACAATTGCAATAACACTGAAAATAATTTTCAAACACCATAGATCCCTCTCTTCCCCGCCTCTAAGTCAATGAACGTTTCATAAACTAGATAGGGGATCCTATAACAACGTGTGCATGCATGCATGCGGGGGGGGGGGGTTAGAACAGAAAAATAAGTTTTTTTACACTACACTACAGTTTAGTAAACAAATATATCTAAGTCAAGACACCTACCTATCTTCTGGAGCACTGTAATTCTTTAAAGTGTTTTAGTCTTTGGTACTGAGCAATTAGGAAGCCTTCCTTCCGTATGGACTTCAAAGATGATTCATTTACATGAAACCCTCCTGCTGAAGGATTTTTATTTCCAGACTAACATGCAAAGAATAGCATAATTGTTTTTATAACTGGATCTGGACCATAACACATAATGTGTCAAGCCTCACTGTGAAAGTCCTTTTTGCTCTTAATGGAAAGATATGCCATAAACTGCCAGTTCTCGTTTTTTTTCCCCTTTTGAACGCACCTGTATAAGGACAGAGCTTAGCAGCTCTTCTCAGCATTCGGTCATGTATAGGCAGCAGAAAGATTTAAAAGGCAGAAGCCGTCATGCTCACAAGACAGGGAGTACTTTACAGGTCTGACTACAGTGACATAGACTGAAGAGGAAAATGAAGCCTGAAGCTGGGGTAGGTTAGAAGAAAACTAAGTATAAATGCTACAGAATCAAAGCAAGCGGTCTTAAAGATTAGGAAATAAACAGAGGAATACATTGCTAAAGATACAAGGGAAAAAACAGAAAACAAAAAAAACAGAACAATCCTAATCCTAAACTGAACATATTTTACAATCAGAGAGCCACAAAGGCAGAGACTTTCTAAGAGTGAAAGTAACTGGCAATCAAGATGCAAGTTTTTTTCCCCCACTTAGAAAGAATAACTTTCAGAAAACCTTTTTAGGCTGATACAGCAAATTGCTGGTCAAAAGCAAGGCAGAATAAAGGCAGGTTATGAATCAAGAAAGATTCCTGACCTGAAAAATATACTTTGTATTTGAATTAAGGACTGTTCCATATCACTCATCCCATTCAAGAAGATTTGCTATGAAAAAGGCACAGCATTGTTTGAAATAGTTGTTGCTAACGTGTTGTGGAGTTAGGAAGCCAGAAGGATTCATGTCAGGCCAGTGTAGATACAGAATTGGGTTTCATGCCTACTGCAGTGGCAACAAACAGCGGTGAAAACAACGCAATACACTTCCATGCCACACTGCTAAGAACTGTGCGCTAAAATAGTACCGTAAAGGCACTCTGCTAAAAACGTAAAAGGAAACTGTTATTACTCTGTACCACTTTGAGAAGGTTTCAACTCTAAATTCACTTTCAGGTATTTTATATCAGAAATAGCCATATACTCTGCACTACATTTTATTAGCTGCCTGAAGGCTCTTCAACCACACAACTGCCAGAAAAAGAGATCACATAAGAACATACTAGATAAGAATGTATTTCAACAAGGAAAGGAAATTGCTCAAAGAATCAACTTTTTCTTGGCATGAGTGAAGATAAGGGATTGCATCAGAAGCAATACAGAGCAAAGATGAGAAGAAAAGCAAGAATACAGTATCACTACTGATCCACTTACTGAATGACAGGCAAATGGAACAGTAGTTATATCACTGTCTATCTCTTGGGTAAACAAGAGGTAAAGCTTAATAAAATAAACCCCCTCCCCCCAAAACCCCATACTTCCTAAAAGAATCAAAGCATTCAATGCTGAAGCAATTCTCCACTTAGAAGCAGCTATGGAAAGGGTTTCTGTTGTTTTGTTTTCTAAACCTGACTCTGATACATCTCAAAAGGGAGTATCGTGAAATATCCCCAACTGAACAGAAATACATCAAATGTGATCCTGTCACACATTCCACATTTGGGGATTTTTAAAAAAATGTGTTTTCATAGACTGTAACTTATATAAAAATCATTTTCAAAGTTTAGTATGAATGCATGTATTATCAGGAACTGTTTCTCAACTGTTGTAATACTAACAGTATGGTTCACCTCTTCAATACAAATATTTAATCTAGTAAATTTAGGTAAACAGCCTGCACACCAAGAAATAGCTCATTAGGTTATCCACCTTTTTAGTAACAAAGCACTAAGAAATCCTGTCCATTAATCTGTGGAAATGTTGCGCTTATAAAGACAAGCTTCTTTCCAAGAATATAATGCCCAAGACAAAGAAAAGCAATTGCCTACTCCAAAGACTAAGTGGTGATAACAGACCGCATTTTCCCCTCATATGTTTTACCTGTGCAAAATTACTAATGATAGCCAATTTCTTCAATGGAAAAACTGATCCAGTCAGTTGCAGTGAAAGGAAAGGCATGGCTAGAGTAGTGTCAAGGCACATTTAAATATGTATTACAATTGCTTACCAAAGGCACAGCTCTTGTTGGCTCCAAACTAGGCCTGGGTGCTGTTGAGTACATGTAGTTAAACAATCTGTCTATTTTTCTTAAAGGTACACCTCCACCTTGATCACTTATCTAGGGAATGAAAAGTTAAAATTTTAAACATCACATTCTGAAAAAAACAAAGTGCAAAACACAAGCAGCATTATCTAAATGACTTAAGAAACATTCATGAATATGAAATAAATGCCAGAAATCATACAGTAACAGGTTCATAAGTTGTATAAGAACTTATTTTCAGGCATTTACCTTAATAGATAGATCTTCTTTCCCCAAAGTGACTAAAGTTTTGATTGACGGATAGCCTTCTCTCTTACCTTCATGCAGTTCTACTGTAGCTCTCATTGAGTTCTGAAGATAAAAGAAAACAGTGTCTTGAATTCTGATAAATGTAGCTTCTAACGTTACCATATATGCTTTTTGTGACAACTTACAACTTGCATATATTTTGTTGAATGTAGATGCCTTGTCCTACATTTGTATACAAGACAGAAAAGGCCATATTTAAAATAAATTCAAAGGAATGCTTTCAGGCAAATCAGCTGCCCAGTTAGACTTTTACATCAGAACTCTATCATACATACTTTTCCCTACTTGACAAAAAGTCAGAGAACATAAAGCAGGAAAAAATTTTCTCCCTGTGAAATCCAGCAATTATAAAATAAGACAACATCCTTGCCCTCCACCTGCCAGAACACCAATACTGATGCTCACCACAGAGAAATAGCTTTTATTTTATTGACCTGGGTCACAAAATGTTACAGTTCATTATTCTGACTGTATCATTTTTAATGAACAGTTTCTACTGCCAGTCCATCACAGACATAACATCACTTACAACTACAACATATTTGATTTCATACAGTTTCACAACTTATACCAAAGCACACCTACAGCCAGTCTTCAAATTCACATCTTCTCTGGCCTAGAGCTAACTTTATAAACAAGACGGGATGATTAAAATGAACGTCCTCGATGTCAATTAAAATGAATGTCAGAAATCAAAACCAAAATACATTATTTAGGAGAAGATTCTCTTTGACCAAATACATTGGGCTTTTTTGAACTGCTAATATGTTCAATTGCACCACCTAGGGACCACCTATCTTATTCCAAAACCATGCCACTCCTGCAACAGCTCTCCCACATTCCATTTTCACTGTCATTCAAACAATTAAGAAAGTAAATAAAAACAGAACAAAACATACCATTTACACTGTTCAAGAGACACAGACTGCTTTTACAATAAACAGAAGACACTGATCCTACCCAGGCCTCAAATCCACAATAAAGAAGCAATCTTGTGGAAATTGTAAGGCCTTATAATGTATGATCATTGCAAAACTAGATTGTTTATGCTTGCTTTAAATTGATCAGCTGCAAAAGTGCAAAAGGAGAAATGGGAAAAACACAGAAAAATTCCTTAAGTATATAGGGGCATCATAGAGGGTTGTGTGCCTAACTTTTATCACAATTTCAAACAATCTTCACTGGGTTAAGACTAAGCTTAAGAAAGGAAAACTGAAAGAACACTTAAGAGTAACTGAAAAGAATCTTAATTACAACTGTACTATAAGTTCACCAACCCCTTCCAAATATTAAAAAGTGCTACCTACCTTGAACAATTCAAACAGCATATGAAACAGATGAGATGGTACATAAACTACTTGAATAGGCTTGTTTGGAGCTTTAGCTATAAAAAAAAAAGACACCAAACAATCCCTTGCAGCATTTCTATTTACAGTAACAATATGAAACTATAGACAAAGACAATTATGTCTAATTTTCCAAGTGCAAAACATGCTGCATGAAGTGAAAACACAAGTTTCAGTTACAGACATCACCTGAAATGACACATTCTAATGATGATTTTTAAAGTCATCCATGTCAGCAGACTTTGTTTAGATATGAAACTTCACTAAGCAGAGGCTAGTACTGACAGTATTGTTACTTATGACACTTTTTTTTATTATTATTATTATTAACTACCTACTGTTTGCATATGTTTGTAAAAAAAAAAAAAAAACAATATTAAAGCATAACAGACAGGACAAAGGATTCTTAAACTAAAAAAATTGTTTAGTTATTCAAAAGCAAATGTATACATTATTTTCCTTAATGAAAGCATGCAAAATGTAAGGCATTTTTATAAATCTTCAAAATATGTTTCAAAAAGTATCATGATTGTCTTCCTCCATATCATAACTGAATTGTTCTGTCCACTGCTGTCCTTGCTACCCACATTTCAATAGAGGTGCATGTCACAACTCTGCATACTAGAGAGCTGATTCATTCGGCAGGAATATAGTTGCATTTAATACATTCAGTGACAGGTTTGGTGCTGAAGATGCTGTCATCCCTGAACATTCAAATTCCCCTGGCATTAAGTTATACAGTCATAGCTTGTCAGACTTAGCAGCAGTTCACACTGAAGAAACTAGTCTCTAAATTCCTGCTTCACAAACTGCAGGAAGGTGTAAACATGCCTGCAGAAAGGGGCAGGACTATTTAATCTTTTCTAGCACCAAGGGCAGATAATCCCAGTTACTACTTTAAGAGACACACAGAGGGTATATAAACTCTTGTAATTTCTCTAAGATCTGGTGAAAACTCCTAGGAAAAGACGACCAAAACAACATTCTGTATAATTAGTTGCGAGGAAACCTGCTGTTTTACTGACTTTGTCCAAGTCCATATTCCAATTCTTATGCATCAGCAAGTCCACAGCAGTATACAAAATACATGCCCCATCTGTAATGACAAGGACTTACTTGCACTCTTGTTTGAGGAACACAGTATATGCAGAGAACATGTTATTTTCACTCTTGTGGGGTAATTTGAAAAGTTCCTTTCCTCATGTTGATATTTAGTAAGTTTGAAGAAAACAAGTTATCCTTCCCCCTCCCCCTTTTTTGAAGGGATCTCATGATCTTTCATCATCTTGTGATGATGAAATTTGCCCGACCATTGAATCTTTGGACTTTGTCCTCAAATGAATTTTGTACTGAACACTCTGCTGCATCACTCAGTACCTTGTGACGATCTAGCTCTAAAATCAAACACTTGGTTTGGGGTGTGGGGGAAGGTTGGGTTCTTTGATTTTGGGAGAGGGAGGTGGTAGTAATGCAACAGTGTTGCCAACAGCCTTAGTGCAGAAGAGTATTCCTACAAGGCTGAGTTCTGCTTTGAGCAAAATATGTTCCCACATATCATTCCCTCTATTTTGAATTTGTTTTCCATTTCTGAGACTTTTGCAATCCTTTTCCTTCTTCTGAAGTTTGGAAACATTTTAGTTTTGTGTTTGGACAGTTGTCTAAAGTTTGTGAAAGGATCACCCGAGACTATTTTGTAACTTAAAAAAAAAAATCTACTTTTACTATTTCATCAATACAAGCGGGGAACAAAATGATCAGTCAACAGACTGGCAATGATTATCTCATCAGTTTTGCAGTATCCAATTTTCTTCTTAGAGATCAACTAGAAAAATATTTTCATGTGAAAAATTTATGTACAAGACTTCATGCACAGACTATGTGGGAAAAAAAAAAATGTTTCAAATTTTGCCACCTTGCACAGAAGAGCTAACCATCCTGGCCCATGGCCTGAGAGCGGGATTTACAAGCATACTTCAAAATGAAACATAGTTCAGCTCTATTAAAAGATTAGTAGATGGCAGGCCTATTTCTTTCCCAGTAAGGAGAATTCTCAAAGTGATAGTCAGTTCAGCAGGTGGCACTCTGCACGCAGCATCAAGAATTAAGTAAACATGTCATCGTGATAAACAAAAATTCAGGTGCCCATGTAGATAAATTACAAGAGGAAGAGAAGGAACTCTGCATGTAGGACTTCAGGGTTTCAATTATAACTTAAAATTAATTAAACAAAGCTGGAAATAGCAGATATTAGAGATGTTCTTTCTGAAATATATCACTTCAGAATTAAATGAATTTCACAATTACCATTGAATTCTTCAACTTCCAGATCTGGTGCAACCAGATAGTACTGCTCACATAGCATCTTAGCTGTTTCATAAGCATCTAAAAAACAAGAGAACAGAACAGAGATTTATAAAAATCGGCTAAGACAGACTAGCAACATTCATCCTGCATCTGAAAGACTACAAGCAGAACACTCATTTTAGGCACTGGTTTACAAATGTGATGCTGTAACAATTTTAATCCCTTTTTGTCTGTATGCTCATAGCCCATTATCAAGAATGGACATATTCTATTTAAAGTTTTATAAACAAAAGCAGATTACTGGAGACAAACTTTTTTTTTTTTTTTCTTTCCTCAGGGCCTGAAAACCAGAGAAAGGGTCTAATAATAGTTTGACCATAATATCTGCTTATTTGTTATGTCCCAATCACAATTTAATACTTGTTCCTCCTATCTCAAATATAAGAGGATGAGAAAGGATGATATGGACAACCATAAATTCAATTTTTCCAAACATCAAGTTTATGATGCTTGATTTTCAAGCTTTTCTTGCAGAAAAGCTGACATTTTTTAGATTCTTCATTCTTTCCCACCGAACCAAAAACACACCATCATCCAAATCAGGCAATATCTATTGTCAAGTACAGCAAGAAAGTTCAAGCTGTGCTCTTGTCTGAATGATTCTTAATATTCACTATCTCCTTTGCAAAAACATTTCAGAAAAAAGCAGCAATTTTTAGCTCAATGAGGAGAAGCTACAGACTCAAACCTGTTCCAGCTATGCTGCTTAAGTTACCTTAATGAAAGAGGTTTAAGCAAATGAATTTTTTCTCATAATTATTATGGGCAAAGAGCAAGCACATGAACAGATGTGGCAGCTCTGCAGACTGGTAGGAATTTGCTAAGATACTGAACAATTTAATTTGACCAAGCCCTACATATATCTTCTTCCTCCTGTCCAAAGTGACATAACAAAACAAAATAGTCACTGTCAAGAGTCACAGCTATGTGACAGGCACAAGGACAATAAAATCACTGGCCCCCAGAAAGGACTGGTTACTTGCCTATAATTGTGCTCCTTCAAGAAGTGTTGTCTATAGACATATCTATGTATATGCCCTGTTATATGGAAAACTTTATACCAGTTGTTCTGGCATCTGCAAGGCTGGACATATTACACAAGGCTGACATGGATGCTACTTGAGCTCTAATAAAATGGAACTAATCAACACTGGGAATGTTCTCAATCAGCTCTCTAGAAAGTCACATAAAATCAGCTATCCAGGAGGAATCCCTTGTGTCAAGACGGTCAACTCCAAAAACCTCCTAAAAGGGTTCTGTCATTAGCACTACAAAAACATGCCCTAATAAAAAGATCAAAATCCTGTTTAACATCAAAGCTATGCAGAGAACCTCACCCTGGAGTAAACACAACTGGGCAGGGGGACAAGATGCTGGAATATCTACACTTACACAATATTCACAGATACCTCAGAACATCTAATGGCCTTGGGAGTGATCATGTGCTTTAGAAAAAAGGGGCATAAGGAACACAGCCACAAGCTTGAGTCAGTCATCAGAAGCTGAAGATAGCAATGTAGCAATTACAACCATACGGCCCTCTACATGGAGAAAGGAATATGTTATTGTATTCCTAAGAGTTTCCATATCATAGAAGTGGAAATCAGATGTGGATCCATCAGGGGACAGAAGCTGGATTCCTGTGGTGGAAGCCTCAAGGCTTCTGAAAAGCCTATCAATAACAGGCTTGGAATAAACCAAAAGCCCTCATTATATGGATGCAGAGCAAACACAGCCACTACATGAAGCCTGAGAGAACAAAGGCACTCTGAATAAACACATTTGGCCTCTCCAAGTTGAATATATACCTCTTTCAAGAAGCAGCCACCCTGAAACCTTTCCCCTTGAGATGAACAGAAAGGCCCTTCATTATCCACCTCTAGGCAAAAAGTGTTTTTGCCCAGAGGCAAAAAAAAAAAAAAAAAAAAAAAGAGTGCAAAGTCTTATAGTCTACCTTCCTCTAAAACCCAACTCTGTCTTTGACAAAGGCCTAAGACTGTAAAGGAGACATAGTATCATAAGGTTCAAAGCATTCCTCATGTTGTGGCCGGAGGTAAACAGCAGAGTGCAAGATCTGTCAGTACATCTAAAACCCAGTTCCAGGAACGAGCCTGGAGCTGCTCTCAGGACAAAAATAAGCTTATTGCAGGACAGTTAATGAGAGATCTAGAGACCCACCTCAGGCAGTTAGAGAGAATCCTTGGTAGAGCTGCCTTGAAGTGAAGCTCTTTAAATCATTTCTTTCACCTTTGAATGGCATACTGAGCTTGTTGCTACTACATACTGTGCCAAAGTTGACATCTAAACTCTGACAAATTGCTCCAAATGCCACCTGTGCACCAGAACATTTGGGAATGCAAATTAACCCTTCCACCAACTCTAAGAGGAAATGACCCTAATTGCCTTGACTATATAAGCTCTGCCTTTAAGATCATTTTGTTTCTTTCAAAGACAACACTGGACGCTCTGTTCATGATGCCCTCATTTGTTGACAGATATTTCTTCAGATGCAGATCTCTTTCAGCTCTTGACTTAAGAACTGGACTGAGCACCTTCTGACACTATGCACTCCTCTGTCCAAGGCAGATGGCAACTTCAGATTTGATGATGAAAACAGATTCAAACATTGCTATTAGAAGTATTATTAAAATAAACAACAAATCTGCAACATATGCTATCCTGAGGTCATAGCAGAGTACGATCAAAAGAAAAGAAAGGTTTGAAAAAAAGGCTGCTTTAAAGCCAAAAGGCTGGAAACCAATAAGCCCTGATAATAGCAAAAAGCATCTACACTACAAAATAGGCTATCATGCAGGTCAAATTCTGCCATAAGATTGCTTGCTCTTGCTTTCCCAAAAGCTGAGAGAAAGCAAGGGGGAGAAACACATTTTTGCCCTCCTGTAACTGCATAAACAGCAGTGAAGGCTAGAGAGCAGGATTCACTCCTACAGCAAAAGCTATTTGTAAATAGATATACTCAGAGCGTGAATCTTCAAACAAGCTCTTGAAGGGGGCAACATTGCCTCATGCATATGTACTAACATTCTGCAAGCATATGAACATTCCTAACATTAAGTAAGTAGATTTCAAATGGGAAGGTGCCAGATTATTCAGATACAGTCATGACACGTCTTCTGTACCAAGAACAGACTGTGATATGTTCAGATGCACATAGGCTACATGATGAAATGTGGTGTTTCATTAAAGTATCCATACACCTGAGGACATTTAATAAATCAGTCTTTAAGGAAAATCAGAAAATTGCATTTATTCTTAATTTTTTTTAGTAACAGTATTAAATAAAAAAGCAGTACCTAAGAACCTACCCCTAGGTATTTTGGAGGAAAAAACACTTAAGGTTTAACAAAACATTAAGATACTTAATCTGGTACTTAAGAAGGACAGATTAAAGTTATAAAAAATTCATTTGTCTTCCTAGTTCTGTTAATATACTGCAAGTTGCGACTTTCTAAATTATGAAGACATTAGAAATTCTCAATAAGCTCATGAGCTTATTTGTAAGCAACTGAAGATCTTTCATTTATTTTTTTTTCAGTTTATTAAGCAGACATAAATTTTCAGTCTTTTGTATCTGAATAATAAATGTATGAATATTCTAAGTCTGGGGGGATCAACAAAAATATTAGCTTGATCTCCTTACCTTTAACCACCTCAGCCACATTACAATTAGGATCAATACTTCCAATATGTTTGGGATGAGCAGGATTAATATCGCCTCCAAAAAGAAGTGCTAAAAGGAAAAGGAAATGGCAGCAAATTGTCTATTACACTTGAAGCAGCACAGAAAACTTAAATCAGATGACATCTGAAACTTACTGGATAGCACATCATTTTGTAAAAAGATACTCTTCCAAATTGCCAAAATCCTTGTTTAGGAAGACTGGTTACCCCCTTCCTCTCCCCCCCATCCCTTATCGCTAAAACTAGTTAACATAGAAATAAAGGTATGTGAGGGTTAAGGTGAAAATCTCCATTTCAAACTGGACTACCAAATTAGGTACAACTAAATTGTAAAATGCTTCATTCATATCATTATGTCAGTACAGGAGCAGTCATAATAATGGAAATGTCAATAAAAAGGACTGAAGAACTGTAAGACAGTGTTAAAAGCCTTTTACACTCACCTAAGCTGCAATTTCACAGTCAGGAGAGAGGTCTCTCTCTCTCAGCTTCCTCCCTGACTTTCAGCAGTATATTCCCCACTCCCTCCTTTGCTCAAAGTCTGGAACTCACCAGACCCTTCACTGACCCAGTTTAACTCTTAAAAAAGCAGAAATATTTTATACATTTTTGCAGGGGCGATTTTCTCCTGTTTGCAACTAGTCAATTCTGATAAAGAAACAGAGGCAGTAGGAAGTAAGCAAAAGACAAGATGGAAGATTTTCCTATTCCAGTGATGGCAAGCAAATACTCTGGCTCACTGCACCTTGTAGAACTGCACTGTAAGAAACAGTTTGTCCATAATGAATTAAACAGAACTAGAAAGTACATAAAAACCTGTTTCCAAATTCTGCTTTCCAATTGCTTTTTTTCCTTTTCAGTGTTTCAAGACTGATTTTTGCCATCATGGATAGATCACTATGGTTTGTTAGCACAGAGAAGTTCTACTAGTTTAACTGAACTTTAAGCATCTGTAAGCTGGTGTAAGTTTCAAACAGTTAAATGAGAATGTCCACAGGGAAAGCAACTTCAGTTTAGTGAAATAAATTCATTATTTTAGAATTAATGCAAATTATGTTCATACTTGGTCTAGAATTTTTGTTAGGATGAAGCTTTGACTTATTGTTAGCACTCTTCTAGGAAGGCCTTTGACTTGTTTTGTTTCCGTCATTTGTCTGCCCAGATAAAAGTAAAGGAAGTTGCATATATATCTTACCTCTTATGCTTTGCCACATGGAAGTTATTTGTAGCCACATAATATGACATTTGCTGATCACATAAAAGGTTATTAGAAAAGCATATAACTTATAGGAAAATACCTTACACTACTCAAGTTTTGTTCCCTGTTATCTGTCATGTACCCGTATTTCTAAGGGCTCATAAAAGCAGAATACCGGGCCGTGAATGAAGCTCTAGAGCTAAAGGTAAAAGATACACTATAAGAGATCACAATATTGACCTTAACTTTGTGCAGATCACTTTCTACATGGGGGCACAAACTAGTTATGTGCAAGTAACTCCTTTTACTCTGCAATACGAATATATTAAAAAAAGTGTTTACCAGTAACATTATTAAACAATGAAATAGAACTAATGACAAAGAATGAGTAATTTTAGTATTTATTCATAAATAGGGAGTGGGAAGTAGAGGCAGATAAAGGTGATAATTTAAAACTTAAGTTAGAAATACTCAACTCACTCAACTCCTTTAGAAGGCAAGAAAAAAGTCCAGATAAGCTGCTGAAAAATTAACAATGAAAATACATATAGTGTACAAGCTCTTCAAAACCTTTGGCAACCTTGGGTTTGATGATGAAATAAATGTCAACTTGACAAACTATGCTGATAGATTTGCGAGCAGAAAGATACAGCTGCTCTACCACTACCTAAAAATAGTTCATGTGTTACTATGCAAGGCATCTCTGCCAAAGAGATTAAAAAGTGACAGCCACACTGACGAAGCCAGACAATTCTGGAAGAAAGAGTTCTGGTGTTTTGGATTCATTTTTGGTAACTGAAAAAAGTACAAAAATAACTAGTTGCCACTATACCATTTACCATAATTAGTACAGAATAGTAAGAGTTAGTCATGAGTATGAAAAATACCAAAACAAAGCTATGTCAGGTTTACAGGCAATAACTAATGAGATCTCAAAGATGAAAAAAGCAATTACTTACTGTGTTGGTTAATAAGCATACGGAAAGAGATGCGGTTGGTGTAGAATCTATCTAGAAAATACTGGATGTTACTGCTAACAAATGGATCAAAGCCATATTTTTCCTTGTATTCAATCACCCCTTGTGCCATGGTTGGAACCACATCATTGTGTCTGTTCCTGACTTTAATTAAAACATCTAAAAAGCTAAAGGAAACAAAATTAGAAACAAAATGTTAAGAGTATAATTAATCTTAACTTCTGTTTTCAACTCCTCACAGCATAATCATTTTATCTGTTATTTACTATCTCTCACAGTCAATATAAAATCATTAAAAGGGAGAAATCAAAATAAAGCACTACCTAAAAAAGCCTATTTAAGGAGAAATATTACATCAGCCTCTCATGAGGGTGACACATTTAGGGCCTCAAATTCAATTCTTTCTCCCCAAAACATTCATTTAAATTAAGTCTCTCCTCACTGTTAACTCGGAACAAGATATGAAAAAAAAATATATATATATATATATATATATATATATATATATATATATATATGCACCCTAGTAACTCTCATATTCCCTGCATCCAACTGTGGCTGGGAGACCAGAGACATAACCAAGGAGAAAGCAACCTGATGACCTTTCACAATTTCCTGAGAGGTTTTACACTTTAGACTTGCTTCCAAGCCCCTCACCACCCACAGTTTAATTTTAGAGTGTGTTTCCTTTACCCGACATCTACTCTGGTAAGTTTAAACACCAGGATAGGTAATTATTTGTGCGACTTGGGTTCACTTTCCTTTTACACCACTGGATGGCAGAACACATACAACGGTGCTTTTTTTTCTCCTTTCTTTCTTTCCCTAAGGATCCTTCCCTGCAGTAGGTCCAGAAGTTTTAGGATATGACTTCCATGGCTTTTAACAGTACCTATTTTGAAACAGCTTGAACAATTCTTGTTTTTCCTGTCAAGGCAGCTCAACACTTATGATCTTCAAAGTGCTCATCCTTTCTAT
Organism: Apteryx mantelli; assembly: GCF_036417845.1. Classification (NCBI taxonomy): domain Eukaryota; kingdom Metazoa; phylum Chordata; class Aves; order Apterygiformes; family Apterygidae; genus Apteryx; species Apteryx mantelli. The sequence continues at coordinate 90,142,299 of NC_089978.1, read as the reverse complement.
TCACATGCAAGCTCATACACACTTTAAACAGGATATTAATAGCCTTGTAAAGCCTAGACATGAAAAAATCAGCTCTACTCAACTCTGCCACATTCTCTAATATTAACAGATTATAAACACCATAATGATACGTTCTTCTTAAAAAAGACACACAGAATAAAATGCAGACTTCCAAAGAAAGCAAAATTTGTTAGGTTATGCCTAGATCTGCAGATCTACAGATCCCTTTTTAAAAAAAAGAACCAACTGCAAAACATTCTCAGTAGATATATAACGAACACGGAAAATGCGATAATGTATTAATTATTTTATTAGAAGTACAATGCACACCAACTAAGGCAGGAAAGTACATTAAAACCATCAAAAGTAAAAAGGCTACCAATTAGCCACTAGATTTAAAGCAGATGCTTCTTTCCTTTTCACAACCAGTTGTCCAAGAAGACTGAAAGTAAAATGTACCATTCTTAACAAGTGATATGCTTTTAAAATGATTTCTCCCACTCTACATTGCCAGCTGCAAAGGAATGTAGGATTCATTTTCAACAGCTTTTTCACCAGCCTCTGTCTAATCACCAGTTTTTGCAGGTGTATTAACAAACAATCCATTAGTCTTTCAAAACTGTAGTTCATTGCTTACAAAAGGGGAAGTCTTAACTGCCCAAGTCCCCAATCTGAAGACTTGCACAGTACAGAAAGACTGCTTTTACCTACTCATCAATCTTGCTGACAGGATATCTTAAACCATTTTAATGCTTAAAAGGTTTGTAGACTCTTCTTGTTTATTAAGTCTTGATTCTGTGTGATCTGTAGCCACCCAGATCAGAGTTAAATGATAAGGACACAGGTTTCAACAATTTTTCATTTCTCTGCTTCACAGCTGAGAACAGCAAAACAGTTTTGGTTGCAGAGGAGCACAGCAGCATAAAATCTTGTTTTCCCTGCTATTAATGTTTTTTTAATGTTTCATATCAATGACCATGCTGGCTTAAAACTAAAGTCTTCAAAACAAACCTTTTATTCAACAGTACAGAGGTCAAGATACACGGTGGTATGTTCAGTCCAGGGAGACTTACCTGCCCCGTGTCCCAAATGGGGCATTCAGCCGCTTCTCTCAACCGGAAGGTTCACAGACTCAGCAGGGGCAGTAGTGTTAGCTTTCTGGACAAGACTAGTGCCTAGCTGTACTCAAGCTTTTTCTCTGTTTCAGAGCAAAGAGATTAGCTTAAAAAAGAGCTGAGAAGCAATACTGACAATCGTAACATCTAAACCCCAATAACTAATAGCACTGTCTACTGACTCGCTGGCAGCTTTGCTTTTTGTTTTTAAATAGCCCCACTACCTACGGTATATACCTTACTGTGCTTACACGTTCCAGGAGGGCAAGCTCCTCTCTGACATGCCGCTACCAAAGTGCTTCAAGGCACAGAGCATGCCAGATGGGCAAGCAAAGGCCTGGGACGTTTACCTGTCACAGAGCAGCAAGTTATAGCTCAAGTTCAAACAAGTGCAAATACACACAGGAAAGGAATTCTTCAGTATTACAGGGAGAGGATGGCCTCCTGTTCTGTTTTCAAAGCTGATTTCACTCAAATGTTTCCATGAACTAGATGCTTTTAAAGGACCAAACGCATGGAAGTATATATGCACATTACAAGGTGCTGAGGCAGAAGCCAGAACTAAACATGTCTCCTTAATCTTGCCATTCCTTTCCCCCCTCCTCCACACCCCCATGCAAACCCCAAAAGGCATCTGAAGCTTTTACTTGTAACCATATTGTGGGAGAATGCATCGAGGATTTTTTAAAATACTCTCTCATGGGACTGGCTGAGAAAAATCAACTGCAGGATAGTTCTGAAAATTTTATTTGACTTATTTTAACTTTAATTTCATTTTTCAAAATTGTGTCTCGTATTTACAAAACCACAATGAATAAATAATACAGTTTGACAGATGAGAAATTATTAATGTGAAGCTATTTCAGTTGAATGAGCTTCAGTGGGTTCTGTATTAACAAAAGAGTGTTTGAGACATCAGCATAGCTATTAAATAAATTAAACCCATAGATTTCTGCAAAGACAATTAACAAATGTCACAACACGAGTTACTATGTAACTTTCTAATGACTATTATTCTGTTTTGATCTATCACAGTAGAAGAAAAGGAGACAAAAACATTTTTCAATATAAAGGCAGATGGAATTTTTCTAGGTCCATTTTATGGATAGTATGATCTGAAGAACTAGAGAAAAGAAGAAAGTAGTCAAAAAGCTAATTTTAAATGCAACATATCTGCAATGGGATTTTTTGTTTGTTTTGGGGTTGTGTACATGAGGTTTGCTTTGTTTAGGTTTTTTTGTTTCTTGTTTTGAAGAAGTGCTTGCTGGTAGTTGAGAATCACCAGAAAGACACAAGTTCACACTCTGAAAGATTTCTCTACTAGAAAGTGTAGTAAAAGTAATATTAAAGAGCATTATAAAAGTACTATAAAGTAATATTTCACCTTACTTCAAAGTAATAAAATGGCATCTTCTGAATCAAATCTGCTTCAATATTTACTTATTTCAAACTGCTAACAGAATCACTGTTTTAATCTGTGTTGCAGAAAGGAAATTTCTTTTTCTTTACTAAGTTTCTTCAGAGTATGTTATGTACATGCACATTCACCTTGATACTGCTTTAGCTGCTCGCAGCTCCAGACCCGCCCCCTGCCACCCCCCACACACACCAGGAAAGAAGGTAGGAGAAAGACAAAAATCAGCAAAGAAACTCACAGGTATAGGGGGTGGGGTAAGCTGGGTTTGAATGTACATATGAACAACACATTTTACAAAACCTTCATTTTTCGAAAAACAATTCTTCCTTTGTGTGTTTATCAGCCCGCGTATTGACACTCCGGGAAATTGCAACACCCCCCCCCCCCCCGTTAGTTTACACACACTACCAAGTGTCAGCACCTTATCTTAACACTCCTGCAACCACACGGCCTGACAGAACTGTGAAAAGCTTTCCACCTGACTACTCTACAGCTCAAGGAAAGATATTCATGCTATCAAAAATGCAGAGGTTTTGGAGCTTTTGCCATATGCCCATATGACTGACAGCAACACTGACCTGACAACCATGTGGTAAGTCAGCAGCATACAGGCCACTAAGCAGCAGAACCACCATAATAAAGAAACCGAATCACCTCTAAACCTCTGCATCACAGAAATACTGTGACACAAAGTCCCTTTTAAGGATTTTGTCCAATGTACATGAAAAGGCAACATATTTTGGAATGAACAGATGTCCTCAAACTCATGCATTGAGAGCAGACATAAATTGGGCTAGATTGACAAGGAGTTTTTCAGCATCAGCATTAGTTTAGTCTCTGCTGATACCTGTTCAGCCCCTCCAGTGTGCCAGTACTGCTGCTTTTTTGTAAGCCATGTGGTGCAATAGATCAGGGACTAATATGGCTATTTTTCAGCCAAATCAATTTCCTATTCACTTTATTGCATGGCTTCATAGACAGCTATGCCAGTACATGGACAACATCCATAATCCCAGAACACTGATATGGAAAATGTTCTCCTCAGAAAGACCACCCTGAATTCTTCGAATATCTGACTGGGCTCCCCGGACAAGCAGACATGTGGCACAAATAGTCAGAGGACATTTTTATATACACCACAGGGAGAGGGTAAGAGGGTCTCTAAAAAGAAACAAGCAACGTGAGCAGAGGAGGACAGAGGAACAAAATGCTCCAGCTATTGGGAAGTCATGCCTGAGCCCCGAGCATCCAACCTGGCCTCGATCCAAGCTGAGTGGTCAGCCAAAGAGACAAGACACAGGCCCTGTCTTAAAGGACAACTGGAAAACTTTCAGAGATCTTTAAGAAATGTTAGAGTTTACCAAGGAATTAAAGACACCCCCTCCCCTTCCAAATCTGGCACTAAAAAAAACAAAAACAAAAAAACAAAAACAAAAAACAAAAATAACTCTACCTTGACAAAAAAAGTTTTTCTAGCTGCTGGCAGGTACTCAAGGCTGCTAAATACCTGCATTGGAAAGAGTCATACCAACAACAATACTCAAGTCATCACGTGACTGACGTCAGAAAACTGGGACGTAACAGGACTACCGGACATCTATCTCTGAATACGATACTGGTGACAAAAGACTATTTTCTTTAGAACTGAGGCAGGGCACAGCTGTGGATATCAAACCTCTTTGCAAAATGGTTTTGGTTCCTTTTCTCGCTTGAGATATTGTTAACTTGACTATCAGTAAAAGGAGCTGAGGTCCACCTCAGCTGACCAAAAGACCAACAGGGTGCTCATTCCATTACCAAAAAAAATCAACTCTAGAAGCCTTCACGATTTTTGAGAGCCTGACCTGGACACCACATTCAGCTCCACACAAAAGCTCTTGGGGCAGAAGAACTTTCATCCAGGGCAGTCTCAGGTTTTCAAATATTAATTAAGTTAAAGGAAGAAGAGATGAGCCCACTATGAAATGCACATGTCATCTGATACCACACAGGGCACTAACAAGGATGGGCAATGTGATGTCTAGAGCCCCAAGGATGCAGGTCTGGGTCTAGTGGCTTTTCTGTAACCTCAAGCTAGCAGCTATAGCTCAGTGCAGGAGCAGGACTCCAGCTGAGAGGAATCAAGAGACGGAGCAGGCTCCAAACCCCTCTTTATACATCACCATATACCTGATACACAGAGATACACATCACAGATACTGTTAGATTAAGAAAGACTCTGGTTCAAAGGACTGGGCACACTTCACAGTGTGAACTTCCACGTGTCTTTCTCTAAACAAACTGATCTGGTGAAGTAAGTACTATTGCTATTTATACATCACTAAAAACACTACCCACAAAGTTGCAGATAATGGGTCAAATTCTGAATTCAGTGATGCATGGAATTACAAAGAACAGAAAAGTATTATGTAAACATAACTGAACTCTTGGAACTCATTTTCTTCCATTGATAAGTAGTTCATTAACTAGTAGAGTTACCAGTATTCCCAGTTCTCCTCTGACCACAAAGATATAAAAGTAGGATAGGGCTAGACACCTGCAATATGGAATACTGGTACAGCAGTTGAGTAATTTTTTTTTTTAACTTTATTCTGCTGGGTTATTACAGCTGAAATATGGACACGGTTGTTAAGAGTAATTTTAAAAAGACTCAGTTTGCCAAGAATACTGAAATAATTGCTAATTACAGCTCAAGATTTAATTAAATGGCATAGCCTTCAGAATGTTAGGAAGAGTTGACACACAAAGAGCAGAAAAATTAATCTGACCTTCTAATCTTAGGTAGCCTACCCAATATTGTAGCCTACCCAATAAGAATAAATTTGATCTTTAATCAGATAATTTGGGTTTTTTCTCTTTTCACTGTCAGAGTCCCTAGCTGGCCTTTATCTCAGTTCCCAACATCTTTATTTAATTATAAACACATATAATACTATAATTGCAAGGTCTCAAAGATTTTGACAATTATTCTGAATGAGTAAATATTTGGTACATCATACTAATTTAGAGCATCTCAAACAAAATTTTACATTACAATAAAACAGTATTAAGAATGCCCATTGTCCATATGAAAAAGCCAGATAACACATCTGGCAATCATGAACAGACTCCAAAAACAGGTCCCCATGGTAACTTTCTAAAATATCAAGCATTTTTAAAACATTTGAATATTTTGATCTACCTTAAACTTCTGAAATCCACAAAAAGCTGAAATTTAATTACCTAAATACGGAACATAAATGGTACTAGAAGCCTCATAACCACCTTGCCTCGAGCTGCACATTCAGAACATTATAGGTTTCATAAGATCTGTGTTACATTTGCCAGGCTCACTTAGTTATCTAAGGCTGCACATGTCATCTCAAAGGGCAACAAACATCCAAGTTTTGGCAACTTAATCCCATTCAAAATGTTCTTTTAAGTCAAATAGTAGGAAATCTTATTGCTAAACTAGTCACAAACAGACATTCTTATCCCATCAGCAAACAAGCTGTGAATACAGAATCACAGAAAGTAACAGCTAGAAATGGTGAAAGAGATCATCTAACTCATCCATTACAGAATAAGCATATCCATTAAGCATCACCAAAAGATGTCTAAGCTGTTCTTGAAAGCTTTTAATACAGGATGTCAGAAGACTGTAGACCAGTCTGTTTCAATTTGTTCTCACTAATCTTAGAATTTGTACTTTTTGCCCTGTATGCAATCTCAACTTTAATAAAAAAGATCAGCTATTTTGTAGCTCTTTTTTCCTTCATGGAGAGCAACTGATCATGCTTTATTAGAGTGTATTTTCTACACACTCACAGACTTCCAGAGTCCCTTCAATCTCCTCTTTGCTAGTCTAAACAAATCCTTTCAACTTTTCTCAGAGATGGAATTCTCCACACCTTTAATTCTTGAGCCTTTTCCCTTGATACTGTCCATTTGCGTTTTAATTCTTTAATAGGTAGCACCCAGAACTGCTCACCAGCTCAGGACTCACACTGAGAAAATAGTTACTTTCCACTTGTTCAATAACAGTACAGTTGACTCACTCAGCCTAAATCCTTGCCTTTCTTCGGCAGTTCTGCCACTCAGCTAATCTGTTTTTTCTGCACTTGATTTTCTCCTGCATGCACTTTGCACTTAAAAAATAAAGTGAAAAGAACTCGGAGAATATCCCCACAGCTAAAAAAGTATATAGTCTCAAATGCACTACCTAATGAAACTCATAACAAAGCTAACATAACATGCCAGTTAATGAATCTGAAGCTAATGCTGTTTTTCAGTTACATTAAGCTAACTGGATGAAGACAAAACATCATTTTTGCACAACGCAGGTCACATCTTGCACAGAGCTTTTATTGGACTGCAAAACATTTTATGATCATTACTATCAAGCACTGCCTCTTCTGTCAGAGTTTCCAGAGCCTAAAAGAGAATTCAAGTTTAAAAGACAAGTTGCCCTATGAAAACTAAGCAAGAGAACAAAAAATCTGTAAGAACTAATCACCTGAAACAAAGTTGACTGCTGTATGGTAGAAGGTAAGTATAGACCATGTATTTTTATTTTGCTGTTACTCCCTGATACATGCATGTAGATAGATAGATGACACATACACACATATATATATGCACATAGTGGTGCACATATCTTCACTTAAACATTCTGAGTCTGTTTTGTCTGTACAAATTTCAAAGAAACATTCTGATGGCAATTTTATAAGTTGTTGATAAAGAAAATTTGCTAAGCTTTCCTTTCGTCTCAAAACATAAGCAGTCTTATTCAATGAGGTAGCTGAATGCCAGTAAGTGAAATCCACGAAAAAAGTTTTTAGATAAAAAATTGACACATTCAGTGCTTTCAATTTAAATTTTCATAGTATTAATATGCTAATATACATTACATAAAACAGAGTACCAAGCTCAATAAATACCAAAATGACATTTTAGTAGTATTTGCTATATGAGTATATTCTTGCATGCACGTTGTCTTTTTAATATAGCCTCAGAGGAAGTATTTCATGTCATTTCTTAATTTATTAGATTGTACATACACAACATACATTGTTTAAATATGCTTTGATTTTCAATACTCAGCTCTAGTTTATAATTTTGGTCTTTACTGCAAGAATTCTACCTTGCAAGTAAGATCACTGCTTTGTTACGGTACCAAAAAAACCCCAAACTGTTTTTGAAACATATTGTTATTGGAAAAAAAAACTGTCATAGGAAAACAAATTACTCACTCATCCAAAACATGAGGATCCTCAGGACTTTTATTTTCATATTCTAAAAGCTCAAGGAAGCTCTGCATGTACCTGAAATAAGCAAAGATGATACAGAAAGAGTTAAAATTAAAACACTTAAACCCAAATTACTTTTGAATTTTTTTAAACATTAAAACTACAACTTTATCCGAAACAACAAAAGCACAGTAAAAAGTTCTCTGCAAAGGGCAAAATGAGATGGGACACTGTAACAAAGGGAAAGAAAGCAACTACAATATATTATACTGAGTTAAAAAACAGTATGTGTGACTCTATGGTCCACACTTCACAAAAACTGCCATTCAAATCAGTCTATAGTTAACAGGAGCATTCCTCCTCTTCAGTTAGGTCTGTAATTTCAGGTAACTTAGTTCATCCCTGGGTCTCGATTTCGTAGTCATCCACTTTATATAAATGTTAGTTTGCTCCTACATTCTTCATGCAGCGATCTAGCTTTTCTTCCAAAAATCCTCCGGTAGAGTTCTGAAGCAAGCGCACTCCAGGGAATGCCCCCAAGAAGTAGTGTGGACAAGGCTGTATTGAGTGGGTCCTACAACAGTATCCCCAGAAACTATGCACCTTCAGACACTCCCGTATCTCCTCACACTGTATGTCACTCAGGGCACATCACACTACCTTCAATTTCGTAAAAACACTGCTCTAAGGCAACACAGCTCTCCTTAGAACTTAGATTGGCTCAAGCAGGCTATGAAACCTCATCCTACGTTTTCAAGTTAAAGCAAAGCTTAAGACAGCACTGCTATCCACATGACTCCCTCCAGAACCACATGCTGCCACTCCACCTCCCAATTCAGTTCCAGCCATTGCAGGACAGTGAGAGGAACCTGATCAGTATCCTAAAAGCTATTTTTCCTTTTTGGAGGCTGGTTAGTTTTAACGTGGATCAGTAGCTGACCTTATCTCAACTGTCAGACTCAAAACAAAGGGAGCAGTGGAAGCCCATGGCTGAAGGCAGAGAGTGGGCAGGACTCTCACCAGCAGCGCACTTCCTATACCTCCCAAGAACCTACCTACACCCTATACCTACTACCATCCTACTTAAGTAGGATGCCTCGGTTTAGTCACAATTACAAGGTATCACAGATGGGGAAAGGAACAGGTTTCCTTTGATGAACAGTGCACAAAGAGTTCTTCCAAAGTGAGCATCATTATACAATGCGTTAAAAAGAATCTAACAGAAGCACACTGTAACTCCAACTCATTAGGAAGCCAACTTCACCAACATACAGAACTTCAATAGGAGATCCACGTTACAGACATTCCAAAAAAAAAAAACCCAAAACTTTTTGGAGGTTTTAACCACATCTCTCCACATCCACACAGGAAACGACAATTTATGTAAATAAGCAAGAAGCAGAAAATACTTCAGGAGAAGAGCTAACAAATTGTTAAGAAACCTTTTAATAGTGAAGTGCACCAACATTTGAAGTTAGGTATGAAATGGAGCCAAAATGTTTACCTACTGCCAGGATGATTATTCTGTATCAGCACTGCTTAAGCCAAGGGAAGGAAAGAACATGAAACGGAGGTAGTCACAACCATAAGTGATGAAGAGCAGAGACTTAAGACAGGAAACATGTAGAACTGAGACCTGTTCTGCAAATATTGAAAACTGGACATTACCCCAATTCTCCTGCCAGAGCACAGGTCCTCTTTGAAAATCCACTTACACATAGCAACTATAGTGGTGCAGGAACCTGTACACAGAGGACAAAAAGTGCAGTGGGGCCAACAACTTTATTAGGCAGAAAAGTACTAGGAAAAGAAAGTTTGACTATAGAAATCATGTAAAGCTTCTGGAACAGTCCAGAATGACTCCAATGGAGATGAGCTTTCCCTTGGCTAGAGAAAAATCCTTAGATTTTTCCAGGGAGATTAGAATTTTCAGCAGGGTCAGCATGGCAACATTAGCTTCTGTCCTTCTGTTTTGGTCCTACTGCAACTGTTGCAAACGTCTACAGAAATGCTTAAAAGGTTGTTTGCCAGTTACAAGTTTGGGAAGGAGCTGATGTCTCTAGTACTGCATATTTTAAAACTTAGTCTCTTGCAAAGCTAGAAGATTAGCAACAGTTTAGAACCGTTACACCATGCTTCCATGAATTCAAGAAATTGTCTAGGGTTGCTTCAGGAAACAGGCTGTGACTTTGTAGAGCCATAGCCTACTATTCACCACATACCTGTTCCTGAAGAGTGCGACGTTTAACTATTTGAAAGATAACGAAGCAGTCCTTCCAAAGAGAAATCTTTAATGGAAAAGAGAAGGTATGCAGGGACTTAAGACATGCACACAATTTAACTATACAGGGACAGTATATATGATGTGGAAGATGGAGAGGCAGAGGCAAAATCAATTTGGCAGCTGGCTTTGCAAACGGGGGAATAAGGAGAAACTCATTTCCTTTGAGAACGAGTCCTTGCATGCATCTCCCTTTTCATAATTCTCATGAGAAAAAAGATGCTTCACTTTCTGAACTCAGTTCCTTCATCTATAAGACTGAACACCAAACATAAATCTTTTAGTGCGAGCATTCTCACTCCTTGTTTTGAAGAGGTACGTTTTCTTCAACATCTTCATCCTCAGATGAATCAAGGTCAGTCAAGTCAATCAAGGGTAAAGGATGGAAAAAAAGGCATAACAATGACAGTTAGCAAAGCACAATATTAAACAATTGGCAATGGAACTCCAAAACGAAAGATGGAGAAGTGGTGGATGACAGGGGGTTGCTGTGGCACTTTAAGGCCTCAGTATGGCTCTGCAGAAGCAAACAATTCAGAAGACAATTTTGATTTCTTGCCAAACGAGGCAATGTAATGCAGAAGACTTAAGACTCATTGCTGTACCCAATCTTGCTGCAGTCAGTGAGGGACAAACATTGCTCTTTCACAACCTCTAGTGAATTTATGACTCTCAGCAATGAGTTTTCACTACCTCCTTCACTGTTTCTTCAATAAACAACTCTTTCTTACCTAAGACCCTGTCAATAAAATGAATTTGAGGAAAGAATTCAAGTCATCCAATCCATATTTGTCTCAAAGACAGAACTGACTTTCTGGACTTTTTCTGGGTAGCCAGAGAAAAGGGTATCATTCATGAAGTGTCCTCTTGCAAATACAGTTAGGAACTAAAAAAGCCACATAAACTTGACACAGTCAAGAAATTCATCACTGTCAGGTTTGACTAGTTTCCTCAGGCTGTGGGCTGTAATATATCAAACAAGAAATCTAAAATCTCCAGGGCTATAACCTTCCTTAGCAGTTAAATAAGTATTTGCCACCTTAAATTTGTTTCTATGTGTTATAAAGGAAAATTGGCAACATACTTATTTGATTCTACCCAGCAAATACCTGCCTGATCTCTGTGAAGGAGTCTTATTCTATTCCTCAAATACAGGTAGATCTCTTGGCGCTTAATAACTGTGTCTACATGCGTATTTCAATTTCCAAATCGAAACCAGCAGTATGGTTTTGAAAGGAATCTTCCAAATAATCCCCATTTAATACACTTTGATTAAATTTGCAGAGTTGTTTTAGCACTACAAATCTGAATCTTTTCAGGAGAAATGACAATGGAAGCTTCTGTGGACGTTCAAACGTGCCAAAACCCAATGCAGTTGTCACAGCCTGAACCAGTCAGCGGGCCAAAACACTGTGAGGTTCTCTAGCGCAGGCAGAGCACAACACACGCCAAAAACCACCTCTGGAACTGTCACAACTTTCCTCTACACTGCAAAGTGCATCTCATGTTACATAAAGAGCCAAATGCTGTATGCGTCACCAAGTTTGTCAGCCACCATCCCTCCATTCTTTATGCTCCTTTTTCATCCTTTCAGAACTTTCTATTGGTTTGAAACCTTTTTTCCCTTCCAGCTTTAATTTCTGTTGCTGCCCTCCCTGTTTCATGGAAGCGTTTATTTCTTTTCCTTGTCTTGTCTTTATTTCCCTCCACATACCCTTCTACACATTAGTCCACTCTTCTACTGCCATCTTCATAATGGCAACAGCAGCTCTTTCAGGCCCCTAGAAAATCCAGGGTTGCAAACTCAGTTCTCCAAGGAAATTCAGAAATCTGTGCTATGAGAGAGCTGACAACTTCTCTGATCACAGGTAAGTCAGAGGACATTATCAGGAGGCTGTTGACCCCTGGCTGTCATCATATAGAAATATGAAAGCCTCATTTCTGAAGATCCATGAAAACCACCACACTTAAGAAGCAACACAGCAGATGCTTCTTACTAGAAATATCCTACTAGAGGTCTCGGAACACTGGTAATCCAATGGTCATCTGATGATAACAAAGCAATGAATATTTCTGGTACTAAATGTAGCTGATACCTGATTTTTATGCTATTTTAATTTGGTTGTTCACTGTTATTGGTTTGCTGTACTGAGATTTGTATACTCTGCTTGCTTATGGGGACACTGGTCCTAAGACTGCTAACCCTAGAATAATCAACCATGTCACTAATCCTGTATTGAAGGATCAGCACTTTTGCTAGTGTACCAGGCAGAGGCAAGCGTTTCTCTCATCTAATGAAAGAAGACATTGTGCAGAAAACTGTCTCAGTCAGAAAAAGACTAAAGCAGGTCTCAACCAGAAAGAAGCAGCCAAACCTGGTCACCAGACTTCAGTGCAACCAGCAGGCAGAACAGCTTCTGAAGTCATTACGCTGCAGGCCCAACGTATAGCACCAATGAGAAACTGAAAGTTTCTGAAAGCAAAGAAAGTTACATAAACTAAATGCTCTAAGGAAATTCATGAGTAGACTACGCTAATTTGTTTAGTCTCTGTGGTGATGGAGAAGCTATAGAAACTAGGCAGTGCTTTTCCTTTATATACGATTAGCAACAATATCTCAAAGATGTCTCTTTCTGATTCAAGAGTAAGTCATTATTACTTTAGAAGTCAAATTTGTAGTTCATTAGCACAAACACTGTGACCAGTAAGTTAAAAAGACCAGCTCAAAGAAAAGGTTATTTTCTTTAACTCCAAATCTAAGTCATTCAAATTTCCTCTATCACTCTTACCATTTCTTTCAATCCTTTGACTAAATGAAGCTGGAAACAATTAACCTTAACTCAAACAAATCTAAGCCACTATCTGATGCTTGCCATTATGTATCACCCAACTTGGGGTCTTGTATGTAGCTTTTATATTAACCCAGGTCTCTAAATAAAACCCAGAGCTGCAAATGCCGTACATCTTTTTCTTTTATTCTGTTGTGATTTAGTTTTTCAAACCGCTTACAAGATTTATCCCCCTAACAAGAACAGCTCAAAATTAAAGAAAAGAAGTAAAAACTTGTTTAAAAGGAAATTTATAACTTTGAACTGTTATAAATAATTCACAACGTTGTCTTAACAACAAGCTACAGCAGAATCTGCCTAATGAAAACAGCACTAGTCAGCAATGTAATTCACTCCTGTAACAGCCAGTGTGCGCGTGTGTGCACATGTGTTTGTATAGTATCATTCCCCTTTCATCCAATTCATTTATTTCCTTGAGTTTTCTTTTGATTTAAAACTGCAGGGGGAGATGTGAATAACTGAAGGTGATAACTACAAGATTCACTAAGCACTGAAAAGCAACACCTGGTGATGTTTAAAACACACTTCACATGTAATTTACCAGTCAGCTAGAATAAAGGAGAAAACTACTAAAACAACCAGTGATTTGCTGTACTACTATTAAAGGCTTACAATTATACAGGACACAGACCTACAGAAAACAGTAGAAATGGAAGAAATGAGAGTATCAATTACATTTTGCTATTTGCAGTGAGTCATCAAAAGCAGAAATCAAAGCCTATGCCCTTTGAATCCATTGTCTTTTGGTGTTCAAATTTTTTTTTTTTAAATGCAATATACCACAATTGCTTGGGAAAGCTGTTTTGGTTTCAAGCACTTTTTCTTTTGTTAACCACAATGTAGGTTAACTTCTTGTTAATTAGTCTTCCAAGTGAAATAATTTCAGTATGGCACATTTTTTACATGAAATCAGTGTAAATGGCCATAATGTCAACTCCGAAATTTTTACTACCTTTTCTTCAATTTTTCTTTACTCATGCAAGATACACATAATGAAAAAGTAAAGGTATTTCACTAAGATTTTCCTTTAGAAACTAACAAGCATTGGAAAAAAAAACAAAGAAACATCTCCATGGTAACACAATCTTGATATGACTGATTTGCATTTTGTGCAGTTCGCACACTATCACTTTTAACATTTTATAAACCCTGACCTTATCCACTCCTAGGTTTAATGTAACAATTTTCCCACACCACATTAGTGATGGTATCAGTTAATATGCAGTTCTGCCACAGGTTCAGAATTCTACCTGCAGTGCGCTTCAGACTTCAAGTGCCCTCTCAAAGCTGGCCTAGAAAGGCCCACTTCTCTAGAACAAGGAAGATGCCCATTAATTTTGAAAAATTAAAAATAAGTTGCTGATTCCCAACATGCTGGTTGTTGATCTATTATTTGGAATCACTGCAGTTCACAGCTAGAGTGCATAAAAACTACGCTATTACTTTGATCCGCTTTCTTCCTTCCCTTGCTACTTCATGCAGAACACGTGCACGTTAAGTTATAAACTTTAACCGGGACAGAGTTAATGCCTTAGTTCTGTGCAGACTGAAATGCAAAACGCAAATATTGTTTTTTTCAGTTCACTGTGTGGGCAATTCCGGCTTTGCTCAGAAGAGCGTAGCTGAGGAGCATGAAGGCAGGCCAGCTGTTTCCCTTACCCTCACTGCTTCACACCAGGCACACCAGAGGGGAGGGAGGCAAAGGCTGCACCTTTCGCAAGAGCAATCAAGCAATCAGCTGGAAAAACCTCCTGTTCTGCAGCACAGCGCACTCAGGGAGCTCGGTACAGGAAGCAAAGCGCCTGCAGCACCGTCACAAAGACACATTAGGAGACTCGAGAGGACAGAGGGGCTCACGCCTGCAGCTAGGAGCAGATTCTCAGAAACGTCAGGAGGAGGCTGCTTCTCAAGGGACCGGCGACAGGCTCTGAAATCCAGGCAATTCATAATGATACAGACAGGCCAGCCAGAGGACTGACGGGAAAGGATCCACGCTGCACAGTAGGCAGGGTTGATTTGCTTTCTGACTCCAGCAAACCTGAGCCACCTTGCTCTAGTTTAAGAGTTTAACAAAATTTACTTTCTCAATTTGGAGCCTTTCGTATTTTTGGCATGCTGACATTAAAAGAATATATGGGGAAACTGCATCTTAAAGCTCCAGTTAATTTGGAGTCTCATCACCAGCACAGAAAACAGTGTCCTAGTGCAATGTGGTAGTGTAAATAAATCATAATTATGCTGGTGACTAGACAAATTACTGGAAATTAGCAAGTAAACAGATTAAAGTGAATAACACGTTACAAGATGTCTTTGCTCACTTGTGGCAAATGTACATAAAATTTTAGGTTTACATATTAACAAGCTGTCAAGCTTCCTCAATCTAGGATGTATAGTAAAAATGAAATTTCAGGACTATGACATCTGATCTGAAAAACCTTTCCTGAAGTATGAAACAATCAGTGCTTCAAGGAGAGGTATCCTCAATTTACAAGTTTGCTAAACAGTTAAATTCATATTGAGATTCTACTGCATAAAATTCAGAAATCTCTCTATAGATATATCTAAAAAGTAGATTAAAAAACAATTACAAATATGCTTCAAAAGTTGCTATCATCATAGCTGCCCAATACTCAGGGTCATTGGAACTGAAGTTAATAGGTCAACTGTTAAAAAAAAGCTAACTGGTATAGTAAGTTTTGCCAAAGATTCATTACTGGCAAATGTGCAACAGCAGGCCTTACAATTTAAAAGAAAAAAAAAAAAAAAGAATTCACTGTTCTTGACAGCTTTACTGGGCCCTAATAAATCTGGTCCTTCTACAGGTACTTTTTTAAAGAAACAATTAAAAAAATCTAAACTAAAAAAAGAAATAAGCTCTTTAAAGTCCACAGCTATAATCAGGAAAACAAAATACTACAGTTGTTTTTGGACTTCCGACATAGGATCATGAATATTTCCTTACATAATCTCAGTGAAGATACTAATTTCCACAAGAACTTATTTAACCTAGAAACAAGATCAGAGAAACACTACAACAAACATTTTGACTTCAAACCTTTGTTTTTGGATTGGATATTCATTTGAACCTTCTCATCACACTAGAGATGCTGATGACCATCTGATATGCTGGCCCATTTAATGGAAAACTACCTGCAGTAACTGTGATACTTCAAATCATACTATCATACAAAAATACACAATTTGGACAAGTATCTTACAGTCATTATACATTCCAATATGCTCAAGACAGATTTTTTTTAATCAGGAGTATATTTTGTAGCCATAAAATTCATCTCATGGATCCTCAAAGGGGACATCCACTCTAACCACCAATTTGCTTCCTTTGCCAGAAGCAGTCTCAGTGTCACCTGACTCTGTATTAGTAGGACACAAGAATATACCACAGAACATCTATTTGGATCAGAAATATTATGGTCTAAAGTCATTGCAGAGAAATTATTTCCTTTTCTTCATGCATCTATTTATATTTCCCTAAAGACACCTTCACAAGTCACCCATACCAGAACAGCATAAAAGGCTTGAATATTATCCATGCTCTTTTCTATTCGGCATAATGGCTTCCAGCAACATCAGACACCTACAAGTGTTCAGCCCCTGGAAGCTGCCACTTCACCCCAAAGCGATTGCTATTGTGTGGCTCCCTTGCATATACATTTATTTGAAGCACTTAATCACTATGTTTGAAGTGGTCATCAAGACAGCTAGCATTACCTCTCATATGCAAACATATTTGAACCAAATTACACAGTACCGAATACCCTAATTTACACTTCCTAGGTCTGAAGTCTGACAAAGGCAAGACCAAACCCAACAGTCAGTATAGAGTCAAGGCGGAGTTCCCTGCCTCAAGGGACACGACTGAAGTTAACACAAAGCCTACAACATTAGCTGCAACTCCCAGACCTAGTGACTAAGTTAGCATTGACAAGGGAAGTTTGTTGTATACCACAAAGATATTTTTTACATAAATTCTGTGGATCAAGTGTTCACATGTAGAAAGACAACGAACACTCTATGAACAAAAAAAATTTTTTTTTTTTAAGAGTTTAATACACACAAGGCAGCAGTTTACAATCCCTCACTGAACTTTCAAGTAGGCTAGAAACTAATTACTATGGCAAAGATGGCAGGATTTAGCATCAGTTCCAATATACACTAGGTAAAGATGGAGAATGTTAATTACTGGAAAAAAATAGATTTTCGTCCTGATCCACAACTTCCACTGAATACAGGTTACATTTTTAAAGATTTAGCAATGAGAAGAATAGCTAAGGCTTAAATACGTTTTCAGTATTTTTGACAAAGCAAAAGTAAAGAGAAGAACAGCTATTTCCTTAAGTTAAGGGACTAGGACAGGAAGGACACTTAAAAAAAGATAGCACTCTAGAAGTTGCTGAATAATTCTGATCATCTGGAATACAACTTTGTTGTCATCCAAAACACAACCTTAAGAATTATTATCTCTAAGATCTGTATTGGAGTATTTACTTAACATAAGACAGAAGGAAATGAACTTGATTTGAACAAGAAACATACATTATAAACAATTCAGGGCAAAAAACAGGCTGAAGGTTGTTTTCGCAAATCTGAATTGCAAGTAAAACAACATATACAGTGTCAGTTCTACTCTAATTTCTTAATCTGCTTTTTTACTTACCAACTCTGTACTAGCCCAACTGAAGGCCTGTTAAGTAAATTATCAGGCAACAAATTGACTTCTCTCATGGTGTTAGCTAATCGCACAGGAAGTTCTTTCCGTAGAAACATGTATGAAGTCTTCTCACATGCATTATCACGACCTGTTAAAGGTGAGGCAAAAAAAGAGAAATCCGTTGCAGCAAGCCAAATTTTAGAACTTCCTACTTCTAGAAGAGAAAAAATTCACTTGTGGAAACAAAAACACTTAAAAAACAGTTTGCCAGGTTTCACTTCCCCCTCACCCCCAAGGAGTGAAATACATCTTTACCTTCCCAGATTTTACACCCCCTTTCATCTGCCGAAGATATTCTTCCTCATTTCACATCTTACAGTTTGTGCCTTCCTCAATCTCATCTCTTCATTCATCCAGACTTCCTCCTAACCTACATCTCACATGCATGTCAAGATAGAGGTATGTTTCTGAGGAGAATAGACACATCTGTTACTGTCTCCAATTGACTTTGTTCCCCTTACTGTTTTTTGTTCCCTGCAGATTGCTTTTTATGTCCTCTCCAGTTCACATCTGCAGCAGACGACACCTCCCAGGACTCTCACATCAGAAACTTCACATTTGTCTTTTTCCTCATTCTTTCAAAGGTCCAAGGAAATGGAAGCATCGGCTTTGCAAGGAACAGTTTTGCAAATAAGAGAGGCAGCAATGTCAGCAAGACAAAACTTGAGCAATTCCAAGATTCCCAGCAGCCATCTGATACCAAACTTGTGAAGCAATTTGTAGAAACTACACAAACTCATTTATTATCTTAATCAGGATTCTTTGGGCCTCAGAATTTTCAGATATATTCCAACATAATACATCCCTTTTCCTCCCCATTCAGAGGAGGACTGGCAATATTACCATCTTTATTACCCAACAAGCATTTGACTTTTTAACTGGTCAAAAATAAAGAATTCCCCACTGCAGTTCTGCCTTCTAGGAGGGCATTAATTTGTCTCAAAAATACTAGATATAACAATCACAGCACCATTACAGTAGCATTACTGTACACACAGTACAAGCTGTATCAAATAGTAATATGCCATACATTTTTATCAATGCCTTACAGCACTAAGACAGTAACAATGATATCATATCAGCTCTCATCCTATAAATAAAAAACAAAGATCTGAGATTACCTGAAAATGAGACTCACAAATGCAATATGACTTTGGGTGGAAGGAGAGAGCGAGCTTAAGAAGTGCAACAAACATAATGGAGGGCAAGGAACAAAAACACAGAGGGTCAAACCAGAACGGCAACAGCTGGCGGATGTTTCGTGTCACAAACTCTTCAAACCTATCAAGTACTTAAACACATTTCAGCAGCTCACGGAAAGAGCAGCAATGGCCATCATCCCTCCCAGGACTTGCTACACAGGGAGCTCCCCAGCCACCCAGGAGGCAGATGCCCTGCTCATAACCACACTGAAAAGCTGCAGATAAGATTAGCTTTCATTTTTAAAACAGATTTTTGTCCAGTCCTCAGAAAGCATGTAAAAGGGATCCAGCAAATTGATAATCTTTTGCCATGGACCTACTTGGAACAGCAGTAATCCCCTGGAGCCACCCTGCACGGACCAAAACACTGACATGCATTTGTGTCTTCTGCTGCAGTTTCTCAGTGATTGTATTCTTAAGAAAAACCATTTCCTGGAGATGTCTGTAAAATGTTAATCGCAAGTAAGAGATGCTGAAGATTCTTGCCCATATAGTTCAGCTGGAAGAACAGGCTTGATTTAATGCACTTTCATATTCTACAACTTTCACAAGACTGAGAACATCCCCTTCCCCCATGAAGACTAATTTTTAAAGAGCCCAGATAAGTTTAAAAAAGTCTATGTTTTACTTGTAATGAACAGTCAGTGTTCTACTTTAGTCTAGAAAGACAGCAAATGTCTTTGTGATCACAACCAACATGACAGCCTGCAAAATTTATGAGTGAAAGTATAATACAAGAGCTACAAATTACGTTCAGGCAAACCAGGAGCTGTTAAAAGCACTGCTAGAATATAATCACTAAGATTTGCAATTTGCAAAGCCTCAAGTACAATGCAACTGGCACAATCAAGGTCATACTTTTAAGATAGTCCCATTATAATCAGCTGAACAGTGGCGTTTTCACCTTCTTTGCATAGGTAACACGCATTGATGGGTTACTTCCCAATCAAACTGTAACACGAGCTTGGGGGAATAGGCAGGAAGGATTAGGGTTTTCCTTTTTTTCTTGCCCATTTAAGTGTCATCAATCAGTGGATCATTACATTCCACTGGTATCAGCAATTCTATTACCATTCTTCCAGCAAACATTTGCACCTATTTTACTTATTTGCGTTTTCACCTCTTCAATTACAAATGCACACATCCTGTCAAAATTAGACAAAGGAAATGTGACATTTCAGTGTTGCTTTCTGTGAAGCACAGTAATGATTTCAGAGTTCTGTCCTTCAGTGAAGCACTAAGCTTGACACCAACGCACACATGACAGAGGCTATAGCCATTTGTTTATTCACGACCCATTGCACATGCCAGGTTTATTAAGACGACTGCAGCTGGGCAGCAGGAAGTAAGACTCCCCAGCTAGCTCACCCTAGCATCTACTCACTGGGCTGGTGACATCCTCTGGAGGAAAGACGACAACTGCTTCTTCCCAAGAGTGACTGAGAACAAGTTTGACTATTTTCTCCACAAGAAAAAGCAAGAGGAGTGAAGGACAGCAAAAGCAGAGCATGAGAAAAAGCAAACAAGAGCCCACCGGCTGGAACTGTAGAGGGGTGCCTGCCCCTGAAACATTACAGTCCCTGCGTTTGTGCAAGGAAGACAAGAAAAGCTGCTGGGCTGGAAAGCAGAACCAGCAGAAAAGCCCGTCTTCCTGTTCTCCCATAAGCAAGGACATATTTCTATTTTATCAGTCTCATGCCAGCAGTTCCAAACTGTCCCTATTTAAATAGTTGGCTTGCTCTATGTATGGCTATGTTTTAGATACAGAGCCTTTTGGGGTCCCTCTGCATGCCCAGCCCAAGCAAAAGGAAAGGATGTTCTGTTTGAAAACTAACTTGAAGTCTCATTTCACCATAACTTCAGTACATCTTTTTGTTTTGTTGTATGCTGTCAGAATATTGGCTGCATGTGACTTATCTGAGAGCATCCACAGAGTTTCTCCAGCTTCTAGCACAGAGTCAGTTATCTGCCTGCCAAACAGTATGTGCTTGGGAAGAGAAGAATAACTATTCACTAGATCAGCAATAATTAGAAATCCTTCAGCTTTAGGAACAGAAAGCATGCTGCATCCTAATGGCTGCTTCTTGGCTCCTGTTCCTCACAGCAGCTCCTGTATGACTGTATTTGTCATTATGAAGGACAGCCTATTAAGCACAAAAAATAAAATCTGAGTCTAGAATGTAGGTATTTTCTTAATATAATCATACACAAGTACACCTATCTAAATAAATCTCCAGAAACAATTTCTGACAAGTTTTAATGCCTTTTGCAAGCTCAAGCTACAATCGGGCATCATTTTTTTCATGGGCGGTTTTATTTTTGCTTTATTAGTTACATTTTTATTAAAATATATGGCATTCTTTCTCAATTTTATCACTCCAACTGAGTCAATATACACAGCAAAAAATCAGACTTTTATCAGGCTTAAACACCATAGGCTAAGTCCAGTTTAATTCTTTAAGTTTCAGTCTAACAGAATTGGAAGTTACACTCTCCAGGTTAAGATGAAAGTGAAACTTGCAAAATTTTCACCTTTGTTTATATGGCAGCTCCTGACAAGAAGCCACCCAGTAAAACAAATATATAAAATAATCATATGCTTATATTTGAATTCATACACAGGTAAGAAAGAACACAGTAATTGTATGCCCTAGTGCAGACTACACTGCACTAGGTATCAAGGACTGTATTTAGCTTTATTTCCAAAAACAGGATGTGCTGTGTCAGGGAGCTGCTTAATTATGGTGCACTAAAGAGCAACAGCAGCAGCAGATTTCAAGGTAGAGCAGATTGTAATGGCATGGAAGTATAATGCTAGCATGGCATTATAATATGCTATGAATACACCATTTGTTATAAATTACTAATAGAAGGCCTGCTGTTTTTATACTTGGAGCTATACACCACAAATATAGCTTTATGCTATCCTGTGAAATTATAGGAAATTAACATTCATTTTTAACACTGAAGAGGCACGAACTTTTGCCTATAAATCGCTGAATCACTGAACCATAGGAAACAAGAACGCACTGGGGAAAGGGCTGGCGAGAAGATGCAATCTGAAGATCACTGGCATAAAGAAAAAGCTTCACCTACATATACATTTGTAATTTTACTGTCTTGAGTAGTCCCAGAGACATCGGTGGAACTACTGGTTAAATACTGCACCCTATTTTCTTCCAGAAACAGGTTCTGAAAAGAAAAAGTGTTCAAGACTAGAGGAAAACTGCAAAGCTTTGGGGGTCCCCCTCAGAACAGCCCTTCATCAAGGGCCGGCCACAGACTCTGAATCCCACGAAGGGGAAGCTGCTCCTCACTGCTCCCACAACTAATGACAAAGTAGAATCTATGCTCTTAAAGACAACAATGCTTCAAATTACAGGATTATCCATACCACGCTCTCGCTTTGCTATTAAACCTGTGGCAAGGCCTTTGTCTTCACTTTTACAGTCTGTTAGCATTTACCATTCAAGTATTATTGATTAATTAGATTTTTTTGTCTTGCCTTTTTTATATAAATGTTTTGCATTTACATTTCTCTAAGTGTAATTAATGTATTCAAATTAAAAACAGCTAACTTGCCACCAAAGAATTTTCTACAGTTTTAGGTTCTACTTTCTCTGAATGCTGGATGTGCTTCCATTAAAATATTAAACCTTTAATAACTAAGGATTTCTGCACAAATTTTATATTCATGCTGAGTTTGAATAATATGTTTGAATACACATACATATTAATTTTTTTTTAAATGAAGACTGATGCACTGAGGAAATACAGCACTCTTTCTACAGACATAGTAATGATGGCTCTAGATGATATATCTCTTCTTGGTAGTCAAATATTTAAATTCTAGATTTCAAGCACCAATAACAAATGAGCATCGCTAAATTGTTTGCTCAACTTGTGTGTGTAACACTTAAAGCAGTTCAGAGGATTTTAAAGCAGTGATGTTTTGGAGTGATACTTCAAGATACAGAAAATTTTCCTCAAGACAGAGTTATGGAAAATTTTCAATTCAAGAAAAACAGATATAAATTATTTCCTTAAATTGACAGCCACCTACGTTTCAAATATCAGCAGCCCTGTGTTAGCTTGTGAGGCCATCAGCAAAGCAAGCCTCATTTGTGATCAGCCAGCTTTTTACACTACACCCATGAAGGAAGCATCAGTTAAAGCAAGAGTCTGAAGCTCCTAATTCCATGTACAGGAGATGTGAAACACCGAAATGGGGAGGATGCCCAAGAAACCACACAACCTGGAAGTGTTGAGTACATTGCAACTTACCAAGAGTCTAAAGCCTATTTCTTGAATTTACTTTTCTCACTAAACTTTTGTTGGAAATGTTTCAGTAAGCTGTATGATAGATCATCTTCTTATATGTAGCTACTTGTGAGAATACAAGTACAGTGAAGTCAAAGTCTTCACACCCTTTCAGAAGCCAGCAGCATTTCATTACATACTTTAGCTAATCCAGAACATATTAATGGAAAAACATAATGAAAGTTAAGGAAAAAAAATTTGGAAGTATATAAATCTATCAGGAAGAACTGCTCTCTTAAAGTGATGGGCACTTACAAAGTTATTAAATACTAGTTCTGAGGTACTTATGCTGTTGGATACCTCAGATTCTGCTTTAGGAAAAGAGAAAGCTTTCAAAACAGTGCTTCAGAAATTACTGAAGTTTTCACAAGTTCCATGTTGCTTTTATGAAGGTAAAAGTCTGCCAAAGTTCCACAAAGGAATTAGGTAATATTCTGCTTTGTTATCACTGTTATGAAGAATGAAGGGCACATATAACACAGACACAGCGAACTTATGCCTTCCATTATTAAGTATTCAAGTCATTTCTATAATTAACCACACTTTATTAAAACTCCTTCTGGACAACTTGATAATCAACATTTACTGCAGGCAGAACAGTTGAAAAAGGACATTCTAGTTGATGGCATCAGTCTTATTTCATACATATACAATTTATACACAAGGTACACACACACAGCAAGTATGTCTATTAATTTTAATAGCATACTTTTTAAAAGCTGAAGATGAAAATGTTAAAAGTATCTACTCAAAGTAAAGCACCTCTAATCCACAAAGCCAAGAAGAAAGGACAGTAAGACATCACCTGATATATGGGGGACACCATTTTACACACAGCTCAATGTTTATTCCCCAGTGTTCCTCATCGAGCAATACGTGATACCAATTGAACAATACTTCGGTCTTGTTGCTCTATGTGAAGAAAAACGTGCAAGTCCAGATTTTTAAATCAGGCACCGAAATAGGCTTTCTTCGATGAAAAGAGAGTCATATCATGGCAACATAAAATACAATCTATATAGAATACTATCTCTTTGCTATAGGTCTGCTGCACTGTAGAGAACAAAGCAGCCTAGCACTACTCCTCTTTGACCGAAGAAGAGACCATGTCAGAGAGGATGGACTCTCATTTTCCTTCAGAATACATAAAAAAACAACATCAGAAGCCTTTGACCTCATATGTTTTTATCTAGGGCAAAATGAAGGAAGAAAAGAAGGAACCGAAGAGGGATCAATAACCTCTATCGTCTTTTCTTGAACTTTCTGAACATTTTTTAGCTCCTGAATTGACAAATTAAAAAAAAAAAAAAAGTAAGCAGAGAGATGAAGAAATCTTCAAAAGGAGAAAATATGCGAAAAGATCAAAGCATCAGAGCAGACTGAAAAAAGGCTAAATCAACAACTTGCTGCTGAAGCTTGTAAAACAGAACCAAAGAAGGATCTAAAATTTTCCATGGCTTGTAGTCCATTCCAGAAGCATGGACTATATAAAGGCAAACAAACTATGCTTTCACAGCCCCAATAAATCTGCCTATAAAAAAAAAGCAAAACCAAAACCAAATCAACAACACTATGAGAAAGCAACTGCAAATCTATCATAGCATACACTGATCCAAACAAACTAGAAAGAAAAAAAAGGGGGGGCAGTTGTTTGGCAATATTGGTAGCTTTTCTCTGAATCATTATTAAAGTAGTGTCTGATAAAAGGGTATTGTACTATTAGAAGATTTTTTCAGATGAATGAAAAACCAGATTTTTAACTATTTGTAATAATTAAATACATTGCAAAGCTTTAGAAAAGATATCTTCTCCCTGGTTTTATAATACCTTTACATCTGGTAGCCCTGGATATTCCCAAGTAGGAAACGAGACACTTTCAGCACGCTCTCTAGGCATTTATCTCACCCAGCCTCTGAAAATAGCAATCCCACAAAAAGCACACAGGGTTTGTTTGTTTGCTTGCTAAAAGACAGGGGTTCGTAAAACCTAGTAACACTATGAAGCAAAAGAAAAAAAAACCACAGGCTAATTGGAGATTCTTATTCTTGCTGAGCTGCACTCTCTACCACAGGCTATCCATCAGGAAAGCATGCTGAAATCAGATTCCATTTTCCTACTTACCATGTTGTGCCACAGAAAGCAACCACAAACTACAACTGCTCCAACACAGCTAGCCAGCAGATGGCCAAATTTAAGGGTACAGCCCACACTAATGTTAGGTATTTAGCCTCAATTTTTAGACAGTCCAAACATAAGCTTTTGTTCAAGTTCCATCACAGATCTATCTCTAAGGCTACTTTCATGACCACCTACAATTTTTCATTCAAGTGCCCTGTTTTAAGGGCATGCTTTCACTTGGCATGTACATTCAGTATATTAAGAGATTCATTCTATGTTAATGAGAAAACTGGAGCGTCTCTGAAGCTTCAAAAAGTAAAACGATGCATTTTGTTAAATAACTAGTCCTAGAAAACCAGCTAAAGCCAGAGGAATTAAAGTCTGTAAGAAAACTTCCTGATGTAACTCAGCTTCTGTTCTTCCATCCAATTCCCATCTGAAAGCTTTATGAGTTGCACCTTTGATGCTTAGTGAAAAGGGCACTCTAATACAGGTATGCTGGATCTTCTCAATCTAAAATATTTATGTTCATAAATGAGTTAACACTGTATGACCATTGATTTCCACTCTGTGCCATGTCAGTGTTAAAACACTTTTGCCCCATCCAAACCAGCAAGCAAGCTAACACATTATTTAGCTTTCCAGTTAGACCTTCCAGCAGTTATATGGCATGCCACACGGACAAGTTACCAGAGCTGAAGGACCAGAACAACCGCTGGAGTTTAATAAACCATTTCTAATTTATGCAATCTGATTAACAACAGATTCAAGCACTCTGACTGCCAGACCAACTGCAGCATTTATTTTACGTTCCAAAGGAAGATTTCAGGAAACCATTCACTAAAGAGACTATATTAGCCTACATATTGGTATCTCAATAGCCATACGGTCCAAATTCCATTCCCAAGCCAAAAAGGTCCACACTTCAATTTAAGACATTCAGAATTATGCAAAAATAAGTACTCTTCAATTTGTATACAGAAAAAATATATACCTAATTCCACCCAGTTCCAAAATCCCTGAAAGAGTCAGCCTGTTTCTGCCTTACATGTATTAACTACTACAGTGACTTTGCTGTGTACCACTGATGCCAACAGGCAGCCAGTTCACATTTTTATATTAAGGCAGGCTAAGAACAAAATGTTTAACCTCAAACTGTTGTCATCAGTGCAACTGGACAACTCAACACAGAAGAAAAATCATTGCACTTATTCCAAGTTACTGGATTAGACAGATACTTGGATGTGTAACTCTCTCAGACTCTAGTAGGCATGTGTCATGAAAACGGTCCCTCATGAAACTGCCTTTGTTGGAAAGAAGCTTAATTTACTCCTGAGCCAGAACACACAAACCAAAAGAGTAACAAATGAACAATACATGGTAGAAAAAAGTCTTGGTCAAACTGCAGTCACCAATTGTCACTCCTAAAGGAGTCTTCCCCTCATAGAAAGCATTCAAGCAAAGATGTCAGCCTCTCTCAAAAAAACCTGATCATCAGACAACCTGTTGTAAAAGCTGTAATCCAGATTCACGTAAAATAGCTAAAATTAAAACAAAAGCATAAATATTTTAAAATAAACTTCTTTGATCAAAAACTAATTTTTTTGGTTGCTCACCACTAAGTTCTAATAAAATAACTTTAAGTATTTTAATTTTGAAGCATTTGTCCAAAAAAAAGAAAGAAAAAGAAAAAGAAAAAGAAAAAAGAAAAAACACACAGAAATCAAAAGCACCTGTAAGTTTATTGCAAAGGCACTCAAACTACTACCCCAAGGCTGCTTGTTATTTTTTAGAACAATTCACATAGGCCAAAGGTTGCCTTCTCTGGAGGCAATTTGGGAGTAGGTTGAAAGTCAGCTGAATCACTTTAGTAGATAAGCATTCTCTTGGCCATATCATGGGCACTCCCCACACTACATGACAGGCAGAGAACCAAAATGTTCTTAGAAACAACCATGGCCCAGATCAGGTACCTGATCCTAGAGATAACTATACAACCTAAAGACTCCTCACGCAAGCCCAAGTAGCCCCCAGGAAAAAAAGTGGCTCTTCAGACACCTCCTCTTCCACTAGCACTCCCGAGACCTGCCCGGGGAGCAGTCCAAGAGCAGAAAAGAGGTGGATGCACTGGGCAGCACATCAAACAGGAAGCCTCACTATATATAAGCAGACCTGTTGTATTGCATGTTCACAGGAAAACCAGTAAAGCATGCAACCTTTGCCTACACTGGGAAGAAGATCTGTTGCTTTCAAGATAGAGGTTGGGGAATGCAAATTCGGTGTGTTTGTCTCAGACCCAAAATTTTAAACCAAACATTTTATTTCTATTCAGTTACTGACAAAGTAAATACAATATCTATCTCTGCTTTGATTACTACTTTGTAACAATTCTGATTTTAAGTGTGTATTGAACAAGACAGACTCACAATCCTACTGTGTTTACCATATACAGAATAAATTGTATAACTGTATAAAACCACACAACATCCATTTCTACGTCCATAATTCTCACTCAGCACCTAAGAAAAACACAAATCTCTGCTTTACCCTGTGGTCTCTTGACAACATGCTGAAGGGAAAGTTACTCCAAATCTGCAGTATGGATAAAATTAACATATATGAGCAAAGACTCACACAGCTAATCCCACTTACATAAAAATATTGCTGATACCACATGGTCTCATTTCCCCTCAGTCTCAGCACAGTGACACGTACTAGAGTATTATCTATCTCCTTACAAAATGCATTCAAGGCTTAATAAGACACATTTCCAAAAGAAAATTAGAGGATGTATCTATACCATCGCCAGGTAGTAGGGTCTATGAATGTATTTATCCAGTCTATAAAATCTTAAAGAAAAACATAAAAAAGGACTAATACAAAGAAGTAGCAGTTAGAATGGAAATTACATTTTCTAACACTACAACAATTTGCAGCTTTTTACCTTGTTTCTTTCTCTATTTGCACATAATGTCAAACCTAATTCTGGAGGAAAAAAAAAAAGTCACCCCAAACTTGTGTGATTTTATGGAATTAAGTCAGTGAAACTATTTACATTACTATGATATTTACTTAACATTGCCTACAAGCTAATGTTCTATGAAGTGCATGTCTGTACAGTAAACATCAACCTCCCAGGGAAAACTATAGTTTAAATAAACAAGGCAAACATGGAAGAAAATATGTCAGTTGACATAGAAAGATTTGGAGAAAAAAGAAAAATTAAGATCAATTTACCAGTCTCTTATAAAGCAAAACAGTATCAGAAAAAGGAGATAAATCAAATTTCAGAGTCCCAGTTCAGTGCTCCAGTAAAATAATCTGCCATTTCAGCCTATTATTCAAACAAAAAAAATCTCACACTTAGATAACACCAGGAACACTGTCAAAATTATATGCATATTTTAAAAAGATAAGAACTAGTCCATAAAAATACCTTGGAACTTTTGGGAAAATATCACTTTTAAAAAATATTAATATGTTTAGGATATCAGGCATCCAGAAAAGCTGTTTTAACACAGTAAGTATGGAATCAGGATACAACAATTCCTAAATTCTAAACCTAATTCTGTTACAGATTATGTTGTTGTAGACCGTAGAGAACTGAAGAAATACTGCTTACCATCCACAAAAGAGTACGGTGAAGATTAACTACTGTTTGTGAAATGTTGAGTATATATGGAGGGTTATTCATAAAGTTGTATACCTACTATATGGCAATTTCATCTTAATGTCCAAATTAAGAATTTCATATGGAACCATACCAAAATTTTTTAAAAAGTGAGGTATACAACATCCACTGCTTTCCTCTAAACAAACATCAAATTAACCTGGAAATTAGACTGCCCCAACACAATTTATTGACTATTTACCACCTCATTATCCCTAGGTGCTTACCTATGTATTTATTGCTTAATTACTTGCTCTATCATTTTTTCAGCTATTTAAGTCAACCTGACTGATCTAATTCCTGACTGATTCTAATGTCCTCCTCTTCCTTCTCTTTGAAAGGCAACTGCTGTATTTGCCCACTTCTGCAACCCTGGGACCATCACTACTGGTTATTTCCATGAATCC
This sequence comes from Apteryx mantelli, assembly GCF_036417845.1. Lineage (NCBI taxonomy): Eukaryota > Metazoa > Chordata > Aves > Apterygiformes > Apterygidae > Apteryx > Apteryx mantelli. The sequence continues at coordinate 90,112,960 of NC_089978.1, read as the reverse complement.
CAACAACAGATGGGCTGCACCAGGCCACTCACATTTACAGGAGAAAGTGTTCAGATATTCACAAAACACAGAATTTGCATACTTCTGGTGGTATTCAGTAAGCCAAAAGGATCTAAACATATTTCAACTTATGCAAGATTTCCTTCCAACTCTGTCTCACTTGTATCAGTGGCAGCAGGGAGTTGTTTTGGGGGTTTTTTTTGCATACAATTTATCTTCTTCTGAAGACCAAAACAAAAATGATTTCAGTATTTACTATTTTTTTTACTTACTTTCATCAAGTAGACTCTATACTTCACCCTTCTCTCCAACTACTATAAATTATTCCAGCAACTTTTTCATTGCTTTTCTATTCCCTGACTATTCACCTTAGCTGTTCTTATTTGTGTTGCAACCCAAGACATATGTCCTTGCTTCCAGTTTTCATAGGATTACTTTTTATTGAATAGTATTTCAAGAATTCCTAAGGTTGCCTTACTGTTCTCTTATCTTTTGCCTGCATCAGAGTAATCTACCTTTCAGAAATTGACAGGTTTTATATTCCTTATATTTTAGGAGAGATCCTGTCTACCTATTTCCTTAGCTTGTAAAAGGTATACTACTTAAAATCAATAGCTTTCATTTCTTCCTTTCCCAAGCAGAAGGAATACCATTAATTCATGATCATTTTCATCAAAATTTAAGTTTCAAATTTTCAACCACCTCATCACCATTAGTCCAAATCTAGTTTGAAGTAGCCACTTTGACAACTTCTTCCATTTTCTAAAAGAAAAAGTTGTCCCAAACATTCCTAGATCTTCATAAACTGAGCATCCTCTCTTTTTGCCCTTCCAGCAAGTATTTCTGCAAAACCTGCAGTTTCTATCAAGTCCTATTCTCTTATCGCTTCTGTTTCTTGCTAAAACGAAAGAAAAAAAGGAGTTCAATAGTTCATGCAAATTAGACATTCCTTTCCTCTTTCTTTCACAAAAAATTAAACTGTCTGCTTCAACTCTGTATTAACTTCAGCAAAAAAATGCATGAGCATGCGTACAAGCATGTATGCAGTGCAACACACTCTCTCTTTCTGAACACCTGAAGGCAGAGGACCGCAGCAGCACCTCTGGTCAGTTCAAAGATAGCGTGCAAAAATCAGAGATTTTCAGTCATTTAGGGGGTAGGGGAAACAAAACCAAACCAAACCAGTCACCTTAGTTGGAGGATGCTCATCTGCAGACTGACAGCATACGTAAACAGGCAACAAAACGGCCCATCAATTCATCCACTGAAAGAAGAAGTTTCTGTGCTTAACCTTTATAACACAAAAAAGTCTATCACCTGCGTGAGCCAGTTCCATCATCCGCACCAACTCACAGAACATGTACAATAAAACACTGAATTCAGAATCTATGAAGTCTTAAATGCTTAGAAAAATGAAGTACTCCTTTACTACATAACCAAAATAGCCAAAATTTTAAACTAAAACTTGCATTTATTTTGAGAATTTTGCAGAACTGCTCTAAGATTCAACCAACAGTATGAAAGTAACGAAAAGAAACATTTTCTAAAAAAACAGGTCACAAGCAAAGGAGCATACTTCATTCCCTGAACAGCCTGCAAAAGCAATTGATACAGACAACTCTGTAAATTAAATGCACCTTGATCTAGTGCTGCATAGTACTCTCACAAAAAAAACAATCTCTACCACATCACTGCTGAATAGCGACTGCTGGAGCAAGTCATCCAACAGCAGTCTCTTACAGACCTTCACAACAATTAATACCAGGCATTATACAAATCTGCAATATTATATATGCACTGGAGTACCAATGCCCATCAGACACTGGCAGAGTTGTAAACAATAACAGATTGTAAATAATAATAGTTGCATCACACAAAAGCTTCCAACCCACTTGCTATGCTACAGCCCATTCAAGCAAAACTCCTTTTTATATTATGAAATGCAAACTTGATCCACATCTACATCATGAAAGGCCGAATACAGAAAAGCAATAACGCCAAACAAATTGAAGAACAAAAGTAGATAGGCAATTCGGCATACAATTCCAGCATGACACTGTGACAAAGGCTAGTCCTCGATGCAAGAACAAAACAGGAGTAAAATGATTCTATTCCTATATTTGGCAAAACTCATATCAGAATGCTATTTAAAGCGCTAACATCCACGTTTAAAGAATAATACTGAATATCCTGGAAAAGCCACAGAAGTTAATTCTGTGCTATTTTCATGAGAAAACAACTCATGTAAAGAATGTATTTAGCATTGCAGAGTCAGCACAAAATATTCCATTAGAATGTATAAATACCTCACAGTGAAAAAATTCCAGGTATCAAAGGATCCTAACCTAACAAAAAAAGACACAATAAAACTGCTGGTTGGGAGCTGAAGCCAATCAGATTAAAATAATGACAGTAATTTCTGACTAGCACTCATCTTCCTGATCTGTTTCAGTGGTTAGCATTCCAGTGGTTAACATCCAGAGTAAGAGCAATTTTTTTTTTTTTGGGGGGGGGGAGGGGGGAGATATAATTAACCAAACCTAAGTTTTTAGGGTCAATACATAAACAGCTATAGAGAAATGCAGTTGCATGCAATAAATGGCAGGTATGTATTTTTTAATAGTACCTTTTAGCCTTAAACTTTGTGAAAGACTTGCTTAGACACACAGTCTCCCTATTAAAGTTGTGTAAAAACCTGCCTCCTAAAATAATCACATTCCATCTGAAAAACAATCTGTGCAGAAAAATAAGACTACTTTCAATCTTCACTTTCCTACCCCCACACCTTGCTGTTTAAATTGTATGTGATAATTACCCTTTCAATTTTCTTGTTTCTAAGCATGATTTCAGTTACACTGCTGATGTGCTCCTGCTGCCAACAAGACAACATGTGTAAACACTCTCACAGAAATCTGATCTAATCCTGCAGACGCAATTGACAGCAATGCCAATGCTGGTTTACTCTCTACATCAGTATTGGAAGAGGTCTATCCCTCAGGACAGACAAATTTTAATAGGCATCACATGAGTTAAACCATTCAATACCCAAAATCATATTTAAAAAGGGGGAGAGAGTATCTACTGCTCACCTTTCCCTTCAGATAACGCCACAGTTTCCAAACTGCATGAACTCACTGCGATTATTTATTGCGTGTTCAGCTGTTCACAGTACAGCAAGATTGCTAAATTACAACTTTTGTGATATTTTTCAATGCCAGTAACTGCAGCAGTTGCCACAGATATTTTGATTATAACCTATGAAATCAGGATCTCCTAAGCCATATTCCATAACAATTCATTCAGCCTGTGATTCACTATCTTCTTTCCTAAGTATATGCTTGACTGTTCTTGTTCAAACTCGTTAGTAAATATGTGGTACATGAACACTAAAATATGACAAACAAGTGGGAATAAGTGCCATTTGTTAAATTTTACCTACACGTATAAAGAGCTAACCAAAAGCAAAGTTTAATCTCATAGCTACAAAATTCATCTAACACACTTGTAATTGAGGCTTAAACAGCAAATGCTAGAATATAGTCAAATTCAACAGGCCAAGATAGCTTTCCTAGTAAATAGCTCCAAAAGCATGCAGTGCATCATTTTGATGAAACAAACCACGAATTCACAAAAAGTCTCAGGTACTTCATCAGCTGAGCTGTATCAAAAAGTGAATATACACTAGTAAACTATACTACTGTAATAGCCAAAATAGTTGCGACAAATTCCAGTTTTAGCAAAATTTAAAATGATTCTTTTGTGCTTACTCAAAGCACTACACAGTTTATATTTCAGATGTGGTTTTGTGACTAATTCTTTTATATGCAAACATTTTAGTACAACCACAGATTTCATGAAACTTTCATTAATACCTCTACTGTCAACTGAGGTATCCAACATTGCTCAAACTATGCAATTCCATGACTTATTAGTTCAGGTACTGTTCTGCATTAGTATGGCTGTATGTTTTTTGGTCAAAGCTAGCCCTTATCAAGCCACCCCGTAATGCAGACACAACGAGATCAAGTCTTTTCATGTCTTTTTTTAAACAATAGGACACAGCTAGACATAGAAACTTTACTTTCACCAAACAAACATGACTGGTTGGTTATCCATATATGCAGCTGCTGATCAGGACTGTTGCCTATTTTAGATTAACCTGCAGATCTCTAACCTAAGTTCTTTGCACAACTGAAGCAAATCTAAATTGAGATGCTGTATCAACACTGACACAAAATAAGAATCTCCAGTACGGGTATTTTGGCAGTCTAGCCCTGAATGTGTACAAAGACTAATACACCTGAATGTTAAGAATACATCTCTACTTGGAAATTTATTTCAGAAAGCTATTTTAGCAATTATAGCAACTGGGTCATTTAGAAGTGCCTGCACTTGGAAATCTACCAAAATAACTTCCAGATTAACTACCTAGTTTGGAAGTACACAGCTGAATCCAGGTATTTTTCAGACCAAAGTAATTATGTAGGCCGGGATAAACCTAGAATGACACACTAACATTCAACAAGGTCAAAATTTGTTCAGAGTACAACACATTCATGAAAGGTCATTCTTTGGCAAAGGAAACAGTGTACAAGAATTTTGGTAAATCTGCTTTATAAGAAAGAAACTGAAAGAATAGTATTCAAAAAGAGCATACAAACAGAAAATGAATGCACAGAAAAAAAAAGCTGCACAAACAACTTGTGCTCTCATAGTTTAGAGCACAGAGGTACCAGCCCACGAGGCTGTAACCTCTTACACAGTTCTGGCAGCTACAAGGATAGTTGCAAGCTTGACAGAAAGTAAATCATATATGTGGGAATATGGTATGGAGACAGAAATAGGACTCATAACTAGAGAAAGAAACTGAGAATCACTGCTTTAAGTCTTGCTTTCTGTTTTGTTTCACAGGTTTTTAGTACCTGTTATAACCTGGAATTAGTTTAAATAGACAAACTGTCTTTTACAGTGGTTTAATTAATGAATTAAGCTAACTGCAAAAGTTTAACATAAATAAAATTAAGAATTTCTACCATTGCAGAGGGAGGGTGATTCTGCAGCTTGGCTATGCCCACATGTATTTCATACAACCCATATTGGTTTTCAGTAATAAAAAAGGCTAAGATGTATGTTAATATACATTGTCACCAACTGTGTCTGAAGAGTCTCTTCAGCCGTCAAGAAATACAAAGTTTCTCTCCCCCTACTCAACAGGATTTTGCAAAGAGATCAATTTAGAAGCCAATTTAATCTAAACTAATACAACTCTGAACAAAGAGAACACATAAAGTGGAAAGACCATATTGCAGAGTTCCATTCTTATCAGAATGGAAGTCAAAATTCTTCTTCCAATATATCTGGATTACAGTAATTCCAAGTCTATTTTTCACATGAAATGTTTACACACAGACAGGACAACAAAATCCCAGACTGCCCTGAGAGGGGCTATTCACAGGTTTCCTTTGGGCTTACTCTCTTTCAAAAGCTGGTTCAAAAATCTTAGTCATGATTTTCTAACACAAGCACCACATTTGCACATTTCAATGAAAACACAATTTCTTTATGTGAGCCATTCGGTAGCTTTTATAAGCTGACTATAAAACAGAACGCCTTCTTTCCATCAAGCATTCAGGCTAGGTAAACACAACTGAACTGCACTTTTAATACTGACGTATTTGCTTTACTGAGGACTTCCATGTGCCCTACACCATCAGCAAATTCTTTTTCAGGTAATTCAGATAGAAGTAACAGAGCTCCCCGATACAGCGCATACTGTCAAGGCCTTCTATGAGTAGAGCAGTAAAATTCCTGCACCAACATCTTAAGCTCTGTCGCCAATTTAGTTCTCCTCTAGTCCTCTGAAGGCTCCAAAGGAACTTCAAATTATCCAAAGCCAGCAACTGACTAGGACCACACAAGTAAGTTAAGTACATCATTTTATAACAGTTTGATTAAACTGGTGTAACCTTCCTACTCAGGCTTTTCTAGGTAAACACATGCACTAAAAAGAGAGCAAGTGGAAGATTTAAGAAGCACATAAGGCTTATCAAGATCAAGCTGATAGTTTTAGAGAGACTGATGCGACATAAGACTACTAATCTTATAAACACCTGAAAATGCTCCAGGGTGATCTTAGAAGCCTAAACTGTAGGCATTTTTTCTTCAGAGGTTTTAAACGGCAAAGGTTAGGCATTCATGTCTTAAGACTGATAGGAAAATACATTTAGCTAAATATATAGCATAAAGACACACAAGAGTGAACAGATGCATCCACTCACAACAGACCAGACCATACCCAAAGGACAGGACTGGCCACGCTGTAACGTACAGCTCTTACTCTGTTCACTTCAACTAACATAAACCAGGCTTAAATCATATAATCAGGCTTTTTTCTTACTGGAGAATCAAAAACTTTTCAAACCATAAAGCAATACAGACACTATATGGCAAAAAATAGCATTATTAAAAGGCTGCCACACAAGATGTCCAGAAACAAATAATGCCTCAGGGGCAACTCAGAATGGTAGAGACACCCTTACCAAAAAGCAGAATTTTGCCAGAACACCCCAGTCATTAAAACAAGGACTGAAATCTTTACACCTCTCTAGTCACAACTTAAAAGCCTCAAGAATATTAATATGCTCTTCTAACAACAATTTACAAACTCAAGTTTCAAAAAGACAGTGGTGAAATAACTTATTTAGTACCAGGAGTGAATTAAAGGTATTCTAAGCTCTAGACTACTGTCCTTGACAGTACACACAGGCATGGGGTAAGGAGCATAAATGCTAGGGTACGGGAAGCACAGCAGCAAAGGAACGAGTGGGGAAGTGAGAACAAATTCACATGAGCAGGCAAAGACCAGAGGAGGAAGGCACCAGTACTAGTCAGGTTCTAATTTTAATTTAAGCTAAGGCAAAGTGATCTTTTTGGGGAAGGAGAGGGTGGGGGGAAAGAGGGCAGGGGAAAGCCCTGTCTCATTAAAATGTGGTAGCAAGAACACTCCCAGTGCTGCCTCTTTGTACTTGCAGTGTTCTTTCACTAACACCACAGCCCTAAGTGCAACTGTTTGCCATTTTAATCATTCCTTTTACTTAAAACTACTGCCTCATTTGTGTCTTCTTGAACCGTTAGTGTAAGAGTAGAATGAAGGAACACTATATTAAGTTATACAGTGTTATGCATTGGCTTTTATTTACCTTACCAGCAACATTCATAGGACAACAAAAACCTAAGCAGGTCTTGTGTCAGAGCGCAGAAACCAATGAATAAAATATTTACAGAAAAAAAACCCTCTAATACAGATATGAAAAATTTATTATCATCTAGATGAAACAGCCGATTTTCTGACAGCAATGCAAGTCATTCTCGTGTCTCAGTTCAGTGCTTCTGAACAGCAAATGCAGCTTATTCATCAGCAAAGCTTCCCAAAGCACATGAATTTCCACGAAGAGGTCTTCCCCACGAGCAGTGCTGAAGTTCATGCCTGAGGTTTAACAAAACCAATCTACACATGGCAGAATCAACATTTTTTTACGGTCATGATCAGTAACTTAGTCTCTGCATCACTTACGAAGCTCCCAAAATTTCAGGCTGGAAAAAAAAAATTTTTTTGGAGCCTTTTCCCCCAGCCCCCGTGGAGTTTGCCTTGCGGGAGCACCGCAAGATGTGGGAAACAACTACCCGTCGGGCCGGGCGGCGCTTCACCTCAGGGCAGGACCTGGCGGCAGAGAGGCACCACCGGCCGCTCGCGAGCCCTAGGGCCGCTGCCAGGGCCCGAAGCCCCTCGGGCGCAGCTCGCACGACGGCGCCGCGCGGCCTCCGCGGAGGGGGCCGGGGCAGGGCCCCGCGGGCCGGGCTCCCCGCGCAGGCGAGGCGAGGCGAGGCGAGGCGAGGCCTAGGCGCCGGCCTGCGAGGCCGCTGCCGCCCGAGGCGCCCCGGCGGCGGGGAGGGGGCGTGCGGGCGCCGCCGTGCCCGGGGCGGGGGATGGGGGGGAGCCACTCACCGAAGTCCAGGAACTGCTTGATGGAGAGCGGCGAGGGCGAGAAGCGCGAGTAGTACTCGATCTGCTTGGGGATGGGGCTCTTCAGCAGCGCCCCGCACAGCCGCATGGCGCCCGGCCCGGCCCGGCCCCGCGCCGCGCCGCCTCCCGCCCCTCTGCTCCCCGCGCGGGCGACGGCAGGAGCCCTAGTGCGCTGGGGCTGGGGCGGCCGCGCAGCCGCCCGCGCTCATGCCCGGCGCGCAGCGAGCCCCGCGGCGCCCGTCGCCCTCCGCAGCGCGGCGCGGCGGCAGGGGGAGGGGCGAGCGCAGGGCGCCGCCTCGCCGCCCGCCCGCTCGCGCCGCGCCGCGCCGCCGCCCGGCCTCGCGCACGCGCGCGCGCGCCCGCCAGCCCCGCCCCCTCCCTCCCGCGGACGGGCGCGCGCCTCAGCCGCCCAGCGGGAGGGGTAGGGGGAGCGGGCGCCGCGCGCCGCCGCTGCGGCGCACGCACCAACGGCTCAGGGGAAGGGCGGCGCGAGTGAGCGGCACGTTCCCCAACGGTCGGGGGAGCGGCAGCGCGCGGGCGCGTCGCCCTCGGCGGCGGGGCGGTGGGGCGGCGGCCGTCCTCCGCCTCCGCTCCCGCCCCCGCCCCCGCCCCGCGGGTCCTCGCGTGGAGGCGGCTGGCCAGCACCGGCCCCGGGGGCGGGAGCAGGCGCCATGGGTGGGCATGGGGGGGCCCCGCGTTAAAAACCAGGGGCACGATGTTGTGTCTGCATCGCCGTTCTCCCTCAGCGCCTTCTCAGCACGTATCTCTTTGCACTCCATAAAGTTCAGTTACAACCTTGTTTACTATTTAAGACTGATGTAATAACAGTTTTATTGCTGGTCAATGAATCTCTGTTTCAACCGGTCCATAAAATGTTACGTGTACAATTAGCTTCAACTTGAAATTTAACCATAACGCTATCAGCCCAAGACAGCACAAGGAAGGCATTCCTCGCTGCATTTGGTGTTTTAGGAAATGGAGGGAACAAGACTTAAAGGTGGAAGATCGGACGATTTCATAACAAGACTTAAAATGATTATAGCACAGCCAACTCTCTTACAGCCTTATATTCCTCATAAAGATAATCCATATCCAGTCAGGTTTAAACTCTTCAGTAATACTTACGATTTCCCCAAAAGTCCATTTTTCTATCCGAGAAAGTGCCTGACCAAATTAAAATAATTTTGATTGCTAGAATCAAAAGTTAAGTCAGGTATTTGAGAGCTAAAATGTACCACTGAATGAAATCCCCGTCTATCTTTTACTACTTTGCTGTGATATGTTTTTAGATACATTTGTGACAAATGCATCTAATGACAACTTGTCACAAAACCTTTTTTTCATTGTTTCTCCAATGAATTCAATGTAAACTACAGCACATACACAATAATACTACTCTAATTTTATAACTGAATCACAGAAGAAGTATAGGTACTCTTCAGTTATTGGAAGTCTCTCTCCATGCTTTCCATCATGATTGCCCATATAGAATTTGAGATTGAGAAATCCTGGCCTAATGTACAAAATAACTTCTAATAGCTGGAAAATGTTTTAAAATCACTTCAACTGCAGGTTATAGAAATAACTGTCTTGAAGAGACATGTCATGTAATCAAGGCTGACAAAATGAGACATTTCCTGTAATTCTGAAGCTCTTTTGGCAGATGAGGAAAAGTGTTTTAAAACTTTTGTTATATACTCTTCAAGATCTGATTTTGATTTATCTATAGCATAACTTTGAAATGAGTTGCAGAATTATCTGGCAAGCAAATCTTTTTTCTGCAATAGACAGAATAATGCCTCACAAAATTAACATGAACATTATTACCTTCAAAGAGTGATACATTGTCAAACTGTAAGCCACTTGATTATATTATACCTTTCACATTTTCAAATAGTCCTACTGTGATTTCACTTCTGCCTCAGAAATAACAAGGCAACAGTTAACTATTCAGTCATCTTTCTCAATGCAAAACATTTTTGCAATATAAACAGTGTCACCGCATCACTTTGTTAGGATTTCTTTAAACCTATATTAAACAGCCCATGTAAAAAGTGGAATTGTTTTGGTCTATGCTAATATAGATCAAAACCCATCTTAATAATGAAGATTTGGGCAAAGTCCCTGGAGAGCAGAGGTCTGCTGTTTCTCATCAAATGGACTGTCAATAGCTAGTCTATACTGGAGAAACATACTGAATTCTCTGCAAACCGCTCATACACACTCTTACTCAGAAATGACAAACTGACCCGACAACTCTTCCTAACCCCATGCAGATGGAGATTGCAAAACTCACTTGTCACAGCATAAAATGCACATAGCAGAATCTATGGTTGTTTTACCAATGAAAGACAGTAACAAGCACACATATAAACCCAGTTCTTAAACAATCAGCCTGAATAAAGAGAAGCTAGTGGCATAAACCATGTTAAATAGAAAACATCACTGGGATGAATAGGCTTAAAATACAAGCTCATGATTTTGCCTCCTCAAGGGAATATACACATGTAAGAAAACAAATGAGAAGTGAATAACCATGCAAGACACTATAGTGAATTGGAAGGGAAGAAAAGAGTTCGGACATAGCAACTGGATTGTTATTTTGCCTCCCAGTACCACCAATATCCCTGTTTAAACTGAGATATTCTTTCCAGAACATAATGGGGTAATCAGAAGTCTCTAGAATCATTTAGAAAGTAATGATGTAACATAATGACTAGAAATTAAGTTTTGACTTAATACCTAACACAGTTCATGGAAAGTAGTGGAGAAACTAGAGGAAAATTCATAGAACTGATAAAAAACTGGTTCAATTGTACCACTGGCTTTCACCCGTACCTGAAATTTAGAAAACCAAGAAAGTAATGGAAACTATAAAGAGTATACTTTGAGCGAACATAAGAAGCTCAACTTTAAGAGGAGGACATTTCAGTTTATATTTCACCATAGTTATTAGTTAGATCATTCATATTGTTTGTCCAAATAAACTCTTTGAAATGTCTTCTTTGGAGCTTTTTTTTCCTGAATGATCACTGAAGTCAACACCAAAGTTCACACTGATGGGTAGGATCTTATGGTAAATCATGTTTGGCTGAGAATAATTTTCAAGGTAATATTTGTTTCAAAGGTAACTCTAACCATTGGAGAAACTTCAATGGCTTCTTTAGCTATTTTAGCATTTTCATTCATCCTATTCTTGCGGAAACTGGTAGCAAAACTATCTGGGCAGTTTGGTAGTCATGTTTGTTACATTTTCAAATCTGGTTCTTTCAGGACCTTTATAATACAATGTACTTCAGCTTTTAGGGATCAAAGTTTTTGCAATGAATATTTTGTCCAATTAGGATTTATTCTCAGTGAACATTTCAGATTGTTAAAACACCAGAGCTGTAATCTCCTTAACAAAGCTTGTTTTTCTTCAGTGCAGAATACTTGGTAGTTCTATAAACGAGCAGCAGGGCATTGGGCATAATGAACTTCGTTGTATAGATGTCAGAGGAGAGAAAAGGAATGTTAAACTATAAACCAAGAAAACATGGTTATTAGTGTATTCCAGACACACTGACTTTGTGGATTTCATAGTACTTTTTAACTGAAAAAAGCTATATTGAAGTTATTGTAACCCCTGTATCTTAAAGTTCAGAAGCACTCATTGAGAGTGGGTATAATACAATTGAAAAGCTAACAATAACAGTAACCAATAACAGTTATTTGGGGAAAATTCACACAGAGAATTACAGTCCCAAAGTACATTTTACAAAATGACAGAAAAAAACACCACAGAACAGAAAAACTGGTATAGTATAGTATGATGTTTCATACAAATTACTTCTGCTCATAGTGCTAATTTTTCTCAATAACCCTGCTGTACTTTCCCACCTGCCGTTATATGCTTTCAAGGCTAGATTAAGGTAGTGGATCGTGTAAAGGCACACTGGCAATACCCAGAGTTAGACAGGGATAAGGGTTCTTAATGAAGCTTTCCTAAACTTCCAAAAAAGACTTGTTTTTATCTTTTAGTAATTTAACTTTTCCTAGTGTTTATGCACTCAGATGGGTAAGTTTGGTAAGGCTCTTATCCATAATGGTCAGAAGATTGATAGCACTCAAAGGCATGAGTTTAAAGTAAATATTGTAGTTACATTTGGAAATGCACATGTAATATTAGATTCTATTACTTTCATAGTCTACATTTGCAGCCATTCATGTCTACTACCTGAGAAAACAATGTTTCTTTACCAACTTTCTTTACCAGCAAAAGCTGGTAGTCATTGCATTCAGTTCTTCATCCTATCTAATCCACCAGCAAAATTCAGCAATCTTTCCAAAGGAGCCATCAGGGACTATCAAAAACTATATTCAACAAATCTAAGAATTAGGAAATCAAAAAAAGTTTTTATTCTCTTTGTAAATAAAAATACCATGGTTTGTGAAAGCAGTTATAATTAGCTGGCTCAGAATTATTAGCGCTTTTTAGAATATGAACTCCATTACTCCATTAATTACATAGCTACCCTTAGTAATTTGCTTTAGAGTAAGTAGGGCTGGTTGCTGCTATGGTGGTGACGTCAAAGCTCTCTGCCAGGTGACACCATCTGTCCTTCACTTGGCAATATTAATGGACAGTGCTACATTATTCTTTAATACACCATAGAAATTCCATCTCTGCAGACAAGAGAATAGGTGATTTTGTTCTGAAATTATTTAGGGGATGCAGGAGATAAAATCCTTGCAACGTAAGTAAGAGTAAATGCACACAAAAAGAATTTACCCACTTCTCTCAGTCTAGTGAGAAAAGCTCACTTTAAGGATCTGAGTTTACCCACTCTTATTTAACACTATGCCATTAGCCTCACTTTTGCCTTTTCTTTCATGTGAGTTTTTCTTTATTTCTTTCCTCATCCAAGAGTTTCTTATCTGCCTCTTTCTCAAGTGCATTTTGGGGGGCAGGAGGATAAGGAATCTAGTGGAAGCCAGCCTTCGGCTTTGTCTGAATGCCCTGTCAGGTCTGCAAAGGTATAAATAGAGTTCTGTACCCCACTTGGGGTACAGTCACGTCACAGGGTTTTTTTCTTCCAGTAGGCACATAAAAATGCCACTCAGATGAAGAATCCTGTTTTAACTGAAGTTAAGTAGAAAAAAGATAAGATAAAGCAAAGTTACAGTTATCAGAAAGGAACAGTGCTTTAACCTGGAAAATGTCCAGGATAAGTATCCTTATTACCATGATATTTTGTTCCAGCTGTGCTGTAAGAGTGAAAACTGGAACAAATAAGCTATGATCATATGACAAAGAACAATATGAGAACACCCCCCTCTACACACATAAAAATAAGACTGTTTCTTGGTACTACTTTTACCATTCAAATACACAAACAAAAGCAACACAGCTAGATCCTAACTTGCCTTTAAAACATGTGCAAAACTGAATATAACCAGCAGCCAGTAAATCCTCGTGCCAAGGATTTGCATTTAATCTTCTCTTCTGGAAACAAGAACAGCTTGCAAGTACCCCAGGTGAGGAGGAAGTAGCTGGATATACATGAGAAATACACCTTTGGGGTTTGTACTAAGATCCTAGATCCATTAAAATGGGATTGTCAACCTACTTCCAGGAGGACAGCACTGATTTGTCATTAGTAGGAGGGGAAGGCCCCTAAAAGAAATTCCATTTCTCTCTTTTTTTTTTCTTTCCTTGCAGTCACTCAACCATACCACCTGGCTAGGGAACCTCGTAGGGAAAAATTCAAAAACTTATTTCAGTTTGAGTTGATGTTACCACACTCTGGGATACCCTTATCTTTGGGGAAAATCATTCTAGCACCTTTTTAATTTTTTTGCAGCAATTGAAGCCTCTGGGAACCTTGCAAGGAAAAAAAATGAAATGGGGCCAGATCTTGCTACATGGAATTTACCATGTTCAGCAGTAGGAGAAGTTCTTGTAGTTTTCCCCCAGATACACTTAGTAAAATCTGGAATTTAGGAGTGTAGGTTTGAGTTGTCTTGGCTCTGAAAGTTCTCAGCCGGAGAGATAGGCACTTTTCATTCGTTTTGCCTAGAACATTTGTTTTTCCACACGATCAATTCTTCAAAAAGGTATCAGGTTTACCTGAAAATTGCCATGCTCTCCTGCCATACAGCAAGTTGTTCCCCTCTACGTTGGCACTCCTGCTGCTTGACATCCTATGGAGTAGGCTGCTGGGGGATCAGAGAAGTGTGTTTCCCAAAGCTTTTGGGCCTCAGCCTCTGCGGCTCTGCCGTGTGGGCTGTCGTGAACCTGGGGCTTTTGGAGCTGCTGGTTTCAGTGCAACCCCTGAGGTGAGGAACTAAAAATACCAATAAACATCACTCTTTTCCTAGAAACACCAAAACATTCTTGTTTGAGACTCCACCCATTTCATGGGAGTCTTTAAATGAAGCAGTATACAGTTACAGCTCCACAGACGACTGGGAAGAGGAGCTGTTGTGCTTGTCATTGCAGAACTGTCTGAATGTTAAAAATCTTTCGGGGAATTATTTCTGTTCGTGACCTGCACTTTCCAGGGGTACTGCTGCGCCAAGAGATGCCCCCCCCAAAAAACCAACGATTCTAAGATTCTGAGTCCAAGTGCACCTTTTTTAATGAATTATCAGCCATTTCCGTCTCAAAGAAAAAAAATTTAGGCAAGCATGTATGTTTTCTGATTACCTCCTCTCCCAAATCTTGGCAATAGAAAGTGGGATGAGAAGAGTTGCTATTCCAGTAGCAGCTCTGCCGACTGAGGATGCAGGGGTACAAAGCTTTGCTCCTCTTCATCAGCCAGTCTCCTTTTCAGTCCATTATGGTATGTCCCTGTATCTTATCCAGAGAATGTTAAAAGTTTCATAATTCAGTATCGTATCAAGTGCTTTTTCTCAAATCAATAACCATTACATTCACTAGAATACCTTTGTATCACAGATATATAATTACAGTGGTTTTGGCTATCATCAGGTTTATCCGATCTGATACATTTTATTAATGTATGGTTCTTATTGCTCATCAGACTTTTTTGCTCTATGTATTTGCACAGAGATCACTTGTTTCTTCACCTTAACTTGAACCCATGGAGAGTTTAAAATAACAATTGTAGTTTCCCCAGTTTCTCTACTGAAAACAGTTTCCTGTGTTTATTTGACTAATAAGCTTTTATTTTTCCTGTTTTCATGTATTTGTTCTGTCTTACAGATTTGCAAGTGCACACTAGAGAAACTGGTTTATGTAACACAAGTTAAATATGATCCTTAACCTTTTTGTGACCTCTTGAACTTCAAATATACTTTTGCACCTTTTGCTGATATTGCTTTTCACCAGATTCTGACATTCCCCGTCAATATAAACAGCAAGACATATTTTGTTTGATTTTCTGTATAGCTTGCAAACTGTATCTTGTAGACTAGTCTAGATTAGAAACCCTTGTTGGGCTTATAATAGAACTAGTTTTTAGATAAGCTTTTTTTGTCTGTATTGTACAGCTTTTCTTGCATCATAATCCTAGCTTCCAATTCCTTTTAACAGCAGGGAACCACATCAGAATGTAAATGTAGTTGCTGAGGGCTATACCTATAATGGGATTCAAGATCAATGCCAAATAAGAATCCCACAACATTTCTATTCTTTATATACCTAGTCCAAGGGGGAAGAAAATACATTATGTTCATTCAGTATATCCATGCATTCGATCTTAGTAAATGCAGTAGGCTTCAATTTAGGCCTGAAGGCCTGCTGTTAGTGGCTGACAGCTTTTCTGGGAGAATCATTTGGCAAAATTTCATGGGTCTCTGTACAGAGCTTCCTAGAAGATGATGACTGGGAAATACTGTAATTTAACAAGAGCAACAAACAAATTATTTCTTTAAATATTCTACCTACTAAGCATATTATTCATCTCATTTTGCAAAGTATTGTGATGATCAGTAGGAAGACACAGCCTGAGAGCTTCGTTGGTGGGAGAAAACTTTTGGTTCAGTGTTTGTATGTAGATGTTTGCTTTGAGATAACAGAAGTAATAAAATGCTGCGCTTCAGGACAAAAATGGATCCTGTGCAAAGACCCAACAACATGAAAGTCTTACTGCCTCCACGTGTGCTATCACTCAGGTCAACAGGTGTGTTGTGGGATAGATTAGCTTTGAAAGATTAGATGTGGATATGGATAAGAGCAGAATTACTGATGGCCCAAGTTCATCTTTACACTTCATTAAGCAACCAAATACTAAAGAAGAGGCTGCCTCACTCAAATGGTTAACAACATTTCCACATGCATGTAGTTTTAATGTTTCTCTGCTGAACCTGGAAGTGGTGTATGATGGGCACACTGAAAAGCAGAATGAAGAGCACATGAGGGCCATTTTCTGTTATTAAGGTTGCTGAACGCTTGTCTTTAGAAGCCATTTTCAGGTCTGTTCAGCAGAAATTCGGCAATCCTTCACTGCTTGACCGGTATTATGCACGCATAATGAATAAGATACCAATACAGCAGGCCTTTCCTAAGTCAGAGGAAAGAAAAAAATGGTTCCTCAGGTGCACTTGCAACAGTAAAGCTATAGCATAAACAAGCCTAGCCATCTATAACCTGTAGCTCAAAGGGTCTGTGCCTTATTTATACTACAGCCGTTACTCTTGGAGGAGAACAACTAGTAAATCTTGTGTTTCCAGAGAAGATACAGATACAGAGAGCAGCCAGGCAGCACTGGCAGGAACAGTCACCTGGGATAGAGCAGCACTGGAGCAAGCTCTTCTAAGAAATTGTCCTTCACCTCATACACTCACATCATTCAGAGGACATCTATCCTTTTTTACTGTATGTAAGTGAAAAGTGGGGTTCCAATTCTGCTAACATGAGACATAATCTTTTTGAGCCAGTCTCAGTCACAGAAGGGATGCCAATAGTAGGTATAAGGCTGCATTTTGCAGGTGTTTTGTTTTTGTCTCCTGACTCACTGTTTCTAACAGTATTTACCATCTTGTCAAACTTGCATCTATTGTATCATTTTCCACCTACTAAAATAAGACTTTGATTATTTTATGGTACTTTGTATTTTTTACATGAGAAATGTATAAATTGCTATTTAGTGACATCTGAAAAATTAGAATAATGTCATAAGAATATTGAGTGTTGTTTCCCCCAAATAAAGCTTTATTACACAAGTGAAACTGAGCCCATTTCCTTCTCACAGACATGTTACAAGCGACACAAACTGATTGCAAGACTGCTGTGTGTGTGAAATAGTTTAGAAATGCTGCAGTGATGGTCACTAAGGTGCTTTTGTTCTGGCTGTGGAGACATTAGATAATGCATTGTTTCTAAGATATTTTCCTACGCTTTTTTATTCAAGCTAAGTCTCCCTTCCAAACCACATCTTACTTATTCATGACTATCACAGTTGGCAATTATGAGCTGATGGGTTTGTGCCCACTAAGTTATCAGAAAACCTAAATATAAAATCTTTTTCTTCTAGAAAATTGTTTAGTACCAAACTTCTAAATAATTTTCTTTGTGAAAACAAATGAAATATTTCAATTCTATGATTATGGAATAAACAGGAGTTATGAAATTGATTTTCATATTTAGTGTTACTCAGCAGTAACATTCAGAACAAGAAGTATGAAAAGTTCCCACACATACTTATTGTTTCAACCTCTTTGCCCCGCAAGGAGTTTGTTTAAAACAACCAAATCAAAACCAACCAAATATGTTGCTTTCAATATCTTGCTGTTTGACACACACTTTTTATTAAAACGTTTTGACAGAAAGTCTCCTGGCCATACATACCTAATATCAGAGGAACTTATCGTATAAAATATGGTCATTCTACCTGATCTGCTGGATCTGTTGCAGGCTCATTTAGAGACAGTGGGAGGCACACCTGTATGAGCACATGTGCTTGCAGGACAGGGCAGAAAAGTGCACTAAAAGTAATCAGCTCAATAAAACACAGCCCAGTGTTCTGCTTTATCCCACTGGGCAAATCAAAAGGCAATATTCATGATACAGAAAAATGACCTCAGACATCTCTTGGTAGACAATTTCAAGGAAGATAAGAAGATTCTATGGCCTGGCCCGAGCCGAAAGCCGCTCAGGCAGCTGGCTAACACTCAGGCCAAAGAAGCAGAGGGCGTTCAGTGCTTAGCAGCTCTCACTGGATAAGCCGGCGTGGAGTCGTCAGGGAGTGCAGTCCACGAATGGCTGGACTTTGCCCTGCTGTCTAGGCTTGATGCTCTCAACATAATCTGTGAAAGCGCAGCCTGCACCCGGGGCTGCCCCAGGCTCACCCCTGGGCGCTGGCATCCATTGCTCATTTTTAGGCATGGCCTGACTGTAACCATGACAGCATCTTTCTGATTCTCTGATTCAGACAGCAGGTGGAAGTTCATTTAAATCAAGCAAAAAGTGAAGCAGATTTAGGAACGTGACACCAGTTACTGCCTTCAGGGGAAGGTTAGAGCGTGCAGAACAGAAACGTGCCATGCTATCTCCCACCCGTTACCACCTAAATTGCCTTCCCATGAGAGGACTGCAGGTCTCTTGCGATAAATCCATTCGGGAGATGCTACCTCTCATTTCAAGGAAGTGACAACGCTGGTCCTCTACCAATCAAGATTTTCACTGAGCTGATTAGAGAATTTTTATTGCCCAGTAAGGCAATCAAGACAAGTACACATCTCATCCATTTAGAAAACAAACAAAAACAAACAACCTTTGTAATCTTCTGCCTGTAAACACTCATTTTATCGAGTGACTTACATTTCCCCTTAGGAGCAAAGTAGCTATTGCATCAAAAAAGCAGTCATTTAGTCAGAAAGGCAAATATTGGCATTGCCAGGAGAAAGAAGAACTTTATAACCTTTAAAGCTGCATAATCTAACTGCGCCTCCTGCCACCTTTCTAACTGGCAGTGCAGCGTAAGTGGGGTTTGGTCACCACTCTCTGATATCTAAGTTGGGACATCTGGTTGCTATGAAGCTCAAAATAGTTTTACTCCATCCGAAGAGTGGAGTCTGCCATAATTACCCCAAACAAAGACGAGGACTAAAACTGAAAAAGCTCCATGCTGTTGTCAAAAACCATCTTGTTTCCAAAATAATGTGACTGTATTTGCAGACAAAAGCAGCCTGAGTGGGGCGGAGATTATATTTATGGGACTGAGTTCCACAGCTCAACTTTATATTTCAGCGTGGCCCATATCCAGTACGCCAGAGCAGAAATAGCCATGCTACCAACGCAGGCTTACTGCCAGTTCTATCCTCGCTGTTAAAGGAGGCACTTAAAAACAGACACAGTGGTTTTGTTTTGTTTTAATCATTAATCAAATGCAAATAAAATGCACTGAAGGAAAGCAAACACGCACACCATGGCACAAATGCAAACAGGTGTTTTAAATGCAGGTCAGGTTGCCATGATTAATTTGGAGGAACTGGGGGTGGGGAAAAGAGAGTCAAAGAAATTGGAAGGCAAAAATGTCCTTTCATTGTAGAGTTGCATTCACCGTGGAGATTCCTGAGATTTTTGTCTCAGGAGTGTCATAGCCTCTGCTGTGGGGGGTTCACATGTTACAGTATGTGGCTGTGGTGTTCTGTGTGTTTTTAGACAGGTGCATATGCAGCTATGAAGAGCTGCCTGTGCTGGAAACGTTCCTGAAGCCACAGTACACTGTCTTCACAAGTCTTTTCCCTTCGGTAGGCACTAATTCTCCTGTGTCATTGCAATGGAGCTAACTCAGCAACATACTGCTGCCAGATTGGTTTGTTTGTAAGGAATCCAGCAGCATCAAGCGCAAACCTCTGGCAACGCTGGCCACACTGTCCTCTAAAAAAAGGCGTTGGCAAGAGGGAGGAGGGAGTCTAGGCTGTCTCCCAAAAAAACTTCTTACTTTGTAAGTATTTCCAAAGCCATCAGTCCCAAAAACTGAAACAGAAATCCGAGAGAACAATTAGGGAAGAGGAGAGAAAATGGGGTTGGTTATTAGATTTGTAGATTATGACTATTAATTAATATTACAGAAGCTGTACCCCCTTGGGTACAGGCTCAAAGGCTGTTAATGTGCCACAAGTAATCTACGATTTGGGGATATGAAAAGAGAAAAATCATAGTGTAAGATTTAAAGCCTATTTTCTATTTTGAAAGCTGACTTTTCAGGAGGGAGAAGTCCAGAGCTCTCCATTCCCATGCAAATTTCCCTGTCTGAAGAAACTGATGTTCTCCTCATCTGTTTCCATTAGCACAATATCAGGAGCTTGAATCTGCAATTTTTTATAGGCTTCAAAAGACAATTGGGTTTCAAAATTTCTAAAATGTAACTACTCAGTTAGAGATAGTTCACACACGCAAAACACTAAAGTATTGTAAATGATACATTCTGTATGCAAGAGATAAATGAGTAATTTCCATTCTTATTTTAATCACCATTGTTCCAAATTTCTTAAAATAAACATCCCCCACTGCTTCCTGTAGCTTCTGTAGAAACAGTATTGAATATTTTGCAGGCAAAAATAGCAGGAGTATTGAAATTCATAGCATTCCTCTCTAGAGTAGATGACTGATGAAATGCACATTTCAAAACCAGTGAAAATATGAGCCAGAAAAAGATAGCAGATGAGATTATCTTTGTATTGATTTCTCTGCGGTACATTCTGATTAACTGGCAAAAGAAAGAGGGTGTTTCCAGTGCCCCTATTAAGATCCCATTCTCAATTCTCTGTCCGTGTGGCTTCCGGTAAGTAAGTTTTAGTTACTGGGTACCTAGCAGCTTTGCTGCTGTGACGTCCCAGGAAGCTTCGTCTCTCTCTGTATGTCTGAACTTCCAAAAGGTGGGTTCAAATATTCTTTGTCGTCTGCAAAAGAATCCCCTGCAAAATTTGTTCAGATCTTTCACAGCTTACTTCAAAACCAACGCTTCTTACTGAAAACTTTCTGGTGCAGCTGGTCCTTCTTAAGGTGTTGAAGCAACCGCTAGGGCAAGCTATCTAAGCCAGTGGGGGATTTTTTTTTTAAATCAAAATCAGTATATTTATCTAGAAGACTTTCTGTAATGTAATGAATGATTAGCTCAGGGACTCTAGTGCTGGTGTTATGATGAGCTGTCTAGCCTGAATTTCTTCATTATAGTACCAAAATATCTTAAAAGCTAGTAGTTTAACCTTCCCTAATCATAATTAAAGAACAATCTTAATGATCAGTGTGACAGCAGTCTAGGTGTCACAACCAAGAGCAGTGTCATGCATTTATCTTCTGATGGGAATACATGGCTGACTTCACACACCAAACTGCAGCCCAGATGTTCAGCTGCCTGTGAGCCCAGGCTGCTCTCACTGCAGCACAGCTGCAACACCTGGGCTCAATTTTACTTGGAAAGCTGTTGTCAGGCTGCAAGAGAGAGCGTGAGCCAAAGCCATGTGAAAGTAAGTACACAGACAGATGTGAAATTGTGGGAACAGTAACAGCAAGCAGCTCAGGGGTTCAAGAGGAAAAATATGAAAAGAAAAGGTGCAAAACCCCAAGAGAAAAGGCAGAGAATGGGAAGGCAGCAGCTCAGCCAGATGGGCATCAGCACCCGCTCCAAAGAGCAAGGCAAAACAAACCTCCTCCTCCGCACAGACCACTGCTCGCCCAGCAAACATGCCTGAGGTGTCCCACCAGCATGATGAGCATAGTTAATACATAGTCTAGTAGCATGTCAGTCCTACCTACCTACGTGTGCTTTAGCCAACAAATAGTTGCTGCATGTTTTAAACCATGCAGAGTCTTTTGGCATAGTACAAGGTGCCCAAGCAAAAATGACCCAGTGAGAAAAGGCCACGACACCTCGCTTGCTCTCTTTCCTTCCTTACTGATAGTACCCAACACGTGTCACACTGCTGGTAAGGCATTATCCTTCACTATATTATTCTCTACACAAGCATTAGTAGAAATGGGTGAGACACCAACCACACTGAAGAAAAACTGCAGAACTTCATTCCATGCGTATCTACTGAAATTCCTGCAGCAGCCATCAAAGAAACTGAATGCATTTGAGGTGGGGCATGCACATTTTTAAAAAGCTGAGTGTTTCAAAATTCCTGTCTTTAGGAATGATCTTCAGCCGCACTTTCTGCATTCTGCAAACCTAACCAAGCAGTGCATTTTTACTGATAGAAAGCTGGAAAATGGAGTGGGAAAGTGACGGTGGAGCCAGGAGTGGAAGACACTTCTCCATTCCCAGGCCTGGGCTTTTTTCCCCAATCCTGATTTCTTTCTGGAGTGCCCAAGAGCATGTACAAATACTACAGGCCTGCTTCTCTTTCCCCTCTCCCTCCCCCATCCCCCTTTTTTCTTCCAGCCACACAGCATCAAGTCAAGGCCTGAAGTCACCAGATAACACAAACTAAACTGGAGGTAGATAAAATGACTGCACCACTAGATCATATTAATGCTATTTATAGAATAACAGAAGGGCTTGCTGTGAAACGGTGAAGCATTTTTTTTCCCACTAGTAAGTGGTATCAGCAGGCTCTGTCCAGCTATCCATAAGGAAAAGAGACTAGGATGTTATATAAATTCTGACAGTGCCTCTTTAACCATGAGGGGAAGGAATATGCTCTCACTAAGGAGCACACCAGCTTGGATTTTATACATCCCATTCCAAAAAAGAATGATAAGGTGAAAAATAGCAAGGTTGGAAACAGCTTCCTTGTATGACCAAATCCTCTTAGATGGCAAATTACAGCATGGCTTGAAAATGCTCCAACTTCCAGGCACTGCAGACTATGGGGTAGTTGCTTCTCTGTATGCAATGAAATAGAATTTTTTGCACTTCTGCTACTATGGCCAGCAACATTTCAGGAGAACAAATCCCTGAGACAGTCATGACTGACACTACCTATAGGGGAAAGGGAAAGGGAGGAAAAAAAAATATCATGCAGTAGGCGTGTTCTCACTAATCAATGGCAAAATTCATCTGAAAGCTTCCATTTGAAGGAAAGAATATACCGTATGTAGATCAGTGAGAGAGAGATGTAAGGGCTGCTACTGAAAAAAAACAAAGAGTGGGGAAAATATTACATTAAGCATCCGGAACAGTGACTCCAGGTACATTTGGCAAGCAGTGTGGCACAGTGGGAGTGAATCTGTAAAGTGCAATGGTTTGCTCTGCAGGCTTAATATCTACCTTACCCACATTTGGTGGAGCTGACTTTGGCCGAGCTCTTGGCCGGCCCCATGGTCTGAGCCTGTCAGCAGCAGAGGAGCACCGGGTGCGTGCCTGGAGCTCGCCTGCCCCTCGAGCTTCCCCCAAAGGCATCCTACTGCAGTGCTCCAAGCTCCATCCACAGCACAACCCAGAGCAGTGCAGGAATCAATCAGGAGACTTGCTTCACAAGCACTACTCCAACTTAAAATGTTAATGTAGGCACATCCAGTCTGATCAACAGTAAAAACACATCCCCGAGGAACTTCTTCCTTTCTCCAGGCCAGGGGTGGACTTCAGCACAGGGCAGAAAACCCACACAAGGTTCATGCACCAGTGCCACCACTTGGAGGGCAGGGTGCAGAGCATAAACAACTGTCAGTATATCTATCTTCATGTCCCCCAAACAGTCTCACACTGGCAAGGCTGGAAGTCAGAGCTGAAATTGCAGTTGTAGTACCTTCACTGACTTTGCTGGTTTTGCAACGCCAGGGTGTATTGATTTAGCTTTTACAGGGCTAATACAATAGGATCTGAGCAAGAAAAACTGAAACTGCCGTCCACCACATGGTATGATTCACATTTTTTCTCCTCAATAACTGCAAGAAGATTGGATGGTTAGAAGATACACAAGTTTTGATTCCTACTGCTTACAGTACTTGTGGCAGTGATAACAGCAGTGACTCCTGTTAAATATTTTTGAGAATGCAAGTAAAATGATGGAAGGAATACAAATACCCTACAAAAATTGTTCTTTCAAAATAATATCAGTATCCAGGGAAGGTTGCACCACTCGTTATTTCCTCTGGAATTAATCACAAATCACCCTAATCTTACAGCTGTGTGACAGCAGCTGGAGTGATAAGCCTGGGACATATAACTTCTTGCAGACATTCCTCAAAGCAGCTGAAATGAGCCGTTCTCCAAAATTTAAGCCAACAAGGCTAATTTAAATATAACTGAAGGCAGAGAAATTGAGCTTTGTGTGCTGATAATAAACTTTAAGCCTATCAATTAAGGCAGGAAAGTGAAATACAAATACAATTGTACGGCAAATATAGGACAAGACTGTGCATCAAAGAATCTCCTGTTCCTCATGGAAAGAGGTCTCAGCTAGTCTCCATGTACACCTGTAAAGCAAGGTAAGAAATCACAGTGAGTTGTTTAAGTGTGCCATCTAGTGACTGGCATATGTTTTACTGAGTACTACCTGTGGACAAATCACGACTTGTGAGGAAGCCTATATATAGGATTTCCTGGCATGTTTGTTTTTCAGAACATGCGTGTCCCATGATGCAGAAGTTGTTAAACAGGATTTTTCAAACTGGTGGAATTGCCACTGTTACTGGTAATCTGGTACGAGAGAAAGTGAGACTGAGTAGATTCTGCCTTTATAGGTGATTTATTCTGTGGCAGAGTCACTGAGCATTCACAAGTTATCATTGCTCTGTAGAGAAGGAAACATTTTATGAGTCTGTAAAATAACCAGGTTACCCTGTGAACACTATACTCATCTCCTGATCTGTGAAAAACTGTGAAAGTGGGTGTGTGTGTGGGGGAATTATTCTATCATATTCCATTATTTTCTTTCCTTTCTCACCAGACTAATGAATTATCTCAGATATTGCGATTTTGACTTCAGAAGTGGAATGACCAAAAATAGTTTAAGTTTGCTCTCCATAGGCATAGTACAAAAGCCACTAGAGAGACTGCAGAATGAAATAAATTCAGTGAGGGTGAAATACCTTTCCCATCATGGCATAGATATAAATTCCAGCCTCTTTTATTATCCTGGTCGTGGCATGCTGGGACCTCTGCACTGCGGCTGCTGTAGCGCTACAGCCCTTAGCCTTGGTGACGGGCCCTCCCTCATGGCCACGTCACTGGTAGTTTCCCCTTCGCCTCCTCTGTTAGGCACTTCTGCGCATGTGGGTTTAAAAACTAATCATGTTAACTGTAAAACTAATCAACTTAATTTAGTTCTTACTGACATACAGAGCCACCAAAGACAAGACCAAACAGTCTTTGCTCAGGGACATACAGAGTGGGAGTAGCTTGGATGTTACGCATCAGGAACAAACTGAGGTATTTTTCTCATTGAAAGCTTCACGGGGCATGCTTAACCTTTTTTTTTTCCATGAGATAAATTTTACTTTTTAGAAAATTATTTTCAAAATTTAAATTTTTATCAGTTGGTATAATGTGCCCTTTACCTTTACTAGAAAAGCAAAAAGCAAAAAAAAAAAGAAATAAAAAACCCCCAAACAGTTCTGTGTTTACAAATATTTGAGAGACAGGACAGTGTAGAATTCAAAAATGAGTGTTCTTCTACCTGCAACGAAGGATGAACAGAGAGAAATGCAAGAGGCAGAGGGAATACTACGTTGCACATGCTTGCCATTTGCAACTTTCCCCAATAGTTGGAAAAGAGAGGAAAAACCCTCTAGTGTCTTAGGGATGGGGATGGCTGTTGCAGACTTCTGGTTATTTAGACTGTAACTTCCTTGGAATACAGGAATTTTTACAGCAGGCAAAAAAGATGGTAAATCAAACTTTACTAGTTGTCTTTTCCTGCAGATTTTGCAGCACAACACAATTACATGGGTTCTTCACCCAGCTTCAGGTGGCAGAATAATACAGACAAAAGAAAGGTAAGAAAAATTAAGTTATTCATAACATTATTTTAAAGAAAAAAAAGCCCAAGCAAACAACTTTTACTTAGTCACACTTTTCTCACCTCTCCGTATCAGAAGGCTTCAGTGGAGATTGCATATTAGCTTGGAGAGAAAGCCCCAGTAGCAAGTCTTGTCTCAGATGGCTACAGCTGTTTGCCCAGAGGATTTTGCTTAGTGTCAGTGAAATCTCTTTAGACTGTCAGTGGAAATCAGCTTGCAGATGGGATAAGGTCAGTAATCTTAACTAAATCCCATTATACTAATGAAAGTATTCAGATCAATTCCTCAAAAAGAAAAAGCCATTCAAAGGGTGGTTTTGAGTCTAGAATATTAAGAAATATAAATCCAAATTAAATCCTTTTTATCTCCCTCCATTTATCAATGTTCTTTTCCTTGAGAGAGAGACAGACCAAGTGTTGGAGGCTGGTGGTAAGAAACTGGCACAGTCTTCTGTTTAAAGTTACAAAAGCAATTCAAAATCCCATTAAAATCATTACAAGCAAAATTGTAATTAATTCCTTGGCAGGGATTTGCTAACACAATTTTACTCAAGAAGCTGTAGTTGAGGGCATCACACTGAAGAAGCAATACTAACTTGGGAGCTGGTTTCTTACGCCACATGGCTGCTGGTGCTTGCTGCCTTGTAGTGTGAACACAATAGGCTGTGTTGCATGCTCTAAAGGTGAAGGATATGAAGAAAGCATATGCCTGCCTGCTTCTACAGTTCAAAGAGATTTTGTATGCTATGGCAGCATTTAACAAATAGGAACCTACAGGTCAATTTACACTAAAAATAGAAATTGGCTTGATAGCCCAGATGGCAATTTGGAAACAGTGTTGTAAAAATTATGGTCAAATAGTTTTACTTTCTATGGCACTCGTACTAGTTTCCCGTGTAACTCGGTTAAATTTGTGCAAGTGGTTAAAAACAGAGAAATTATAGAGGGGATTTGTGAGTGTGTGTGCATTAGGAGAAGCATCAAAAGTTAATCAGTTTTTTATGTTTTTTAGTATTGCTATGTAGCAAAGTAATTTACTATCTGACATTTACAATTTGCTGGTAAGAGACCAACTAGCATTTAACTCATTACTACCTTTTTACTATTTTTAAGAGACTGATATTAGCTCCCAGAAGCTGGCTGATCTTAAGGTGAATATACTGGCAACAAAGACCAGTCATAACCTCACAGTCAGTTACCTAAGGATAAGACTGAAGTATGAAGGATATTAAAGATCTGTAGGCTTCAAAGAAGAGAATTTAAAAGAGGTAAGGTGGAGGAAAAAGCATGAAAGAAGGGGTTTCCTAGTAGAAAGCAACATGTAACCACAAAGATACGAGGGGAAGAAGAAAACAGAACAGGCAGTTGGTTTAGCTTTATATCCTTAACATTGTCCAAAGGCAGACACCAGCAAGGACTCTGACAGACGACCTAATGGCTTTGCTCTTCCTTGCCCACGCAGCATAGATTCTCCATCAACTCCCAAGGCAGCTGTCACTGAGGAAAAATTTATATCCAAGTTGCCAGGTGTGGTTTCTGTAACACAAAAACTGCTCAGTAAGAACCAGAGTGAAATGGCCAATGTATTTCTTAGGAAATAAGGGCTGTTTGACCAGAGTTTGAAACTTGATCCTTTTTTGCAGTACAAGATAACGCACACAAGGAAAATAAACAGCCTCAGAAAGTATCTCCAATCAGAAATGAGAATTTTAAAGTATTAGCCCCTTAGGCTTGCTTGCTCATGCTCTCTTTTTCCCATTATATATGATCAGTAAGGAGGGATGTTCCTTAGGAGAGAGAAAAGATGCCCTCATTTACAGCTCCTGGGGATATGACATATGAATTACTGCCTATAAACAAAGCAACCAATTTAGATGTGAACAATTTCTACTGAAGCACAGAGGTAGCAGCAGCTGATGTCATTGACAAACGCAGGCAGATGCAGAGAAATAGAGCAATAGACAAATGAATGAGAACTGCAATCGCGAATTTGAGAAGAAACAGTAATTCATAAGCAAAGAGCTATAAAAAAAGCAAAACTGACTGAGAAATGGAGTCATTGTTGGCTTGCATGAATATGCAAATATGTACCCCTTGTGTGTAGCGTTTCTGGTAGCGTGAACGGTACTCGACAGGCATGCACACAAATCACAAATGCTTCCTCTGTGAAAGAAGAAATTCAGGCTCTATTTACATTCATCCAGATATGCGTTGAGAAGAACAAGCCGCAAACCAGTAAGATACTGGAAGCGTTCAAAACAGGTTACCTAAGAGATATTAATCCAGGAGCAAAATTCCCCCATGCTGAGTCACGTATACCTGAAACACAACACGTATCTCAGGGCAAACAGTTGCCACAGATATCAGTGGATGTGAAAGAAGATGGGAGTGGGCAGAAGGAGCCACTCTCTGGCCACTTTCCCCTCCTATGAGTTTCCTGGGGTGGCCTTTCTACCTTGAGGGCGCTACTTGGCACCATGAAGCCTTGGTAGATTTGATGCCATTTAAAACCATCCTATGCAGCTCTCTTGCTGGCTTTTTTTGTGTGTGAAGCTTTGCTTGGAGGTTCTAAGGGTTTGTTTTAAAGGTGCCACAGTGACTAAAGGAGGTGAAAAGCACCACGTGCTGTGGGCAAGCAAGCAGAACTCACATAGCACGCTCTTGGTCACTGGGCTCATAGCAAGAACCAGACTAGTTCTAGAATAGACGTTAATCTAGACAATATACCTGCCGTAAGCTGCCTGCTCATGGGGAATTGGCTTTTCTCCTTGTCTCTGGCTGTCACACCCTTCTTGTCAATACACTGCAATATATTCACGCTAGAAGAGCTAATGAAACCCTTGGGTGGAGTTGACCCAGCTGCTGGAGGTTAAATCACTGCTCTCCCTTGCAAGCTTTGTGGAGAGAGGTAACAAATGCACCAAGTTGTATGTAATGCTCTAAGGGTGGCAGCATTTACCAGAGGTATTATCTGTTTTAGACCAACTAATACTATCTCATAATATATATAAGTGGTGATGATCAGGGTTATTTCAGTAGCTGGAACTTTAAAGTAGAAAATTAGTTTCTGTTTTCCAACTATATTTCTAACTCCTATCTACAAATCTGGCTTCCTAATCAACAGTCCTAACCTGGGCATCCTTTCCTCTCTAAATATTACAGTGTATTCATATTCCAGGAAGACTTTCAAGAATTTGAACATGGTTCTCCTGGGAATGCTTATCTTAAAGTTTGCAGAACTCAGACTAAAGCCCTAGTCTGAGATGGTTTATCCCCACTGATCTGTTTTTAGAGATAATGGAAGCTAGTAATTCTGGAAAATCCTGTAATGACAAGAAATGGAAAAATATAAATAACTCTTTTCAAAATAAAACCAGAAATAACCCCAAGCCTTGAAAAATAAAGGTTTGATCTTTTTTCAAAGTTAACATAAAAAGTACAACACCAGAGATGATCAAACTACATAAATAATAGAACAGCCTGCATAACAGATACCTATATTGAAAGGATAGTAATAGAGCCCTGGAAAAACTAAGCACACCATTTTCATGCCAAGAAAATTAGTCCTTCTACCATTAGCCTTTACATAGGTTTTGATGTTATACCATGTGTTAATTATTTTCAAATCACAAGTGCAAACACTCACCCTGATTGGAAAATTAGCAGATTTCAAACTCAGGTAATTTCCCCCTAATGAGGAACTTGTTGAACTGAATTTAACAATTAGCTCACACCCTTTGCTGGCTGTGTATGGCAAGGCTACAAGGAGACACAGAAACTCATCTTTTTCAGTGATTTGCACTGAAGGATGAATGTAAATTCAGCACTCATTTTTGTGCCTCTAGCCCTTAGAGCAGTGATTCTCAAATTGCAGTAGAGGTGGAGGTGCCTGCCCACACCATATAGTTCTCCCTTTGCAACCCTCCCCATCTGGATCAGTTTGTTTGGATGCCTTTTGCTATGGACCAAGTGCCTCTGCAAGCAGGATATTCACAGCTGGAAAGGGTAAAGCTTATTAAAGTTATTTATTGGTCAATATACACATAGGTAGGTGGACTAACAAGATACTGGACTTGCCATTCCTGACCCAAGGAGTCATAGCTAGCCAGGCAGCTCTCAGCCAGCTGGGGGAGGCTTGGTGGCTGCAGCTGCTGCTGCTTGGAGCAGGGTGGTCATCAAAGCTGCTGAACTGCTGTTCTCGGACTACTTGTTTTTTTCTGTAGGATTTTGTATTTTTTCATGTTGTTTTTTTTTTTCTTCTTGTGAACCCTTGAGCTGCTAGTTATCCCTATGTCAACACTTGCGCCTTTGCTGGCAATTTTACCTTTCTTATCTTACATGGCTCTATTCTGCAGACTGTCTTACAGCACTTTCTCACAACTTAGCAATTTTCTCAGAAGTCTGAACCAAGTTCAGCCTGTATTAAAACTGTGCCTTAGATCTCAGAAAGCTGAACCTCTAGAAGGGAAGGTTACACTTTCACACTTTCCAGCTGCTAAATTGCATTAAAGGAAATGCAAGTCATTTTTTCCCTTGCCATTAGGTTTGTATGTAAGTAGTGACCACGTCTGCCTAATGGATGTTGGGCAGTCAGGTCTAAAAGATGGTGGCCCCTGTGTAGCTGTCAAAGGAAAGGACTCCCACAAATGAAAGGGAAATTGTCCTCAGACAATGATTTTCTCTCTAGAACTGTCCAAGAATGCCCAGAATCTTAAGTCTAATTTCTCCCATAAATGCATGTAAAAATTCTTTAATAAAAGCTTCATGCTGTTTTTCAATTAAATTTCTGCAGTAGTTTTTTTTTTCTTGTTTGAAGAGCCAAGTAAAGAATTTTTGGAGAGTTCAAGCTGCCCTCGACTTGTCTCTAAGCACCTGTGTCTTCCAGTGCTACACTGGCACAACAACCGCCTTATTATCTGGCGGTTAAGTGGCATCAGTGTAGGCCTAATAGGCTTTTCTGAATGTAAAGAACTAAGAAACAGCAAAGAGAATCTTCTGCAGAAATAAAGAGTTCTCCTCACTTTAAATCTGCTGCTTTTGTTATATATAGGCAGAGACATTTTAAAAGGAACTGGGATTTTGAGAAGTGAAGAATGAGAAGAGTTTGTGGAAGGAGCCAGTGTATCTACTAATGAGGCTGCACTGTGACCTGTTGGGAGCTATATTAAGGTGTGACTTAGCAGAGAAAAAAATGGCCTAACAATATTTTGCCTATTTTCCCTTGCAATACAACACAGAGGCCAGCCTGGGGAGCACCCAAGTTTTTCTCTGAGCAGGGAGAATGAGGCAGGGACAAGTGTGAGTGTCCAGGAACAGAGGGGACAACTGTAGGGGGGATATAGGGATAGAAAGGTCTACAATCATCAGAATACCCTCTTATCACCGGGAACAGATCCCTTGGGGAGCCAGTCATAATTCTTTGCTGCTGGCAAGACATATGAAACACACAAGAATGCACTTAAATACACACCTAATTGCCCTGTTAGCTAACCCTGCATGGGGAATGCCAGCTTGCCACTGCCAGGAGGGCTGTGGGAGGGAGTTCAAGGTTCACGGGGGAGTTCACAGCCTT
The DNA here is from genome assembly GCF_036417845.1 of Apteryx mantelli. Lineage (NCBI taxonomy): Eukaryota > Metazoa > Chordata > Aves > Apterygiformes > Apterygidae > Apteryx > Apteryx mantelli. The sequence goes on along the minus strand of NC_089978.1, from coordinate 90,081,509 downwards.
CTGGAGCGGGAGAGATTCACTTAGTTTTGTCAAACAAACAACAAACAAAAACACCCCCGCTTGAATGATAGATGCAAAAGAAATGCACTGAGCAGTTGTCTTTTTTTTTTTGAAAAGCCAGTGATGCAGAATTACAAAGTGCTAGCATTAATTCTGCCCTCTCCTGTATATGCCGTTCTTATTACATAACTGTATGTTATACTCTGGAACACTTCGTTATCAGTGTTTGCTTTCATTCTCATATTTTTACTGCTTGACCACCCAAAACATGTAGCTAATTTTTTTCTCTACGTTCTCATCAATCTCTCCAAATGCTGTTTTAACCTTTGATCACATATCTCTGTGCATCTATTCCTATCTTTCTGTTTAATGGTGTTGGTGCCTTTTATCACCACAAAAGGCACCAATAAAATACCTTTATCCCTCCTCACATTATAATCTAAAGTAAACGTAGCTTAAAGGTTATAGGCTCACCTTAAGACTTATTACTTTATAGCAGCTGTATAAAATATGAGTTGTGAAACTTGTTATCGTCTAGCTTTTGTTAAATGTTTTCAAATGCTTTCATCACCATCATCACATAATTGAAAACAATTTTTCTTGCTGGTGAGAAAGGGATCCTTATCAAAATTGAGAGTGGAGGAAATTCCTGTGTTCTGTTTCATTTCTTCCATGCGCAGATTGCCTAAGGTACAACTTGGATGTTGGGATTTCCAACGTTTTAATTTCAAGAGCACCTAAATGAATGTACTGCAATGCAGGCCACCTGCTGCCCCGGTTGCTAGCTCCCAGACTCCTACCCAGCTAGGGAGGGACACCTAGATTACGCAGGTTAAAGCTATAGGTTTGAGCCAGAGATGAGGGAGGAATTCTTCCTTTAAAAAGCTCAAAAATAAGAAATTTGTAGTAAACTCCATACATTCTACTGCATTCACATAAGCTGTGGTTCAAGAAAGCTCTTAGGCACATATTTAAGATTTAGTGTCTCCAATTTTGCTCTGAAAAGGGTTCTGTGTGAGCAAGTGCTTTCTGGAATTAGACCTCCGTGACTGCACATAGTAAAAAGAAATGTCTTTGCTGCCAACTCTGCTTGACAGTCATCACCTGACAGTACATTTTATTGCTCAAATATGTTAGATAAATAGCAAGACAAACATTTAATATCTACTCAAAAGTACAAGAGCTAGTGATCCTTGTGGCTAAATTAGGCTCACATTGCTGTTTAAAAGATATACTTTAATGGGCATTTTAGAGACATGACAAATACCAGGCCAACAGTGATAGAAGATCTTGTCCCCTGAACGAGTGCTTCAAAGGCAGCACGTGTGAAGGTGAAGACCCTTCTGTGCCCTGGCAGCCACCTTCGCTGGGTGTACAGAGACCACCCCCAGCTCAGCTTCTTCCTACGCTCTGCCTGTTTCCAAATGCAGTGTCCATGCAGTGGTGTGGGTCTGCTGTGCCATGCAACAGACCCTGCTCACCAAGGCACACCACTTACAGAACCACTATAGAAAGCCTCTTCCAGTAATGCTCTTTTGTCCCATTCACTCTAATAATTAAACTGTTTTCCACAGGAATTCAGAGATACTTTACTGGCTCCAAATATTTCCCAATTTTGAAGCTTCTTGAAGTCACAGCCAGCCATCCCCTATGCCATTATGAAATTAAGAACCACTCTGCAAGTCCAGAAGAGCAACATTATTAATGTATCTGTGGCCTTGTGTATCCAGATATAATGCAACATTAGAAATATGCTAATAGCTATAAAGTTAAAATACTTTAACAAAGTTTGTTGTATTAAGAATATATAAGCTGATCCCTAGTTAACTCTACGGACATGCTCTAGGGTGAAAATTTTCATCCAAATTGTTTTTTAAGAAAAATACAAATTCTATCACATTAATGCAGTTCAAGAATCTGTGTTAATTTCCCAGACTACCTGCTTAGAAAAAAATTAAGTATAAAATTTTTTCAACCTTTTCAAAACAAAAATAATTCATTTTTTCCAGTAAAATGGTATTATTCTATTGTTAATGAAAATATTATTTCTGACTTCAATCTAAAGGAAAGAAAACATTTTGTTTAATCCAACCTCCCAACTTGCTGAGGTTTACAGAATATTTCATTTTCCACCTCCAGCTCCCAAACTGAAAGTATTTTTGGAATTCCTTGTAAACCAAAAATAACCCCACTATTTGCCTAGCTCTGCTTTGATGGCAAATTGTATTTGACATAATATAGGTAAAAGATGATAATAACACATTTTCTAACATGAAACATTTTCCCAGTCTACATATAGAATAAGCATCCATGCTGCATGGATTAGGCATTTACTTCTAGGAATCAGACTAGATGAGGAGAGAGACAAATGCTAGCATATGGTACTGCAACTCCTTTCCCAGCAAACACAATATCCACATGCTTATTAAACAGAGTAACACAATATCATATTACAAATTATACTGAACTAAATCAAAGCAATTAGGGTCATCCAAGAACATCAGGACCATTTGCAAAAAGCAGAAGTTGATTTAAGCAAAACAGACTAATGGATGTGAAGTCAAAAGGTCTAATAGTACTTCAAGTTCTACTGGATGCCTGGGCGGGCCAGAGGTGGGGTGGATAAGCTGGGAGACAAGAATTTTCTGGAAAAGCTTCCTTTCAATAATAGTTATCTTCATAGACACCTTTTGCACAAGGATCCCATGTATCCTTATTCCCATTTTCCAAGTACAGAACTGAAGAACCACATAACATCATACAGCAGTGACAGAACACACCTTGGGCCATAACCCTTACTTTCTTTTTCCAGATCAGTGACTGAGAATCTGCCTTCCCTAGGAAGAACATCTGCCAGTGTCAATTATATATTTACAAACAGCAACTGTGTATTTACTGAGTTAGGATGTGAATTGCCAGAGAATGTGAAAATCTTGCTCTGAGGAGATAATCATTTATGTAGGTGGAGGGCATGGACAGGTTTGGGGATTTCGGAACGAACATGTGCAAATATATTTACTGACCCAAATTAGCTATAATGAGCTTGTGGCACAGAGTGAGAGATGATAAATTCTAATGGAGGACAGATGGGAAAATGCTGTGTTAGACCTGTGAGAGCGATCCAGCCTACCTGAAATAGGCTTAAAACAAAAATCAAAAAAGATGAAAAGAGAATGACTCTGGATTAACTCTAAATCATAGCCATTCAAATAGCTAAAAAAAAAAATTCACATTGTGAGACTGTTTGGTCGCCATCAAGTGTTTGACAACAGGATAAAATTACATGGTATGAAATCTTACTAAATTACATGGTATGAAAACGCTCACACCATGTGTATATCACTGAGGAAAAAAGGGGGTTATCCTTCCACTCATTGGTCCTTTCAGTATAGCTCACAGGTATTTATGTCAGAAGCTGTTCTGACATGGGCAGTGGTTATTTGTGTTGCAAGGATATAAAAGCTCCTAAAGCTGAGCTTCCAGCTCCTGCAGAGCAGGAGCACAGGGATCTTCTAAACCCCCAGCAATCCATCTTCACTAATTGCACCATTCAGGATAATCTTAGGAGTCTGCTTGTTGTCCCCGCCTTCTTCAGGGGTACACTCTGGAGGCTCTAGATCATCGTATCTTCTCCGATAGACCACCCTTGAGATTAGGGTTATCAGAAACATCTCCATGATGAGAAGCTGTTGGGTCATATCTGCCAAAAAGAGGGGGAAAAAAGCAAAAAAAACCCAGGAACATGAGGATCAGGCAAGGAATGAATAGCTTATTCATTCCTGTCTGTGCAAAAGGGACAAATTTTACTACCCTACTCCCATAATGGAGCATATCTCACACTCAGCAATAATATCAGAGAATTAAAGTATTGCCCATCCATAAGCATGCAGTAAGATACGCATCCAAAATCCATGAGATTTAACAATAATTATAGTTGTTGGTTTCTTGTCCTCTGATTTCTGATTCTAACTCTTCTCACTATCAAGCTTTCATCTGCAACTATGAGAGCTAGAAAAGTTTTGTTATTGTTCTTAAATAAAAGCTGAGATTCTCAAAAGGCTACGCGATCCCAGGAAATTAATATTTCAGGAAAACGCCAGATACTGCAGTTAGCAATAATGAACTGACACCTCTGTAAGTAAATGAAGAACACCCCCTTCCAAAAGAACTTACGTGCTCCTCTTGCTGAAGAGGAGAGTGGTGGAATACAGGGAATAATTCTTTGCATAGCCAAGATGTTGATAATAGCTGCCTGCAGCTGGCTCAGAATGAGGATAAACTGCAGCAGGAAGAGAAAACAGATACTTTAGCTACCAGCAGAAGGATTATAGTTCACACACCAATTCTGCTTTCATAATAGACCCTGTTTCACCTCATTCTTCCTTTCTTGCCCTCCTCACCTCCCATCTACCAGCAGGCTGCCTGCCATTCTGAAGGATGCATCCTTTGGTCAGGATGATATTGCTGTGCATATGATAACTAAATTAAACCTCTCTATTCTAAAAGTGATTCATCTCAGCACTTCATTCTGGAACTGCAAAATATACAGAGCTCCCTGCTGGGATTTAAACCAATATTGAGCTCTGAATATTAGATTAAAAAGGTTTAAAACGCTTCCCATTAATCTAACTATGAGCTCATGCTCTCCCTTAGTGGGAGGAAGTATTTGAGGCATGCTTCTTTTATTGGCTCATCTGTTTGCCAGAGCAGGGAGATGTGGTGCTCCCCAAGTTATACAGAAGTGGCTTCCTTGCCAGAAGGAATGAAGGATGAAGGACTCTGCAGCTTGGGTTCGACAGTAGTCACTTATGCATCATATTACCTGCTATTCACTGAGCTAGACCTTCTCTGCTTTGGAGATATCAAGAGTGTCTCTTTAGCTGCTGGTGTTATTGCCTGGATATAAACCCTCACATGAACGGAGTTTGCCATCTTAAACTTGGATTCGCACTAATGCAGTTTTGCGGATGTGACGACTGCTTACCATCCTGTCTATTGCATTTATAAGCATTTAATAATTTTCTTAACAGACACCTTGATGCACAGTCTTTCTACATGTCCTCTACAAGCAGGATGCATATCCAGGGATTCTACCTTACTCTTTTTCTTTCTTCAGGGTTATGTGGGAGAGGGTGGTCCTATCCCTGGACTTATTCAGCCTAACTATCTGGTTCTTTTCTTTATTGTTTAATGATTCCCAGACAGTATTTTCATTATTATCTAACTCTGAAATGCAGAATGGCCAAGAAAAATACTTTCAAAACAGAACACCATGCCCTGCTAAAACAGTTCAAACAAAAGCCACCCACACAATGCTCCACATCCTCTCCTAGTTTTTAAGTACACACCAGCATTTTAACATTGTGTTTCAGGATACTGCATGTCCAAAGCTTCCTTCAAGCCTTGCAGAAGGTGGTGTTTTGATTTCCACAGCCTAAAGATGAACGGATTTTAAACAGCTCAAATCTCCAGCACTTCTGAGAGACCAGAAGTAACTCAGCTCACGCTAAACTGAACAGCAGCCAAGGAGAATGCTTTGAATAGATGCAGTACAGTTTTAATCAGGTAAAAATATGCCTTTGTACAGTGTGTTTTATGGAAAAAAAAAAAAACATAACCTTTAAATAAAGGACCAAGAACCAGAGAGACAGCATTGTATCAACAGTAATAGAAACGCTTACCAAAAATGTTAAATTTCTCACCTGATAAAGAGCAAACTTAGGGATGATCTTCTTACAGTTAAGGAGAGCCCTAACTTGTTGAAACATGATTCCAACTGGCCACAGAGCAATAATGGTAAGGATACCAATGAAGCAGCTAATCCATATCGCAGCTCCTTTAAGAGATAACTGAGAAGCAAATCAAACAAACATACTTATAAAACTTGACAATGTAAATTTTACTATTTCAAGGTAGACGTTATGAACTGGAGGATGCAGACATTAAAATGCTTGCTTCTGTCTCCACAAAAGCTGAAGTTAGCAGGGGTTGCTCAGGTTTGCACTGGAAAGTGCACAGTACTAACTGGAGCGGTGCCATAGCACTCCCACCCTCTGGGTGAATCTGTTCAGTCCTGCAAAGGCAGCAAGTGACATGACCCCTCAACCTGACTGCAGCAGCACCTGAGAAGGCTCAGCAGCTCATGAGAGCATTCACAACGTGACATCTTAGAGGGGTCATTTATTTTAGTACCATGAAACAACACAAAAAATACAGTATTGCTTTTAGTCTGAGTTACCCAAGAGATGCAAAATTCTTAGCAGTTACAGACTTTCTTCAGCTTTGGTGATCATGAAACCTTTCAACCACAGGAAGGCACAAAGGGAACACAGCTTTCTCATGTGCTCCACAGGCCTTGTTTTAAAGTTTGCAAGGAATTCTTAATGCTGTGGGATGGTCCTGTTTGTACAGCATTCCCCTCTGGACTCACTGACTCTTTAATGGCAAAAAAGAAGAAAGTGTCTGCATGAGCCACACCACAATAAAGGTTTGAAATGTCTATTTTTAAGACACCGTTACTGAAAAGACTGACATCAAGGGAAATGTTATAGCTTATTCAGCTGTAGCAAGGATCCTAAATATTGGCTCAAAGCACTTGTTGCAACCCAATGAGAGCCTACTTCTCCATCATCTTGCAGCTTACACAGTACAAAGTGAAAGTACAGTACTACCTTTACTATCTTTTCTACCTTGCAAGGATATAAAAAACCTCCACAACTTGCAGAAAAATACTTAATTAGGTTTCCTGTTTATGCACAGTACATGTTTCTTAAGGCTGCATCTTACAAAACAGGGCAGGTACATCTCACAGGCCATCTTGCAGTCCTGATCCCCACACCATATAGACTGGGCCATGTGTTGGAGCATAATCTGATGCCCAAACCACCCTGACACTCAGTTTCTTTCCAAGAGAAGCCAGCAAATCAAGAGTCTAGGGGAAGGGAGAAATGATACACTTCAGGATCTCTTCTTAACAGAACAATGTCAGGAGATACTTGGAAGTGTTCCCAGATCCCACAGTTTAGGTGTTGGCCAAGATACTAACATCAGCCCCAAAACTATGGACTTTGTGGGCTGCTGCTCATTACAATATTTACTTACATTATAAGGGCTGTAATCGCCATTGGTCCAAAGCACTATTGATAGAAACATGAGCACAGGTCGAAAGAAAGCAAACTGAAAGGTGCCCAACTTCAGCCAAAGGAGGGTTCGCCTGACAAATTAAAAAAAAAAAAAAAAGTCACACAGGCCAATTAACAACCTTAATAACATTTTTTGGATACTGTCAGACAGTAAAATTTCTCCACTCCTACAGTCCTACAGGACATGGCTAATATCTGGGGAGGAACAGCTTCAAGATACAAAAATCCTTCCAAGAATTACCCAGATGCTTGTTTAGTAGAGCCTCTACAAAAATAGTACTCTTATTCTGCACCAATTACCTACTAACCAAAGCTGGGCAAAATGTGATGTCTTTCTCTGCTCCAGAGCTAATGAGGGAGCCTGTAGCAGCATAATGGGTCTCTGAATGATAACGCCACTCGCTCTGTCACATTGCCTTACTATTTCACTTTTCGGATGAAACTGAGCAATTCAGCCTTTGCAGCTGAATGGCAAACTACTACAGAGCTTCAATCCATGTCATGTGCAGTGCTTCTATCTGACTCTACCTTCCCGTTCAGCTAATTCTTAGTCGTCTGGTAAATCAAGAAAAGGAATTACACAGACTTAGGTGAAAGGACTGGTAATTTTTCAATGCATCATGAATACTACTGCATCAGCATCTGGTTTTGCTTCTCTGTACCTAACAGGAGAAAGGAGCTAGCCTTCCCTTGGTAAACTGCACATGGCCAGCAGGACAGCTCAGGATTTTCTTTCTCCTATCTATCAGTGTAATCTTTATTCAGAACGCAGCTCATATACAATAACCTGGCCATCCAATATTAAACATCACCAGAAAAGGGGCAGATGCACAGGCAAACAACGGACATGAAAGTTGACTTCAGCTCACCTTTGGTCTTCACAGGACAAGCTTTGGCTGCTACAGCTGGCTCATGTCTTAGTCTATTACTGTGCATTTCCCATACTCTTTTATATTATTGTCTGCACTGCAGTTTCTTGATCCCTTGAGACTCCCATCACAGATGCCTTAGCAGACAACAGGCTGCCATTTAATATACGTTACAGCATATAGCCATGAAACAGGAATTACTTGAATTGCTCAATTAAGATAGCTAATAACTATGGGACTATGAACAGCACAAACACTTGTGGAATGGCCTACAACAGGCCAGCCATTTAGTGCATACACCTTTTCAAAGGTTCATTATTCCCAAAGGGCTTTAAAGAATAACATGACAAACAGTGCTGTCACTGCAACACCAGGTGTTTTTTTCCTTGTCAACACAGGTCTACCATTCTTTACCCTCAGATTTCTCCTGCCACATCTCTCCATTGTATGGCTTGTTACACTGCCTCATCTGTCCACTGTACCTTGTTACCTTCCCCGGACCGCTTGATAGTATACCATATTTTTAAAGAATGAGTTCCTCCCTTGGAGTAGCTCCCTGCTTCCCCAGAAGATATCTGTGGAAGGAATCCGAGACTGATCTTTCTCTGGTATACCTTGCCCATTTTTCAAAAACATTGTTACCTGTAATGGGAAAAGGCTGGAAGTCAGGAGCATAAACAGCAGATAAGTTTCCCAGTACTACAAACTCAAGAGAAGGAGCCCTAAGCTCTTCTGCAGAGCAAAGAAGCTTTTATTTTTTTCCAAATGGACAGCTACAAGCTAATATCACCAGCCCTCTCATATTCCTGGATAAGCTCTCACTGGACTGACAGTGAGGTAGGCTGCATTCTCCTTGCTGCTTTCACTTAACTAGACCATAAAGTCCCTGAGGTCCCTCCAGCATTAATGTCCAGGCCCTCGTAGAAACTTCTCTGTATCTTGCACGTTCAATCCTTGAGCTTTTTGCTCTTAATGTGAGAAACACTCCCATACTCTGTGCCAGTAGAAAAGCCCTGGGAAATCGCTGAGGCTTTCAGGCTGCAAATATTGTGGAGAAGCATGTAAATGACAGCATGATACTAGCTGGAGGAGGGGCCCTACCACGCAATGCAGGAAGGAGGCAGGGTTTATGGTACAGTATATTGGCTCCTATCTGTAGGTGCAGCTCCCCATCCTTACCACCCTTCCCTGAAGTGCCTTATTAGTTTAGTAGAATAAAATATTTGGTTTTGTCTCACTAGACAATGCCATTTCATGGAGATCAAAGCTTTCCAGGAATTACACCTTTTTTGTTCTAAAAATTATTTTAATCTGAAGTACTTTCAAAGTTAAAATCAGAATGAAGCATTTCAAATTTATCAAAGTAAGAGAAATTTTCTTTCAAGTCAACCTCAATTTGAAAATTCTGTTTGTGGAAAGTATTCAATTTGGAGTCATTTGTTCTCTTCTGGTATGAAAAGAAACTGAAAGCTCAGTTATTATTGTTTCTAGAATGGAAATTCCCCCTCCCACACACTACTGCTTAGTACACAAATGGTTTCTTGGAAAAGAACGGGACTAGTTGGAGGGATAACGCATTGCTCAACATGACTGCAAGTGGGAACACTGCACTGGGTTAAAAATGAGTTATCTCATGCTCTCTACTTTTAAGCAAAATTCTGCATTAATAAAAATGAAATAAATTAGCCGTGTTGTACAGCCCTAATAAAGTGATGGTACTGTTTAAAAGAGACAGCTTGAGACTGACAGAGGAGATCTCAATCACAAGAGCCAAGAGAGTGTTTTCAGGAAGCAGGGAGGCCCTTTGCTGTAAATGTGGCCTTGCCAAGTTGGCTGGATTCCAGCAGCAGTTTTCCAGCTGGGAAATCTTAAAGGGCAACTCACCTAGTGATGCGCACACCAGGGAGGCAAAGGCAGCAGCAACAGCAGGGGCCTGTACTGATCTTGAAGCGACCATTTTCAAACCGCCTGAGGAATAGCTTTTGACCGCCGCACTCTTTAATCATCATCAGCAGGAACTTGTGGATAACTATGGCAAAAAATCTAGGAGAGGAAGAAAATGCCAGCTTGAACTTTTCCTGCATGTCTCTCATATGCCTGCATAGGCTAGTACCTTCTGCTGTTGAGGGTTTTTAAAGCTTGTGCTTTGCAATCAGCAGAAATTCTAGCACTAGCTGTAAAAAATCATCAGCTTCCCATCACCTTGGAGGGCCAGAACTGCTATAACTCCATTGAAAGAGGAATAAACTGAGACACAAAGCAGTTGTTGAATTGCCCAAAGCCACACTGGTGCTTGGTGGCAGAGTCAGTATTTAAGCACAGGAATTTCTGGCCCAAGTCATTAGGGCCATGTTTTTGTATCAGTTAGCTAGTCCTGACTGGTCCAAACTTTTCAGAACAAGTCCTATTTCTACTTACAAAAAAATACATGGCTACATTCATATATATATTTAGCTAACATCATATGTGCTGTCCTGGTCAGGGTGTGGTTCCTCTGCAGCCAAAGCAGATCCAAGCACAGACTGCTACAACTCCGCCTCTCCCTCCTTCACCAGTTGCACATTTTCAACCCTTCCCAGGAACTACAGATTGTGCAACCATCCTTTCCTCCCTGCCCCCAACTGATTTAGGGAACCGATCCACTAAAATCCAACAAACAGAAATCCACAAAATAGAAGAGGTCCTCTTCAATTGCACTGGCTCCTTGAACAAGCTCACTGTGCAGCTGGAGAAGTGTGAGTGGTGGTGCAAGGAAGGGGACAGGAACCTGCATCTGGGGCAAGGGAGGAGGGGGAATTAAGATTAAAGTACCATAGGACTGGATCCTTGGAAGTCTCTGGCAATCTGCAATTTGCTGCACAAATTGCTATGCGTTAGCAGTGCTCCCTCCTACTGTGTTTTCCCTCCTTTTTACTCTGCTCTCTTTGTAAATGCAGTGTGTTATGGGGTAAGGCTAACCATGAGAGTTTGTGATTCTGTCCTGCAGTGGGTTCCAAAATCATCTCGGCGCTCCTGGAGTGCACACCGCCACACAGCATCCCCCTGCTAGGCTTTGCCTACAAGGGCTACACCATCACCTCCAGGAACCAGGAACCACATTTTTCTGTTATTCCCTGTTCATGTCAGAGCTGTCATGCTCGTGCAGAAAGTGCTTTTATCAGGACAACTGCAGAACATTTTTACATTGATATACTTATTGGAGGTTCACTTGCCACCACTAAAAATAGACCTCTACAGCTCATCATTAATAAAAGCACAGTACAGAAGTCACAGGTCAGAATCTCATTCTACATGACATTCACAGGGAGAAAAGAAAGAGTACTACTTTAAAGCTGCTGTCAATCAAAGAGTTCAATTACATTTAAGTCACAATTCTTTCATACTAGCAGTTCCACACTAGGGGGCTGCAGCACTGGGAACTACTTCAGCATTTCCCACTTACCATAAAAGAGCCGCCAAGAGATTTCAACTCAAACTAAAACTAAAAATTACTAAATTGTTAAATTTACAAAATGACTGTGTTTACCAAGAGTAGCAGATGTTTAAAGGGAAGAAATTCAGGGTTCGGTGCAATGTCTAGAAACAAGTAGAATACTCACACTGCCGCTGTGAAATCTGTAAACATTGTTGAGCGAGGAATCCACATCCCAATGCATGAGGTAGTAGTAATCACCTATACAGAAAGGGAGGAGGATTGTAGTAAGGGCAGAGGTAAAGCAGGTTCACAAAATAAATATAGATTTTCCAGGGAAACGGCATTTTCAACACTCAGTTTTATCTCTTTTCCACAACACTTACCGGAGCTGCGGCGTTTATCCAAATTAAGATTGATCTTTTGGAGGAGGGGATTTTTCTATAGATATAGACCACTTCCTCCACAAACACCAGACTGGCAATCAGCGTCATCAGAGTCAAGATTGCAAAGAGAAAAATACCTGCCAGGTCAAGGCCTACAGAACGTAAAAGGAAAACAAAACAGTGCGTTTCAAACCATAAGTATTCCCAACGTTTAATGTAAAGACAGCCTCTCGGAGGGACTACTTAGTCCTATTCCTGCAAAGATTTGCACTCATCCTTAGCTACAGACATGGATCATTGACTCAACAGGAAGATTCAAGTACTTAAACTTAAGTTAATAAATAAATCTTTTGGGGATCCACAGACAGCATGCATGAAGAATAAGCGCCCACATTTGCATGGCATTATGCAGAAGTCTCCATCAGAAAGGTGGACTTCTAGGACAAATGTTCTTAGATGAGTGTAAACAAACAACAGAAGCTATTCTGGGAACTTTACCAGGCAAACTACAAGCAAAATTTTATTTACTCAGTATTAGTTCTTTGCTTCCATGTTCAAACGCATGTTTGTCTTTCTTGGGTATGCAAACTTTTTAGAGGCTCAGTAGAAGTTTATGGGGTACAGGAGCAATGAAAGTATAAGGTCCTGGTGTATTTGTGCTGGGATAAAACTTGCCACCAACAAATTCTTTTTTTTTTCCTTTTCCCTTAACACTGGGTAACTTCTGGAGATAGAAGCAAGCGCTGCAATGAAGTCATACTTAATTTAGGAAGTGTATGTGGTCATCACCTGCACCAACCTGGGCCTACCTTGGCAGGAACATATCTAAGACATACCAAACGGTGCCTGCACAGGTAAGCAAGAGTCTTCCTAGCCTTTTAATCTAATGTGCTTTAAAAAAAAAAAAATCACTTCTAGATTTTGTTGCAGTCCAGATCTCACTGGACAGACCTTAAATCTCACCAGTGGGGTTGAGAGCAGACTGTGGGTTTAGTGCTCAGTGTGGCATTTACCAGGAAGCCCTGGCTCTCTCTCCCAAGTGCCTTCCCCCTGTCCACACTGTTTTCTAACCACCTTCACAGCTCTGGACTCAGTACCCTGCTGTCCCGTCTCTCTTCCCCAAAGCCAAAGGCAGCAAAGCCAGCGCCATGGCAACCCATTTCACCAAGACCTTGGTCCCCAGCCAGGCCTTCAGCGAGGGCAGCAAAGGCGGCTGCGTTTGGCTGCCTTCCTCCGCCTCTGTCCCGGCGCAGAGTGACGGGCCCCCCTATGCTCGCTGCCGCTCGGCCTGTTCAGAAAGCGCGAACACATTTACCGCACTTTTGAACGGGGGCGCTGCGTGTTTGGGAGGGGATCCGAGCCGTGCCCCCGGGGAGCCCAGGTGCATCTTTGGGGGAGTCCGAGTGGGCATGAGGGCGGGAGGGGAGGGCCGGCCGGCACGGAGGAGGGCACGGCGCCCTGGTAAGAGCCGCGCTCGCCCCACTTCACCGCGGCGGCCCGGGCACGGGGCGAGTCCAGCGCCAGCCCCCGCGTGCCGCCGCCTCCCGCCGAGGGAGGTGCCCGCAGCGCCGCTTCCCTCCGCCCGGCGCAGCCCCACCGCGCCCGCTGCCCCCGGGCCCTCCGCCTCCCCTCGGGCTTTCCCCCGCTGGGGGAGGGGGGGCAGGGCGCGGCGCCCAACCGCCGCCAGTGGCGGTTGAGCGCGGCGCGCGCCGCCGGCAGCCGTTAACGGCTCCCCCGGGAAGGGGGGGAGGGGAGGGCGGCCGCGAGCCCGTTGCTCCCGCCGAGGGCTTCGCCCCTCGCCGCGGCCGCGCGCGCGGCGGCACTTACTCTGCAGGAGCTCCCGCGAGTGGGGCGGCTCGCTGGCGCCGCAGGACGGGTGGAGGGTCCCGTTCGCCTCGCCCTCCATGGCCGGCCGCCGCCGCCGTGCCCTGGCAGCGCCGGCGGGAAGCGGGGACGGGGACGGGGAGGCGGCAGCGGAGCCGGTGCCTGCCGACCGGCCGGCCCCTCGGGAACTGCGGGGCCGCGGTGCGCGCACCCGGGCGGCTCGGCGCTGCCCGAGGGGCGGTTAATCATTAGCCCGCGGAGCCGCGGGGAGCCGGGGCGGCGCGCACAGCCCGGCCCCCGCGCTGCCGCCTGGCGCCAAGCGGCCCCGGGCACCCGCGGGCTGGCTAGTGCCGAGCCCCGGGGGAGGAGCCGCTCCCGTCGGGCACCTGCCGGCAGCATCTCGCCCCCGGCTTCGTGTGCCAGGAAGCTGCGGAGCTTTGGAAGCAGGTTTTGCTCGGCCTTCATGGAGTGGCTGCTTGTGAAGCCACTGGATCCCTCTGCACCCCTGCTTCGCAAGCCTAGATAGAGCCACAGGAAAAAAAAGGTGAATAAACAGCCTGTCTGGGTCAGGTCTTGTCCAGGACCACGGCCTGAGAGCCAAGGAGGAAAGGGAAATCAGCCCAGGAGCAGCCTGGATTCCCCTGTACTGTGTCCAGCTTCACCCCAGCCTTGTCAGAGCAGCCCTTAGCGCTGCACTCTCCGCAGGAGTGCGTGGAGGCGCTCAGCTGCCCGGTCAGTGTAGCACACTTTCAGCAGACTTTCCACTAGTCCTCACCAACGACTTTTCAAGAATCTTGGCGGCAATGAGGTGAAAAGCAGCACACTCTTATGAGCTAATAGCTGGCTGAAGGAGAGCAAACAGAGGGTAGGAATACATGAAGGGTTTCTCCACCTCCCCACATTTGTTTCATCTGCTGATAGGATGCCTATGAGATCTTTTCCGGGGCCTGTGCTGTGCAATATATTCAGGCTGTTTCCTGGAAAAGGGAATGATGAATAATGAAGTGATGGAGCTTGGTGACACCTTGGCACCAACTACCAAGTTGTCCTGGATAGTCAGACCAAACCTGGCAGCAAGGAGAAGCAGGATTGTTATAGCACTGGGTGACAAAACAGCAGGTGAAATTCAGTATCATTAAATGCAAAGTAGTGTACAGGGGAAGGAGGACACCCCGAACTGCTTACACAGCAGTTAACTATTACCACTCAGGAAAAAGGTCTTGGAGCCACCACGGAGACCAAAAAGGTCTTGGAGTCTTCAGAAATGACAGCTCAAGAATCAGCATGGCAAAAATACGTGAAGGAGTGTCGGTAAGGAACTGAACACACAAAACACCTTAAATATGTATGGAGGCCTCCCTGCATCAAGGTAGTATTCCAGGATCTTGAACAAAATGGAGGAAATTTAGGGAGTGTGGGATTTTCATAGGCACCACAGGCCTTTTGCAGTAAAACCTGTCATCTTGGAGTTTTCACAGGATTCCCAGACTTTTCAGAGGAAGGACAGGCTGGACACCAAAATGCTGCCAACAGGAACACAGGGATGCGCAGATGAACTGAGCTGCTCAGTGGCTAAACATCAGCAGGTACTCGTTTAAGAAGAGGCAGATTCCTTCCAGTATGGCAGGATTTGGGACTGAGACAGAAGGGGCTACTGATAGCCTGTTCTGTTACCATCAGGAGCATTGTACATGGGGTTGTAAACCAAAGCCATCTATTCTGAGTTGTCCCTAGCATTCCTCTCATCATTTTCACTACACTGAAACATGAAGAGCTTTATAGTTTCACCGAGAGGCTTGTAGCAGTAACTGACTGTTAGAACGTGGTGTCTGGGCAGACTTCACAGGCCTCCCAGAGCATCCAATATCAAGAATATCTTCTGCTCCCAGTTACAGAAAAGACACAGACAAAATTCTTGAAACATAATTCTAGCTCGTTTTCTATTTGGAAGTCTCTTTACTCCTGAAGATGAGTTGCTAGCTTGAATGAGATGCTAGCTGAAGATGAAGTTGCCAGCTGTGGGGGAAATAGCCATTAATAACCTTAACACACCATACTTTTCCCCCAAGTTTACATGATTTTTTAAATCAAAATATTTGAAGATGATCACCTATTCTGAAATGTGACTGAAAGCTCAAGTCAGGAGTTGCTGAGATGGAAGGATGGCCTAAGGCCCTCGAGGGTTCTTCCTGAGCAGAAGCAACAGGATTCCTATCTGCTGCTGTTTTGGTTGCCAGCTTCTTGCATTCCCTGAAAGCTAAAAATAAAAATTCCTTTCCTGTGAGTCCCATATTTGAATGAAACAGGTTTATCAATGCTTTTGCTACAGAAATACATGCAGTAAGTATGGGAGTGACAGAACTGATGGCTATTTTATCATATTTAAAAGAAAGCCAGAGTCTGCTTTGATGTAACAGTGCCTAGAATAATTCACATAGTAATGATTCTGGATTTGACTGTGATATTTTAGTCATTCAGCAATACTAGGAACAAATATTGCAGTATACACTGAACATAGCATTAGAGGATTTCCTGTCTCATGAACTTGTATGAGTTTAACTGGCTGAAGTTTAAAGATTAAGGATTAATGCCCAACTGCTGTTGTAGAGATCCATGCTACTCTCTCTTCTGCTGGAGTTCCTTGCACAGAATAGAGTCTAAAACCAAAATACCACAAATCTACTGCAATTTCTCCTTGTTAGCAACATCATTTTGTCATCTTTGGGTCACACATTAGATCCACTTCCTTAGTAAGTTGCCTTAAATATGGAGCATGGCATCATCTTTTGCTCACATTCTGGGCTAGTACTTCCTGAATTCTGGGACTAGCAAGGGTTGGTCTAACTGGCAGTCCTTAAACTTCCTTGCAGATCAGTGTAGCCAAAAGGAAATGATAAATAAATCACACTGAAGAACATACCACGACCCATCAACTACCACAGTTTGAGGTCTGCTGCTCTGTGCACACCTGCTTAGCACAGGCTCTTCAGCAGTGCCCTCTGGGCCCTAGCCTCTAAGCCAAATGCCAGGCCCCTAGATCAATGCCAAACCCTTCAAATCCCCCTGTGCTTAAGTACATCTTTCTGCCAGTTTCACTATTCCAGTTTTGAGTTTAACCCTTTAGTTTAATGCATGATATTTGACACAAAAAACAACTTCAGCAGTAGAAAAGTATTTATGAATCAGTCACCTGTCAGACTAGACAGGTCAAGAGATATACGTAGTTACTCAGAATAAAAAATGCCTGTGAATACAATTCCCTGCCTCTGTTTACTGGGGACTTTAGAGCTCTTTGTGGTTCAGCCTCCTTCCAAATGCTGTCCTGTTCACATTTTTTTTCTTCTCAAGGAACATGCCCCTTTTTATTGCCAGCGCACTCTTCTTTTAAAGATCGACACAATCATCTTTATCTCTTTTCCCCTCTTAGGATGGCTTTCACTAACCTGCCTCACTGGAATAACTGCATTCTCTTAGCTCCATTGAACACGTGCCTGTTGTGATCGTTCTCCTCCCAGAGCACAGTCAGTGGGAGATAATGCCACCTGGGGTGCCTCCCCGAAGGACGAAGGACGCGTACTGGCTCTCAGAAGGTGACACAGCCCCTTTGTCACATATAGGCCAAGCCTATACACAGAAGTCCTGATGCCATTCCTGGCCCATAAACCAAACAGCAAGAGATGCTGCAGGCTATCACAAGGCAACCTCTAAGCTCCATAGTACGGGAAATACAGAATAGGCTAAAGCATGCTGGTTGTAGGGAAATCTAGCAGACTGTCACTGTCATCACTGCAGATGGGAAACAGTCAAAATGGTTTCACGGAGGAAAAATTATGTTCAGCTGAGTTCAAACTAACAAGGGAAGTTTATATTAGAAAAATAAATCAACGTTTTTCAATATCGTAGGACTGTATATCAGATTTTTCACAAATTTGAACACCCAGCCAGCCAAGGAAAGTTGGCTAAAATTGTCCAGCTTCCACAAGCATGTGCAGGTTTAATAATGCAATTAAACCCTGCTTCTCGGCTGTATCATACTATACAGTTAAACTGAGGTGTAACTTGGCCTTTTTCCACTATAAAGCTGTTGACTTTTCACTTACTGCCAATAAAAAATTACTATTTTCAGAAAAGGTGACTCATTAATGTAAAATAAGGAACACCTATATCACGGATAGATTAATAATGGAATTTGCTTTTATTTGGATAGCAACTGTAAAAATAAAGAAATACAATGACTACAATGAAATAAATCAGTGTAACAAAGCTGAATTGTCATTTTCATGTCTATTCAGATGGGCAAATTTCTACATAAAAAAAAGAATATTGGGTTTGCCAGAAGCTTTACATCTGTGCTTTTAAGAGGAAAATTTAGATAGTGACTCTTGGTCTACTTCAATACAGAAGTAATAAAAGAGAAAAGACAGAGGCTTTCATCAAATCTGAAGATGAATGCAAGTTTGATTTTATCTCACTTCCAAAATAGCAAATCAGTTTCTGGCAGTCAATATAGGGGAGAAATATAAAGAAGCAGAATCAAACTAAATATCATTTTTTGCAATACTTTGTTACGCTTCCATCTAGATGCCAGTAATTATCTGCCTTGTCTTACCTTTCCAAAGTAACTCATGAGTGACTGGATGCAGGAGTGGAACAACACTAAGGAAATTCACAGTACTTCATAGTAGAACAAAGAGCTGAAAGAACCTTATAAAATTAGGTCCCAAAATTGGCGTTAAGAGGGGTAGCCAACAATCAGCAACCTGAGGTGGAACAGAGGCAGGTAGTGCATTTTCTCTGCCATCGCTGTGGTAAAGTACATATATTTGATTGCAGAGCTTTTCAGCAATGGGAGAAGTTTTTCCCCAAAGGAGTGGTGATGAGCAGTAAGACAAATAAGTCTTAAGGATCATGTAAGTGCCACTTTGTGAGCATCTCATATGTGTCCAAGGGCACTGATGGGCAAAGACAAACCTCACAGATCTTCAGCATCGAAATGAATATATTAGGATTAAGATGTTCTTTCCTAAGAATAAATTTCTATAGATTTTTCCTTCCCAGCCTTGATTTATAATCCGCAACTTCTAGATGAGGGCTGACAGGAATTCTGAGAATTTTTTAATGTCAAAAAGCCAGTTCATCTGAACTGAAGCTTCTGATAAGAGGGCAACTTTTAACAGATTTCTTAACCTGAAACTATTTTTTAACTTTGCTTTGTGTGGAAACATTTCAGTTTGACATTTCCTACATGAACAATTCTGCATCTGCTGTTCAAAAACAAATTTTGACATCTGAAACATTTTGAAACTGATTAAAATAAAAAAAAAAGAATGATGGAAATCAAAATGCAGTGTTTCAAAATGAGGAAACTGCACACTAAAACTGGTTTATTTATTTTTTGTTTATAAATGTTTCTGCTTTTCATCTTAATTCAGGACAGCAGACCTTAACAGAAACTAAGGACCTCTTTATGGGATAGGTTATCTAGAGTCAAAACAGCTATGCTGTTCCTGGAGAGGAAAGCAGGTGTCTCTTCAGAGGTTACGAATATAATTCTGACAGGAAGATGTCATCTCAGGCACACTGCAGTTGAAGACTAGACTGCTTTTTCCACAACAGTCGGGTGCTGGGCAAGATGGGTCATGCATTTCTTCCCACAGGTTGTAACATGATGGAAATGCTTTTTGCTCCTTCTGTATTGCTGTTGTGGGGAAGAAAAAAGAAACACCCAAACTATGCACACACAACAGTGAAACTGTAATGCCATAAAACCAGAACAGAACACCCCCCAAAGCTAGAGGTATGTTGTTTTTCTGTAGCAACCAGACCACACACTAGCAAACAAGGAGAAAAGAACATGCCTGTGTGCATGCAAGGCCTTGTTGGTATGGGGTTTAGTCACTGGAGCAGTGAGATCGGGCACAGTCAGAAGTCTGAACTGTGTATGTACAAAATCAGTGCTATATCCCGAAACTGTAGTTATTACCTTTATATAAACACAACTTGTGAAATGCTGAAACTTGGGGGTTCCAGTTTGCAAGTACCTTACAAGTAAAGACTGGGGAACTTAAGCTGTTTGTCTGTATTATCTGTTTTGTCTTCCTCCAATATGAACCTTAATTTTGGCTTTCAAAGTAATACCGGAGATGAGCTCCTAAAGTTTTCTCCTGTGAGAAATTAATGGAAAATAGATTTTAAAAGTGACAATCAGAAAAAAATTGTTGTTTTCAATTTGATGTTGTTTGAAGGCTACCTCAATTTTACAGCTGTCCCTATGTGCATGGGAAATTCATGGCTGTAAAAACATATTGAAAACCCATAGGCAATGTCTGAGTTTGCACTGAACTGTGAAGGTGAAAGAAGAGCACAAACGTACTGCAGCACAAATGGCATTCAAATGTGAAGTTAGGTCTTGCAGTTTGTACACAAGCTGAGCCAACAGGAATAGTGGAGGGGTTTGGGGAAGAGAAGCAAAACTGTCTGAAAGGCAGTTTGGCTGAAAGTGAAAACCAAAACTATTAAAATAAAACATTAAGCACACATTTGTAATAGTTGAAAGATTTGCTGTTTCTAGAGCAAAGCTGGAAGTTACACTGTAGTCAAATAACAAAACTGGATAGGAATAACTAATGGTCTGCAATGATATGAAATGATATACAGGTCACAGAAAAATAAATAAAACCTATGAAACTATTAGCAAGCAGAGAGTGAGAGACTGCTGGGGCACAACTCCCCTTCTCTGTGCAAATGGTGTCTGCAGTCTGCACCTCTGACTCGTGTGTTGGACACGCATGCTCTCTGAAGAAAACTGCCAAGCCAGGGGCAGTTCTTCTTTTGAGGGTGGTGGTGGTGGGGGGGTGTTCTTGCCTGCCAGGACTTTATAAACTTTGTTAAAATCTTTGCGGTTCTACAAAGAAGAAAAAAAAATAGCCATTCGATTATAAAAGACCTTGTAACTCTCCTAGGCACCTCGGAAGCTTTTAGAATATTTGACAACACATTGCAACATATGAAGGGTTTCACCTCACAGAGCTGGCGTGCTTAGGTGTGCCTGCGCAGTCGCCCTCCTCGGTGTTTCACTGGCTCTCCCCAAGCTCGCAGAGACAGACAGTGGCAGCCCGGTGGAAAGGGGTGTGTAGCAGAGAGCTGCAAGGTCCTTCACAGGGGGCTGGCTGGTTTTTCTGCTTTCCATTGTGTCACAGCTAAATAGTCACATCTTGTTAGTATTGCCTTGATAATGAATAACCTGTACTGTTCTGCTTTTTTATGATACTGTTCTCTAAACGTCTTTCACATTGTGTGGGCTTGTATTACCCCCACCCCCCCCAACACACACACACAGAAGTCTACAAAAAAATTTCAGTTGAGATCTGCCTAAGGAAAAAACATTAGAGCTTCCAGCGTGTTGAGCTCTAAAAGTAATTTGCCTTTAAGAGCAAAGGGTTAGACAGTGTATATCCTTGCAGGTAGGAAATAAGTTTAAATGTTTTGTTTCCACTGTATCTGCAAGTACAGGGACAGAAATACTGGTCATGTGAATACAACAGAGATAACTCACAGTAGCTATGGTGTCTTTCTGGTTTTGGCAAGGATTTCTTCCACCCTATTGCACAAGTCACACAATCTGAGCCTCAGTTTTTCCATCTGTGCAATGGCAATAACTGTACTCGCCACAGAGCAGAGCAGAGGAAGGTTTCCTCTGCTCTGTAAATGTTTGCAATGATGATTTTCAAAAGGACAAGAAACACTGAAATGTTTCTTGATCACCATAAAAGTAGATGGGTGAATTCTTTCATTACTATTCATATCTGTAAACTTATAATCTTTCAAGGGCTCTTTAAAAAGTAGTCACTGAACTCAAATATGTTTAGATTTGCTGGGCAGAGCTGTTGTAATTTGTTCCAAAGTATAGGGTTCAAGACTTTATTTACAGAGAGAGACACTGCATAATTACATTATATGATGTTTATATTAGCCAAAGGATGAATTCAGATCAAGTTACTTCTTGCACCTAGTGAACCACAAATGACTATATATCTTATCAGCTGTCAGGGAATACAGCTAGAAATCTGTGATTGTCCAAAGAGCAAAATGGAATCTGAAGTAATACAGAAATTCATCACCAAATAATTGAAAGAATAGGTTCCTACCAGCCTTAAGAGGAAAATAAATAGCAACACTGCAGTGAGCATATATTTATATTTAGAAGTTTCATTTTCTATGTACTTCTGCCCTCTCAAACCTATAAATGGAATTTAATAGCCCTGATTTTATTTCTGATGCTTTAAATAAATATGCCACAAAAATGCCACCCTCTAATGTGGCTCTGCCTAAGCGACACCGACATACTCCCGGCAAAATTAACTTTCATTATCCATTGATATAGAAGATTATGCATTAAGCAAATTAGAGAAGACCTGCCAGAAGTGAAAAGCAATTTGATGTGGAATAGGTGGAATGAGTATTGTCCTCTACTTAAGTATCTATGTACCTGCATTTTATCTGAATGCAGCTTTCTTCCACTTCTCAGACACATTTATCCAAGTTAGTTCAAAATGTTAATTTGTCATCCTCTTTCATTCAGGATAAATACACACACAGGACATCGGCACACACCATAGTCACCCTGAACTGAGACGCAGACTCTGGAGTGATCATGAATTAAGGCTCTGATTTGCAGGGCCAGAGTGAAGCAGGACTTGCAAGATGTCACATTTGGCCTAACCCAGAAGGGGTTTCTTGAACAAATGATCAGCACTTGTTCCGTTAGGTGAAACTCGGACCCTGTCTTTCCGTAAGGAAACAGGAGTAGTATCTGCCAATAGACAGCTCAGGAGTTCCCAGTCACATCTTTCTAGCTATGATAGAAACTCCTGCTCCAAATGTCAGGGTTTGGTACACCTGCATTTCCACAGCTTCCACATCTGACCTGGTGGGATCTCGGGATAAGGACACATTGGGGTAACCTGGCTCTGGATAGGATATGCGTTGCGAATTGCACCTTCCAAAGGGTGCTCACATGCCCCAGCTGCACCCTCACAGCCCCACCTGGCCCTGCTCTGCCAGTGGGACAAATTTGCAGCCAGCCACGGCAGCAAAGCCGCAGGAGCTGGCCAGAGGCAGCCCTGTCACTTGGGAAGAGGAGGAGGAGAAGGTCACCCACAAGCCAGGCTGAGGCGCAGTAGGAGAAGTGCGTGCCTACAAGGCTGCCGGCAAGGGCTGGCACGCAGGTGACGGGGAGCTGGCGCTGCCCTGTGCTTCACCCCGCGGCTGGGGCTGCAGGACTTTCCTCGCTCGGCCAACAGCCAGTGGCTGAGATTTAGCAGAAGGCCGTCCACATCTTCTCCCGCTTTCAGGCTGCTCTGAAGTTAGCAAGTTGATTTCCGTGGCATTTCTGCATGACTGAGGATAGTCACAGCAGCGTATCCCAGATGCCCAGCTTGAGTTATCAGCAAAGACAGTTTTAATGCCTCTTCCAGGACACTATTCCCCAGACAAACCTGTATGTGTATGCATATGTATACCCATATAGGTAAATGCACACACCCTATTGAGGTGAGTTTCATCTCTTTCAGGAAGGAAAGAGATGCTTTAGAGCAACTAGAAACTTTACTGCTGGCTGCTTTTATTTTATTTCTTGTACCATTCTCAAAACAGCTGTTACATATTCCTCTTAAATTGCATCATCTCCTCTCGGGACATGTAACAGACACATCCTCCTGTGTTGCTACCAGAGGTCCTGAGGGAAAAAAGATCATTGTAAAAAGATCATTAAAATAAGAAAAAATCATAAGAGGGAAAGAGAAAGAAAAGCAAATGTTCTTCATGCTAGTGAGGCAAAGTCTGTAGGGAGAGATAATTTATTTGCCCAACCAAGGACGCCAAAAAAAGCCAGGCAAGCTTTCAGATGTGAAAGACCTTCAGATCTGAGACGTTAACATGTCAGTGATAATTTAATAGATACATTTATTTTCCCAAGCAAATTTATGGCTCAAATACAGCAACTTTAGACAGCTTTTTAACGGCAGCTAGGCTCAAAAAGGCAAAAGCAATTTTAACATGCTATGAGCCAGCCACTACAGAGACTTTTTCTGTACAACTTTCTCTTGAGTTTGATGAATTCACTAAATATTTTCACATATTGCTTACATTCCTAATAGTGTCCTTCTCTCTTCCCCCAATGCTTTTTTATTTTATTAGAATAGCTTTTTGTTCCAGGAGATAACTCGTTTCCATTAATGTTTTAGGTTGCAGGGTATGTGGTGTATGTGAGACACGAGTAAGTTTTCTTCTCTTGTTTGCCAGTTCCCATGGCAGCATCTGTTAGCTCCCACTTACTGTAACATCTTCTTTCTGATTTACCTCCACTTGCCTCTTATATTATCTCCTCTTGCCACCAATTGCCTCTTCCCTTCCTTTGACAAGTTATCTAGCAGCTTCATATAGCAACCATCACAGCTCCCCCAGCATCTTTCAGCCCTTGCTGACAGCTGGATAATATGGTATCCATTTCCTTTCAGAAACGTCATTCCCACATAATAATTTGCAGAGAATAAATTATCGGATGCCTTTGTTTCTTTTCCCTCTGTCCTCCAATTTTACATACAGTTTACAGTTCCTTTGATATTTACTCTCCAGCAATTCATTCTGACTTTGTAGGTGGAAGCAAGAAGCTGAATAAGTTCCGCTTGAATGCTGAGCTGTGTATTTGGGGTAGTGTTCAAAACTCACGGTAGAAAAATATTAGCTTGTCTGACTGACAGGTAATACTTAGGGTCAGATTTCTGAAGTGCAAACATACTTGCATGTCCTGAAAGTAAATCATGCAAACATTTGACAGTATTTGCTTTGAATTTACTATGGCTAAAAACCTTCATAACAGTAAAACTCATTCAGTGAAATGCTTGCAAAAAGCCACATTTTTATCTCTCAAGATAGCATGGAAACTTCATCATACTTGGTATTTTTCTTGAAGTCTCATTTTCTGCAAGAATTTCAGCTTTTGCTTAATATAGAAGTCCATTTCTTCAGACTTGTTTATCAGAAAAAAGTACTGAAATATGAACTATATACTAAAGACTTTTTAAAAATAGAAAACAATAAAAGGTATGTATTTATCTAAATCTCACAGTTCTGTGAACCAGGTTTGCAACCTGTTAATCCAATAAGCTAGAATACTGACAAAAATGTAGTTATACCAAATTTCTGGGTTTTAATCATTCTTGAGATGTTTTTGCAACACTTGACAAACCTGTTCCCTTTCCAAAAGTCAGGTATAATGCATCTTGTGTTTAAAATTAGATAGACCTAAAGCACAGTGTTGCTATATACTTAACAGCATTCCTAAATGCATTAATGTGCCTCTCTTGCAATACTGAGAAGAGGAGAAGTTGAAACAGGAGTGTTTCCCCACCATTATTTGCTTTCTGCCTGCAGTTCCCATTGCCTATAGTAGCCTTTGTGGAAGCCATTTCTATCCCACTTGAAAGTTATTGACATGTCTAAAAATGTGTGGAGCCAGCTGAGAGGGTCTCTGTTAAGCCATTATGCAGCAAAGTCAATACCCGGTCCAGGAGCTTAAAAATATGCCAGTTGCTAAAGCAACTCACTGAATTTGTGTGCCAGTGGATGGCATCTATTACAGTGGTGTTCCAGTACTGGTTCTTGTCCATCCACTCCTGTCACCCATGCATAGGACATCCATAAAATAGCAAGTGATGTTGTCCTAGAGAAACAGCATGCTATCACACTGTATCACACACAATTACAGAATATTTGGGGCTGGAAGGCACCTCTGGGATTGTCCTGTCCAAACCCCTGCTCAGAGCAGGGTGGGCCAGAGCAGGTTGCTCAGGGCTGCGTCCAGTCAAGTTTTGAGTATCTCCAAAGGTGGAGCCTCCACAGCCTCTCTGGGCAACCTGCTCCAGTGTTCAACCACTCTCACAGTGAAAAAAGTGTTTTCTTATGTTTAAATGGAATTTCCTGTGTTTCAGTTTGTGCCCATTGCATCTTGTCCTGTCCCTGGGCACTGCTGAGAAGAGTCTGGCTCCGTCTTCTTTACTCCCCTCCTCAGGTATTTATACACATTGATCAGATCCCCTCCAAGCTTCCCTCCTCCGGGCTGAACAGTCCCAGCTCTCTCAGCCTCTCCTCCTATATGTGTTATAACCTACACCCACCAATCATTTTACATGCTCAGCTGCATCCCTGGGATATTCTGATTTAGAGATGTTTATTTATAGAACATGGATACTTCTGCAATCCTTCTCTGATTTATGAACATACCTGTGTATGATTTGTATACCAAATATTTTTAAAATGCTGTCATATTTTTACACGTACATCTACATCAGATACATACTGATCAACAAGAAATAAACTGCACTAGCAGCATCTTCCCATATGCTTGAAAAAAGTCATGGAATATGACTCACATCATTGTCTTTCACGTATTTGATACAACCCACTGAAGTGGCAAAAGTCTAAAGCAGAAGTGAACCCTTGTCCCCACCCCATTCCCTGCCAGGATTTCAGAGGGGAAGGGGAACCTAAAAAAAAGAAGGGGACTCTATAGGTATCTCATGGAAAGGAAGGGAGATGGGAAGAAAGGACCAACAGGCAGGCCTGAGATGTTAGTGTTGCCCATGTTGTTTCATTCGAGCTGAGAAATGTTTCTGTTAAGAGTCATACCTTAAAGTGAAGCAGAGCTGCTACTTGCAGCCGAGGCTAGCAGTCTGGGCGAGCTGACCTGCCTGCATGTCTGGCAATAAATGGGGAAGGGGATGATAGACCCAAGACTGGGGCACAGCGGTCATCACCTAGCCCAAGGAAGGAAGAGCTGGGGAAGCCATGGGTGCCCCTGCCAGCTGCAGGAAAAAAGCTCTTAAGCTGTTTCTGGTGGTCTGAAAAACAGGAGGAGCTGTGGGGTTTCCTGGCTGTTGGGGTGAGCGGGAGCAAAACATGGTTAAAGGCACAAGGGCAGAGGGAAGGACCCTGCACACAGCCCCGGCAGCAGCCTAAGTCACGAGACCTAATGGTCCCAAACGCACGGGCTAGTGTTACTGTGGAGGGTCCAGTGATGGCTGCCCCACCAGAGGGAAGAAGAGGGTAAAATAGCTATAGATGAGCTTAGGAATGAGGGACTGTATGTTATCCTCCATGTCCACCTTGCAAATGTTTTCTACCCTCAGTTAAAATAATGTTTGTTAAGGCAATTGATTCATGTTTGAGAATGAGCTGGGAAAATGAACTCACTGAGTTAAGTGTAATTTTCTTATGCGCTGGAGGATGAGAAGTGGAGGAACGGAGTTGAGCGACCCGGTTTAAATACGGCCCTTTTTCCCTCCCCAGTCAAGTCCTGACAGAAGGGCTAGGTGAGCAAAAGAGGCACCTTTAGATTGCATATCTTCAGCTATTAACTTGGTTTAACTTTGACAGGCTCCTTAGGTGTTACAGGATAGAACCACTCCCTGCAATCAGAGTTGTTTGGACAAAATCATCATAAAGCCGTTAATTGTACAATCCAGACTATCTACTTCGTTGGGAGTATTACTTTGTTGCAGTAAGAACACATGAACAAATATTACCTAACAGTTGCATAACCTGGATAAAGTCTCAAAATGAAAGGCACTCTGTTTTTGAGCAGAGGGGATCAAAACCAAAGCAAGCTATTGGCTGATTACACCTGAATCTGTGCCTGCCCTGGTGGGAATTACACCTTGGCTAAGGGGAAGTCCATCCAGATGTACCTGGCTGAGTAGAGATGGAGTTACTTACATGCTTAAGCGTATGCCCAGACTGTAGGACTTTGAGGGCCACATGGGCACAGCAGAGTGGACCTGCCATGGTCCCTCAGCTGAAGGAAATATGCCAGCAGGTCTAGGCAGTGTGATGGGTACATTTCTGCCCCAGAGGTGGGCTGCTGACCTGTAGCAGAGGCAGCGCAAAGAAGCCTCCATGCCCAGGCACTACACCATGGTGGCGACCAAATCCATGCAGGCAAGGCCAAACTGCCTCCCACAAAGGGCTTCTGTCATGGTGATCATCATCCATCATGGTGATCATCATCCTGGTCATCATGATCATCATCCATCATGGTGAATCATTGACACCACGGGGACCATCATCCACCATCAGTGGGATTGGGGTGGTGTAGGATAGAGCTGGGGAATTTGGCATCTTGCTATTCCTGGCTTGCTTACACACACACACACACACACACACACACACGTTCTGCCAGGAAGTCCCTTCTCCTCCCCTGCTTCCTCTTCTAGCCTGCAAAACATCTGGCTCCCAGGGCTCAGCAGCTCCTGAGATGGGGAGCAGTGGCCTTGGCAGCTGCTTGTGCAAGTGTGGTTGGGAGATTGAGCCTAGTCCCCCAGACTATCTCCCCGAAGTACTTCCAAGGCCAAAAGCGAAGCCCATCAGGCCAGACCATGGCTGCAGGGGTGCAAGGGGGGGGTGCAGGAACAGTGGCCTCATGCATTTTTTGCTGATGGAGAAGCCCCGGGGGCTCTTCCATGGAGCAGCAATGCAGAGAGAGGAGGCCCTACTCCACCTAACCACAGCGAAGTCCAAAAAAGACACACAAAACTTGTCGCTAACAGGTTGCTTCCATGTAGAAGATCTCCCTGGGGAAGTTGGGCCCAGTTTTCTTGTTTCCTACCTTCTCTGTAAAAATTGAAGTACCCTCCAACTTGCACAGGGCTTTGATGAAGCTCTGTTCATTAGTAAAAAGGTAATGCCTTATGCTCTTAAGGTGCTCTCAAAGGTAGCGCTCTCTTATTGACACCATGTATTATCATACTGTACATCCAATTTACAATCCCATGTGGACGTTTGCAGAGGGAAGACGGTAACTTATTTTTTGCATCTCTCTCATTTTCCCTCACCTGCTTGGACTACTATTTGAGCATGTTGGCGTTTCACATGTCCATGGCCATACTGCATGCACTCTGTGTCCTTTATGATTGCCTCTGTCTAATCTCATTTCCAGGATCTCTTTCTTTTCTAACACAAAATTAGATCAGGACAGGAAATGCTTTTTTCTGTCTCAAAAATCTTTTCGTATTTCAGGGAAAAAAGTTTTCTCATGCATTGGAAAATAAAGGTCTTTGAAAGTCACTTGGAGACAGAAAAATTAGCGGGAAGACCAATGTTGGGGAGAGGGAGCATGCAGACTTTGCATAGAGAGAGCTCCACTAAAACTGGAAAACTGGGGTGTTCTCACAAAAAGTTTTGAATAAATAGATTTACCACTTCTGTGATGACAAAAATTTTAAACAAAAAATCCTAACCAGATGTACCCCAGACTCCCTTGCTCCATAGCTATGCAATACCTTCCTTTAGTTTATCCTCAGAATACCAGTGAATTTGTCTGCTTGCTCTCCCTTTCTTAAAAAAAACACAGAAAAATATTAATAATTCTGTTAAGAAAATTACTTTCAAACGTTGTCCTTTGCATATTATTTTTGTAAGGGTCAACCATAAATCAATCATCTCCATTGCTGCATTTTTTCTTTGCAGTAAAGTGGTAAAATGTGGAGTGCTTTGGAGCTAGAAATGTAATTGTCTAGACTTAAAAGTCATATCCATGACCCTCATATAGATACTTATCTCAAGATGACTATCTCTGGGCCCTTCAGAGCAATAACTGTAGCAACTGAGAATGGGAGAGAGGGAGCGTAAATGTTATGACTCATTTATTTCTAGCACATCTAATACAATTCAGAGAAACCATACTGGACATAACATAAGGGACATTGATGCACTGAAGAAGCTTTATGGTTGTTAAAATAAAATACAAACCATTAAAGCTGTTCAGATATTCTTCAGCTTCTCATCTCAGACACAGACACCAAAGATTGCAGTCTGATGTCTAGTAACTGTTTCAAAAAAAATTAAAAAGGCCATGTTGTCAGGCTGCCTGCGGTACAGGAATAAGGGAAATAACAAAGCTGAGCAAACATATTATTTTTGTGTTTTAGTTTATAATATTAACATTTGATAGTTCCTTTAGGATGTCAAACACTTTTTGCACATAAAATAGCAGTAAGTTCTTCCCTTATACAGCAAAAGGGTTTTATTTTATTCTAAAAGGTAAGCAGCGTAGCACGCACGGTGGAGTTGAAGACCAGCCATCAGGAAGCCAGGGGTGTTTGCTAAAGGAGTACCAACCTATGCCTGGAGCAAAGGAAAGGGCTGGAGGCAGAGGGGCGGCGATTTGGAGGCTGAGCAAGCAGGGACGAAGCTGCCGGGCCAGCCGGACCTGGTCACCGCAGCTGCTGTGCACAGCTTGCAGAAGGTGCTTTTTTTACAGTCAGCTGAGGAATTGGGTGTGATTTAGACTGGTGATCTGTAACACAGGTGGAGGCTCTCTTCCTCCAGAATAACATGCTTTATAAAGGACTTCAGAGCCTTAGATAAAAGGACTGTGAGACGTGCAAAGCGTGCCATACATGGTACCTTTCTAAAGGGTGACTGATAAAGCTACAGACAAAGAATCAGATGTACGCCCAACAACAAAAATTGTTCTTACAAGCTGTCGCGAGGCAAGCAAGGCTGTAAATTAGAGTCCTTCAGGAACAGGACGAATATCTTTTCAGGAGTATATGCTGAGAAATAATGGCTTTTTCTTATGCAATTTTTTTTTTATTCATGTTTATAGTGAAGAGAAGTGGTTTTCAAAGACTGCTGGACTCCTTTGGCACATCACTGCTTAAGTCTCTTGCAATGATAATGAAACCTGTCACAGCATGGAAAAAATCCCTGAAATAGGTATTATTCTTCAGTAGAAAGCTATACTGTAGTTTAAATTAGCAAGATACTCCTGAACCCTTATTTAACATGAGTTTGCCCTGACATCCCAAGAAAAGAGTTTCTTTATTTAATTGCACTGTCAGTGCTGATGCTTCCAGCTAAAACCGTTTGGAGTTAGACCTTTTAATAGAAATTGACAATTTAAATTGCCACGATAGCAGCATAAATGGTGCTTAAAGTCATTACTAACCTGATGTTGCAGTTGGCTCCAGACCAGTTTATTAAAGCAGAGGAAAAGCAGAGGGAGTAGGGGAAGAGGAAATTAAGTGGTGAATCATTAATTCCTTTGGTACTCGCTATCACAGCGTTAGCTGTGAGGAGTGAATTTGCCTGTACCATGGAGACAGCACCTAATTGCATCCTCGCTTTGCATTAACTAACATCCCTCGCTAGTGAAGCGGCACCATGGATTTATGCTGATTTGTGCCCGAGCCACCAGTGACATTTCCATGGTGTCGCTTGCTGAGAGCCTGAGCGAGAGGTTTGTGGGG